>NW_020955262.1:694671-982715 GCF_003031625.1 Empidonax traillii | reverse complement strand
ACACTATTATATGACACTCTGCAGTAAATACTGTCTTACCTGCACCATCTGGAAAGTCATGGTTGTGCCATGCTTGCAGGAGGCCTGAAAGAACATGAGTCAAAGCTACAGTAACACCTGCGGACCCAAAGAGCCCACACAGAAAAAGAAGAAAATGCTTACAATCCTTCCCAAAGTATTTCCATTCCGGTTTCAAAATAGCGCTCACATATGTTCACTGGACATTCTCTTATCTCTTGAACATTGTTTCCTGTGTGCTCTGTAGAAAACTTAAAGACATGCCTGTTTATTCTGAAGCTCGTGCTTGAAATAACCAAACAGGGTAGGTTTTCCTTTTTTAGTCTTTTTTTAAAGCTCGAATTTAGCTGAAGGAATCCAGAACCAGTGTCAGGGTAGGCTACTGAACCTGTGTTTTGGGCTATCTTTATACAATAGGATACTTCTGAGCTAACTGGTGGTTAGTCTGTGCCGTAAATGGGCAAACCAGTTTGTTTTCTGTGAGTTCTCCATCCATTTTTCTGTTTTTCCTAATAGGTCTCTTCTGTGATATTAACTTCTGTATTCTTTGCTTCTAGCCTTGTATCCTGCTTCCCACCTAGGATGCCAGATTCATTGTCATACACTATTAGCGGTGGTCTGCAAGTCCTCCCAGTGTTTTATTATCTGTCCGATTACAGCGCTTATATCCAAGAATATTTGTGTTCATTTTTCCAATAAAACACGGGAGGACTTTATACCAAATGTTTTTCTAACATCTCAGCTATGTTTATTTTTTGGATGGAAATGTAGTCCCACAGCTGATTGTAGTTATTATGGTAGAGAAGCACAAATATGCCTCTGAGCAAGGTATTTATAAGCATAAACCACAAATATTTACCTAGAAGGCTGGTCTGCTTACAGTGACGCTGTCGGTCGTCTTCTGATAGCCCGTCTCTTACCCTTCTTCACATTTTGACATGATTTTTCTCTCTGGGGCTGTCCAAATGGGTTAGATAGACATCTCCAAAGATAAACATGTGGCAGGCATTACTTCTTCCTCAGTGGCTTGTCAAGAAACTACTGCTATACAGCTAAAAGAGCCTAGAAGATTTCTATAATCTGAACTCCTAACAACCATCTTGGAATTTGAAACAGTTAGGAAACCAAACTGACCCCACAGATTTACCTTGCACATCAGGGTTTATGTCACATCTCCCTCCCTTGGTTTCCATGCCTCTAAGCCATTCAATTTATACGTTTCACACACACACACTGTAAGCTATCCTAAATTGTGGCAACTTCATAATGCTGATACTCAGAAAAAAAACCCAGTCTGTGTAAAGATACACTGGCTGTCTTTGTTTATTCTCACACTATAAAAACAAGAAAATATTTAGCACAGGGAGTAAATTCAATGACTCTTTAAAGAAAAAGAGTCATCAAAACTCGAAGGAAATATTGAAAAATAATTCACTGTAAGGGCAGAAAAATTTTTCTGAGAAGTTTCTGTAGCATTAAATGACTTCTGCAACATGGAAAATCCCTTGAAGCTACATCCTAGGCCATACACCTTTGAAATATATTTTTTCAAGTATGTTCCCACAATAACTTTGTATTCAATCTTGTGGAAGTCCATGCACCTTGGTTAGTTACTCCTTTAGTAGAAGTGATAAAAAATCTGATATTACCATCCATTTTTCCTGACTGACATAGAATGGGTCAGTGCTTAAAAAAAAAAAAAAAAGAGTGAAAAGCAGAGTTGGAACAACAGAAGTAAAAAGAAGTAAAAAAATCTGTGAGAGAGAATTTTCAAGGTTGGAAAAGACCTGTACTAATGCTCTACAACCCCTTCCCATGAGAAGAGTTTTCCTGATATCCAATCTAAACCTCCCCATGATGCTACTTGAGGCCTATTCGTCTCGTCCTGTCTCTTCTTACCTGGGAGAAGAGACCAATCCCCACCTGGGCTACAGCCTCCTTTCAAGGAGTTGCAGAGAATGATGAGGTTTCCCCTGAGCCTCCTCTTCTCCAGGCTAAACATCCCCAGCTCCCTCAGCCCCTTCTCATCAAACTTGTGCTCCAGACCCTTCACCAGCTCCGTTGCCCTTCTCTGGATATGCTCCAGCACCTCTTGTGGTGAGGAGCCCAGAACTAAACAGATGCATTGCAGTAGCAAGGAAAGAAGGTTACTTGATGCATGTTAGATGTACTTTTGGGTCAAAAAATTTTAAATTGATCCACTGTTGGCAACAACAGTTTTGTTAAACTACTTGCCTTCTCATTTTCTCTTTCTCATTATTCATATCAATTTCATCCTTTCTTTTAATCAAGAATTTTCTTTGTCCTAGGACACAGAAAACACTGTAGATGAAAAATTACTAAGGAAGAGAAAAACTGAAGACAATACGAGATTATTCAGGAAAAAAATGGGATATGAAGTTAAGACCTACAAGATTTGAACTTCTTAGATTCATATTCATTTGGCCTTCTCCAAAATTCTATAGTATTCAGAAAGCTCAGGGAAAATCATCCTATTTGGGTAGACTATTTTCTAGTCTGAATGAGAAGTGCAAAAGTAAATTTGAGCAAAACTGAGACTTGGTTAAGCATTTTAATCTCATTACAAATATTGAAATTAATATTATGCAAAAGTCATTTACGCAACTTCAAATGCTTCATCACTTCTTGTTAATGGGCATAATTAGAGTCAGATAACAGAGGTGCAGAAATATTGGAAATGTATACTTTGAAAGTAACAATCATGCAAACTACAGACTCTTGTGCAAGATAAATTTTGGCAGAGACTCAAGAAAATACTCCAGTGATTTACAGACAGGTAAAAGAAAAAACAGCATTGGGAAATCAAACATTCGGAAATAAAAATATTTGTTATTTTGGTTTTATAGCTTATTTCTCTCTGTAGAATATTTTGTAATAAACACTTAAAGACAGCACAAATTGATTATTTTAACTGTGTCAGAAAAGCTCAAGAAACAAATTGCTGAGGCCCGGTAAACACATACAACCTTTTTAGTGCACACAATGCAATGGGAGAGCCAAAAATAGCCAAAAGAGGATAGTGGAAGGGGAGTAGGGAAAGCTGGTAATCTATTATGTTGAAACAATCCATGCTGTGCTATTCCCAAGACACCTGGAATTCTCAGAGTATGTAATCAATCAAATCACGACAGCACTAGGGGAAAAAAAAAAAAAAGCACATTGTATTGCTATTGCTTCTTCATTTCTTTTCTAAAAAGTGATAAAATGTTGACAGTATAATTTCTGCCATAGCAAGAATAGCTCATTTTTTCCCATACCAAGCTCAAGATGATGTACTAAGTCAGTAATGTGCTTTCCCTCCCAAGATCAGCATAAAATATTTGCACATCCTCTTTCTGCCCTATAGCAAGTGTTACTTCCTATACTTTGTAAGTTAGGAAATATCACAGGAGATGAAACTTCATGCAACAATTATTTAGCAAGAGGGTCTATCTGTTGTTGTCTTCTTCTTGTAAGATCCTCTTTAGAGTTTATGAAATTCTGCATTAAAATACAGAGGTGTTATTTAAAACTGATTTTGATGCAAAACAAGAAAAAACTGTGAGCTTAACGTTGCCAGCTCCTAAAGCAAAGCCAATCTGTCAAGCCTGTAAACTGGTAAAAAAAAAAAAAAAAAAAAAAAAAGTTTTTTCCTTCAGATAAAGGTATACTGACAAATATCAACTTCATTTCAGTTTGACATCTCAGCTTTATTTTCAGTTTACTGATGTTCATAAAGTTGCCCCACACTTATCGGTGGAGACACCTTCTGGAGAGGTGAAGTTTCTGAGGGACTTTATCCCCTCCACCAGCACACTGTCATTTTAGGTGGAAGAGACCAATCACCATGGAAAAATACAGATTTGCAAAGAAGTTTTTCTAAGAAAAGCCAATAGCCTGTTCACTTTCCTTTCCTTCTTCTACTGTAAACAGGAACATAATTTAGAGACAGAAGACAGCAAAGAAAACGAGGCCAACCTGCCCTCCACTGTCTCTGACTCAAAATACCCTTTGTGCTATTCCTTCCTCTCAGAATTATCCTTTCTCCAAATTTCCCCCATTAGTCTGAAAAAAAAAAAATCTGAACTAGCTCTTCACAGATAGCTCACCTTCTTGAATTATAAACCTGTAAGGTCAGGTTTACATACACTCCATCCTAGCTAGAAATAATACCCGTCCCATACTACTGCAATATCCATGCAGTGAGAGCACCAAATACCAGTCCTGAGCAAAACAAGCTCCAATCAAACCCTCAAAGTTCGGGGTGAGGTGGAGAAATTCAGTCTTCATTCACTTTTGTTTGCATGAGGAACACAGGGAGGGTGAGAAAAGAGAAGTTTGAAAAGGAGGTGGGAAGAGCTTTTCTCTGCTATTTCCAAGGGGTAACAGGAAGCTGAAGAAGTGTTTTTGAGAAAGCCTGGGTTTTACACGTCTGAGCTCAGTATTAGAAAGCTGAGCAGGCTGAAAACGTACATATTCTTTGTACAACCCTACAACCATGTGATCATACATCTTTACTTGTTTACCTATTTTAGTGAGTGTTATCCTTTCATTAACATTCAGATTAATTACAGGGGAAAATAGTTTGTTTTGCATGATCTACAATAGTTTAATTATGTCAAACCAGTTTTATAGATTATCTACATCAGTTTTCAAAACCTCCCAGAATTGTTTATTGAACAAATAGAAGTTTAAAAGGAAAAACAAAACCCCAAAGTGCTGTCAAATAGATTATTTATCTTGAATCCAAGTAAATACCCACTTAAACTACTTTGCTACTGATACTAATTTTTATGCTGTATTTATCAATAGTTTATATATTGGAAGCAAGTTTTGTTTAACAGCAACATTAGATACATTTAATGCCTTTACTGTCTAATACATCATGAAAGATCAGCAGCAGTGTTCTTCAGGACTGTCAGATTAGGACTGTCAGGCCAAATTCAGCTACAACTGAAAAGCAACAAAAACTCCCGACTGCTGCTTTCTGCTCTTGCCTCAGCTTGGCCTGCAGAGCAATGCTGCTCTCAGGTTTCCAAGCTGGTTTCGCTTTCTGGTTCCTGTATGATAGCTACCAAGGCCCTGCAATGGTGCAGAGCTGCAGAATTCATAACTGATGGCCCAAATGTAACCTCCTTTTCCAGCTAAGTGAAATCCAAGCTACACCAGTGAAGCCACAATTTCACTTACATTGTCTCTGGTAGATCTCTTTAAAGATGGACTTCCTGGAGACCAGCTAAGGCATTCTGGTGCAGCCCACTGCTGGTCTCTGAAGCAAGAGATACTTTGGGAACTGAAAACAGCAGAGCTGATGTCCTGGCCCTTGATCCCCAACCTCAGTTTAACATATTGAAACACTTTAGGGCAGTGCATGCCTTCTTACCTTTGGATTGCTTGAATGAAAAGACTGGTCCTTTGGGAACAACCTAATTAATGTCTCCGATTTCATTGTGTACTCCAAGGGGGCCAAGCTCCTTTTCACCAGTCTGGTTTTGTATCTGAATTTCCACAAGTGCCAGCACTTCCTTACTGAAAGTAGAGAAGTACAGAAACAGGTAAATACCATCCATACTTTCATCTAGAAACTACAGTCGAGATTCAGCAAAACTTCTTCAGTCAGATGCCTCAGGTATTTCTAAATTGATAAGCTGGTTTCTTAGCTCTTGTCATGATGCATTGGATGATTTGAAGCTTGCACTGAACTAAAGCACAGGCGACACTGACTCCCAAGTCCTGCAGGACCAACAAACCCTGCCCTGGGGCAGTGGAGAGGCTGCAGAAGTGTGCAGACATTTGAAGTTCTGTCCAGTCCAAGTGCTGAGAGCACATCTCTCGCTCTCCCTGGCCCCGGCTGCCCTCAGCTTGTCGATGGCTCCCGTTTGACAAAATGGGAGTTGAACACGCTGTACAGAATGAAATGATCCAATGCATAGCCTTCCCAATAACACTTTTGGGCAGTACATTTGATGGGATGCATTTATATCTCAGTGTGTCTTGGCTTGTAGTTTAACCGCATATTTTAAGCTACCTACAGTATACACAATTACTAGAATCCCCATCTCCTCTTAGCTGCTAATGAAGTGTGAAGTTGGTCATTCTACATTTTAAAAGATAGAGCTGTTGCTTTATGGTCACTTCTGCAGGGTTATTTGGAATAATTTCATCGTTTTCATCTTTGGAAGACATACATTACTACTGCAGAGACCTATGTTGTCCTCCTCCTAAGATGGGGACAAACAGTGACAGTGTCTTTATTTTTTCACCAGATGTTCCCTGACCATACCACTGTGCAGGGAAATGCACGCTCTGACTGATCAGCTCTGTGCAGCACAAGTGTTCTGGGCAAACAGTGCAACTGTGTGTGGGAGGGAAGTGGGAGGAGGAGAGCAGAGGAGAGAAGCAGATCCTGAAGCAAGAAGTGATGATTGCTCAGAGCTCTGCGTATGCGAGGAAGGTGATGGTGAAAACCTCAGCAGAGAAAGCATGAACACTGGTACAACACAATGTGCTTTATTACATCCAACTCCATCTAGGTGTTAGGTTGTTGTGCTCTACCCTCAGCTCTACAGGCATTTGGGAAGTCCCAAGGAGTGTTCATAAGGGGTAATAATACACAGGATTCCCGGTGTATCTCAAGGTATATACAGGAACACGTACATGAGTATGTAAGCACGTATGAAGTTGCAAAAAAGTCATCATTTTTAGATGAAAAGGTTATCAGGCTAAGAGGATTCTTTACCTGCTTTGTGCTCCATGTTACATAAAAACTTTTGAGAACCTACTTGTTTTAAGCAACTCATACTGCCCAGCTCAGCAAGGCTAATGTTCAGATTTGCTGCTAAAATTAATGTAGATAGCATTTAAAGGGTCACTTCTTGGAAGCTTTAAGCCCTAAGAACCAAAGAAAATACATATTTAGCAAGACACATGGTAACTTAGATTTATAGCTTGACCTTGAATTATGGGAAAGTATTTTATAACATTCCAGATTTATGATTCTATTTCCTGGAGACCATGACTGTAAAAATGAGGCTGCACATAAAGAAGCAAGTTCACTTCTGGATTTCCTAACAAGAAGGTGTCCTTGAGCTGTAGAAATCTTGTAACAATTCAACATAAACCAGACAAGCTTTCAAGTAATCCATTTGCTTCCCTAATTGTCTCATAGCTAAAGGCTTTAAATCCAAGATGAGGTATGTACTTCCTCATGACCACAACTTCATAGAGACACTAAGCAAAAATTCTAGCTTTTATTATGAAGATTTATTGAGATTATTATATTCCTTTTCTCCATATCTAAATTCTAAAAGTACCTTTTCTCTTTTAGTATTTGTAGCCTAGAAAACCTTTGCATTGTAGCATATCGGAATTGTCAAAATTATATGAAGAAAATAGTCATTCTTAGTTACAAAAAGAAATTCAGAGGTAAATGCCTGAAAGCCTTATGTCCTCACTCCTGCATAATGTGTAAAACAGACCACGTGTCCTGCAATCACTAAAATCTGCTAGAACAGGATTTCACTATAGAGAACTCAAATACAACTGTTCTTCACTTGACAACTTAAAGTGATAATGACTCACATGCTTATAATTAATTAATTTCCTCTCTTTAGAAGTCAAGGCAAAAACCTGCCTATTTGTTATTTCATTATTTTCTGTTACAGAGTTTTGAACATCTCACTCATCTTATTTATAAAAATACAGGAAATGGAAGCACAGGATGAAGAAGCACAGAAAGCAGCTTCTAAATTGGAAACTTACAGTTACTTTCCCTTTCTTGGTTGCCATGAGTAACCATCAAAAACTCAGATTTTATTTTATTTTTTTTCTTCAAAGGGTTGCTAGGAAAAGAATTTATATTATGAGAGGTTTCCTTTCTTTTTTAGGGCCACTGACTGACCATAAGAAAAATGTATTGAGGCATTTAGATGTATTTGTTTGAAATACCTGATATTGAAATTCAAACAGTTCTTCAAGCAGAATTCCTAACAAGAAGGATTTGTGACAGGGAGTCTACAAGATGTTCTTTGAAGAAAAAAAATGTGTGTTTAAGAGACTCTCGAACCTTCAAAAGAACACCTCCTTCAAAAGGCCCCACCTCACAGCTCTAAGGGATTTTCAGAAGTTAATGTATTTACATAAAGTGGAAAGACTTGCAAACTGTACAAGGCAATTACTGGAAACAGTGGTACAGTACTGAACAAAATTGTCCTGATTTTCCTTGGTTTTTCTCAAAGAAATCCATTATTTCTTTCATCTACACTAAAACTATAGGCCAAATCCTGTAGTTCTTACTGGGGAAAAAAAAAAAAAAGTCATTTTACAGACCTCCTGCTGGTCTTCTCTGCAAAGAAACTGAATACTTCAGTGAGGTGAAGGACAGAAAGAAAAGGAGCTTGAAAATGCAGTCCATATGAAAGAAAAATGGTATTTAAAAAGCAGCCAATAAACACTAAAGATTTCCTACCGTGTATTTGAGCAGCTTTTGTTGACATTTATATAACTATTTGTATGTGTCTATACAGACACATATATGCACACCTATACACACACACACACACACTTCATTCCATATAAAGCAATCCACATTAAAAGCCTGCCCCATTTTTTTTTCAGTCATAATACACTGAAACCAGCATATTCTTCGGTATCATCACCTAATAGTTCCCTGAGACAGGACTTCACAGTGTTTCAAATCAGCTTTGTGAACTTATTAAAACTATATTTCAGGAAGAGAGGGGTAGAAAAGCTAAAAGATATGCATAAGCAGCAGTGTCTAACTAGGTAATTCAAAGTGATCCATGCCTTTATTTTCTTGGGCTTGCAATCAATCAGTGCATTTATTTTGTTGGGCTTTTTTTTTTTTAATTTTAAAAACAATTTTTCTCCCCTTCTTGTTGCATGGTTACTTTTGCCTTCTGAATCCCACCTTTACGTTTCTCCTTATCTCTGGAATCAGCCTGAAGATGTTTCAGAGAGAGGGGGAGAGACTTGAAAATTATTTTTGCAACAGAGTAGGACTGGTAGAGCTTTTCATCAGCATACGTGTGTATGTGCACACATGAGCACATGTACACACTTACCACTAAAAGTCCACTGAAGATTCTTCCCTGATCCTGCCAGTCTTGACTGAAAAAAAATTTCAGACTGCAAGACACAGTAGAACGAGTGTCTGGTGTTTTTGTATGGGAGGTCTCTAGATTTCATCAAAGGAATCTCTTCCCACAACTGTAAACGCAGTAGTATCACTCAGCCTACACACAATAATATATTTTAATCTGGCAATACTTTCTCATGTGGTAGGAACACCTAACAAGTCAAAGGTACACAATATCTGAACGCATCTCCTTTAGTAACTAGGAATCTTTCTTTAATTAAAAATCTGATTTATTTTTAAAACTATCTTAAAAAATTTAGAAATATTACTAACCATAGATCAACTCCCGCTAATTCAATCATTCTGGCTAAATGCTTGAGACTGCTTAAAATCATGTTGCATATTTGAAGAGCAAAAAATCATATGTCTTTTTTTCTACATTTCTTGCCCAGCATACAAAAGATATGAAAAAAAATCAAAATCTACATAGCTGACCAAAAAGGTTTTAGACACAAGCATCTCTTAATTAGTCCCTGCATAACTAACAAGATAGCTCTGAAATTCTAGGATTCTGAAGTGACATTGCTTCTTGTGAATGCTTGGATGGTGAATTCTGAAATTTTTACTTCATAATTTCAGAAGTGAAGAAAAAGGTTTCCATTTATGCCACTCTGGAATGGCCATAACTGCCTTTTTTCCATTCTTATGGGAATCTGAAATACTTCCTTCAAACCCAGAGCCACATACTTGCTAATAAAACTCTGAATTTTAAAGAGTCTGTGTAATCACTGCAGTAAATGCAATGAAATCTTCAAGCCATCTCCCAATACTCAGACTTGCCTTTGCTAAAATTTTAAAGTCCTCCTCTCTATGACTCCTGTGCAGAGGCTGTGATTTAGTAACGTAAGTGAAAATCATAGACCTGAAAACCTTTAACTGAGCTCTTGGTGATTACATGGCAAGAAATACAGCCTCTAAGGCCTCTCCAATTTCCCACATGGATATCAGTGCAAGCTGGAAAACACTAACTCTAGGAAGCAGTTAGAAACTGGATGTATGTAGCAGTTTTCCCCTCTTAGTATGTCTTGAACAAACCTTAGAAATGAAATTTTACTGCTTTTTCCCCACTGCTGCCTGCAACAGTTCAGACAACATGAAAGACATCATGTGGCACAGGAAAGGACTGGGTCATCTCTGCATCCTCCCTAGATAAGGAGGCAGGCAGGCTGTCATGTAGAGAGGGAATTAAAATATTTTCGTCATCAAATGCCGGTAGGAATCAATGTGCTCAAATCATGTTCCAGTAGAGAACTCTGGAGATTTTGCTTGCAAAATAATTTTTCAGGTCAGTTTTCTAAAATAAGCAGATGCAAAGCTGCTATAAAGATTTGTAAGCCCAGTAACAGCACAACACCTAACCACAGACATAAGCATATTTTCACACAAACCTTTGATATGTTGGTAACAAGCTTATCAGATACTGTCTGGGGAAGGGGAAAGTTCCCATACCCAAGTCATCCCTTTATATATTTAACCTGCAAACTTCAAAACAGCAAAAAATTTGTGTAGAGGAAGTCAAAGTTACTGTAAAGAGTCAGGTTTCTGAACTGCTTACCGTCAGCTCCCCTCCTACCCTTTAATTCACACACCTAATGACACAACTTTCTATGCTGCAGAGCCTTGTTATTTCTTCAGTATCATCAATACTTGTAATAACAAGCATTTCACATACTGCAGAACTGCAAAAACAGAAATGGGAGAGGATCAGAAGAAAACATTGATATCAGACATTGCAATGAGAGGAGGCAATTTATGCAGGGAAATTTCAGGGAAATGATAGTGCTCTACCTGTAATGCTTCAAAGAAGTCCCCAGTGTAATCACACATAACTCTGTTGCATTTTTTCTGGAGTTTATGGGACATAACATGCATGTTATGGAAAATATATCAACCTGTTGCTATTAAAGTCAGTTTAAACAACATCCAAAAAAGCTTGATACTGTAACACAACAGTTATTCTATATATGCAGGTGAGTGCTTCCCTACTTCCTCCTGTAACTCACTGAAGCTCACAAGGAGATAGCCCTGTCTTTTCATCACCACTTCTATCCCTCTTCTTCCCATGTGGGATTCACAAAAAACACGTCTGTAGGAGCCAGCAAAAGGGCTGGCAGTGTTTCACCTGCAGGCGGGTACAAAAGCCTGACTGAAGGTTGGACTCCACACGAGGCTCTGGAGAGCCAGCACGGAGAGGTGCTGGCACCTGCAAAACGCGGGCACTGCTCTTTGTACTGTCACAGTTTATGTCATAAAAGGAGAGTTGTTTTATTCTGAAGGCAAGGAGGAGTAAAGTGGCCAGAAAGAGGTAGTAAAAGAGTAATTTCTTAGATTCTCAGTACTTTGCATAAGGTGTCACCCCTACCCAGAAAAGGGGGAGAAGTGAAATGAACAGATGAACTGCTGTAACATCCTGAATTCTAGGACACATTTCTACAATCATCTCTGCTATTAAGAGGAGGATCTCAGGTGGCTTGGAAGGGAAAGATCCAGTAGAGCACACTGACAGAATAAAAGCTATTACTTGTTAGGCCTTTACTGAAGAATTTCAATGGATTTAATTTAATTTCAAGAGGGTTTTGAGAGCCAATATTGTGCAGCCTTTTATCAAGGGTTACGTTACCATAAGCATGAAGTTTCTTTTTTTAATGTATCTTTTGAGGTTTTTCAAAGAAATGATTTTTTCTTTTGAGAGGCTTCTATTATAGCCTCTGCCATACTCCATGAGAGAAGGTTTAATCTGTGCTGCTTTGGCTGATACCCATAGTGTCAAAAAAGAGCAATGCAAATATTCACAATATCTTCAGACAAAAATACAGAGAATACTTTATGCTTTCATAGTAGATTGATTCCAGTTCTTTCTGTAAAAAAAAAAAAAAAAAAAAAAAAAAAGGAAATCTTTCAAATCTTTCCAGGCATTTTTTTCAAAGATAAGATAGACAGCTGATCAGAATAATCAAATTGATAATTTGCTTTATTTTTGATTCCAGCACCTCCTATCTGACCATATATTTAGTAGAGCAAACTTCTCATATTACCATGAACTGCATATAAATGAAGTTCCATTTCGTATTAAAAATATATATATTGTTTTTAAAGTCATCCACCTTGTTCATGTGATGACTTTAGAACAGCACAGATGGCAGTCAGGCTCACATTTTTCAATGCCGTGTGATACCAGAAATGTTGTGTCTCTCTGCAGGGCCAGAAAATACTCCCTGTGGGTAGACAAGGAACTTCCAAAATGTTCCTGCTGTGTAATACTTTATTCCTCTTTGTTCTCCCAGACAAAGCTTGACCTTCCATGCAATAACCTCAGAATTGCAGAGCCAACATCCCCACACAGGAGCTGTGAGGGAGGCATATGTAGCTATGCCATGGCGGCCCACACTACAAGATCCACCATTAAAAGCACAATTCCTGCCAGCAATGCACCTTTTCAGTCTATTACACTTGCAGGACAATGACACCTCATCTCTGAACTATCTTTGGTTCACCACTCCTGTTATCTTCCATCCCAGGCAAATGACAATTCCAAACAACACCGGGTCAAAAGCACAGTTTGGAGCCAAGGTTCACCCTTCCTCTGGGAAGGTGTTATGAGGGCTCAGCTTCCTTACAGCCAGCTCCCACCAACCTCACCTTCCATCCCAATCCCAGTCCCTCAAACCAGGCCCATAACACCTCTGGCTCTCTTCCCTCCCCTCTCCTCCTGCTCCCCACCAGGTCAGCCAGTGCCCCCACAGCAGGGCTCGGGCAGCGCCAGCCAAGGGGAGCTCTGTGGGACTCCACACCTGTCTGGGAAACGCATCATCTCCTGTGTTTCACCAGGAGCAGATCACCAACGTGGTGGCCTGTGGAGCCAGGAGCCAGCTCCCATCCATGTGGCAGCCACAAGCACTGCTGAGCTCCGCCTCGCCCATGTTTCTCTTCACAAGCTCTGCCGCTGTACTTGCACCTTAAAAATTACTACACATATAAGGTAATAGTTTAAAATGATTAGAAACACTGACCAGTTGATGACACATCGTGCCATAGTCCAAAATATTCACTAGGGCTAGCTTAGGCAAAATAACCTGATGCCAATTTTTGAGGTGGCAGCCCTGAAAATATAAGGAAATCTATCAGGAAGGTCTGAGATGCAGCTCCTTGCTGGATAAAGCAGGAAGGTTCAGGGAAGCAGCAGGGTAAGGGAAGATGAGGTGTGTGGGAGCAGCTATCGCCCCGCACCCAGCACAGTGGGCAGCCCACTCCTGAAGTGACCTGGCGCCAGAACTCATTACATGTTTAACACACTGTAAGGGTGTTTAGTTTCACTAAGCTCTGAAATCACTTGCAAGTGAAGTGTTTGAAAGAAAAGCAAAACTAATAGTGAATTTTGACCTTTTCTCCAAGCCCATAAGAGGCACAAATGCTCTACATTAAAACATACAGAGATCCTCGTCAGCAGAATTACTTTCTGCAAAGCAAAACTCAAGCCCCAATGAGTTACTAACAGAACGGGGGAAAAAAAAAATGTTTACACTGCATGAAGGCTTGACATGAAAAATCCTTCCCCCTCTAAGATGAGGAACTGCCTAACACAAGACTCACTACTCTCACAGCCACATGATGAGCAAGAGAAACGGAGAACAGAAATACCAGAGATGTGATGTAAAGTGGTGAACAGGCTAAAATTAGTTAACCTTCTGATTTCTCTTATGAAGGGAGGGTAAATTCTATTTTTATTTTTTTAATTATACCAAATATCCTAGAGGGCATTAGAAAGTGCTGGAAAAGAGATTTTTAAATCTCAACACAAAAACACATACCTGTGTACACACACATGGTACTAACATAAGTACATATACACATTTCTTGTTTCAGAAACACTAATTCAAAAGCAGGTATTACGAAATAAGGAAAAAAACACCCCCTTTGCATTCATAGTTGTATCAGAATAATAGGAAATTCTACAAGGACTATTTTAGCTAAGGCAACATCTACTCCGGCCTTAAAAGACAGATTGAGAGTATGCATCATTTTTTCCACTCCAGGTTTTGTGTCTTGCTTTTCCAAATAAAGCTTTCCTTCTTCCTATGAAGTATCAACATTTTCACTACAAGAAAGGAAATTCTTATTCCTTTTTTTCACTTTCAGTTCAAGCTGGTGTTGCTCAGGGGTGGAATGAAATACAATGAAATGACTGAGTAGAAAATTAAGATTTTGTCAAAGGTCAGAGAATTAGTTAAATGACCAAGTAGTAGGCATAAGAACAGTACAGAGGACCACAGATTCAGCTCCTCTACACTGCAAAGTTGAACTATTTTCTTTGTGGTATACTTGTTGATCTTGATAAATCTAATTTGAGACAGCACTGAAATTTTCTGATATACTACACTCAGTTTTCTTCAAGTGAATGTTGAACTGTGACACGGATGCGAGTTGTTGGTTAGCCTACACAGTTCAAAATATACTTACATGACTCTCCACTTCCCCTCCCCTCTGTGCCTGACTGCACAAATACACTGGTGAAGTTGCAAACTTCTTCAGGGAAAGGCAGCTATGCTAAAAATCATAGAGAGGACGTAACAAGTGAAGAGGCACGATTGTGGTACAGAAGAGTGGGAAAGAAGAGAGCAAATAGTTGCACTGGGAAAAGAAGAAAAGAGAAAACTATTTGAAATGAACCACTGTGTGCTGGGTCTGGTTGCAATGGAGTTAATTGCTTCACTGCAGCCCACAGGTTTTCGGCTTGCGACTAAAATTGTGCTGATAGCACACCAGTGTTTCAGATGCTGCTGAACAGGGCTTGCAGGGTGTCAAGGCTTTCTCTGCTCCTCAACTCTGTCCCCTGCAGAAGCAGGCTGGGGCATGCAGGAAGCTGGGAGTGGTCACAGCCAGGGCAGCAACCTGGACTGACCAAAGGGACACTGCAGGTAATAATGCAATGCCAAACTCAGAAATGTGACTGGAGATTTGGACTCTCCACGGTTGTCTCTATTTGGAGGCTGACTAGGCATTGGTCTGCATTTGGAAGGTGATAAGTGACTTTGCATCACTTTGTCTCCTCTCTACCCTTTACCCTCATTTTTAAAACTGTTTTGATCTTGACTCAGAAGTTTGCTCTTTTGATTCTCTCCCCCACACCACCACAGAGGAGTGAGAGATCTGCTGGGTGGGGGCTTGCTGGCTGGGGTGAATACACCACATACTTAAACCAGGAAATAATCTCAACCATACTGATGGTCAAGTTATAAATTAACCTGGAAGTTAACCACAGAGACTACACCTTTTTTTCCCTTTCTCTTTTGCACATTTTTTAAATTATTACTATTTACTCTTCCCAAATTATCACATGCATATTAAAAAAAAAAAAATCCTAATTTTTCTCCTGGAAGTTGAAGAGATTTTTAAGAAAAAATAAGCAAATACACAGCTCACACTGGCTTTCTCTTAATGTTAAACTCGCTATAGTTGCAAACATAATTACTCATATTAAGACACAGGCCAAATTTAGGAAAAAATATGAGTTGGTTTAAAGTAGGTGTTCAGTATAGGGCTGTCAGACTGCCATGGCAGCTGAAGCTGGAGCTGTGTTGCAGACTTGGCCAGCAGTCAATAAGTTCACCCAGACAGCATGGCAGCAAGCTGCCTCTAGCAATATTATAATATTTATTCATCTTTGCATACCTATTTGTTCCCGTATTTTTCTGGCCTATGGGTGAAATTGAGGCTGCTGAGATGAACTGTGCTAATGGCAATAGAGTGAGAATGTCAGTGTCAGAAAACACCGCAGCAAGAATCTTAGCTTGCAGACATAATTACAACTTCAGTACAAAGTTCATAACTTTTTCTTCTAATATGAGCAAACATGGTTGTTGGATTCAGAGAGAAAAGGGCAGGATTTTCAGATATGAGTGATGGTTTTCACTGCGTGCTTTTTAATTTGTGCACAAAGACTTTTTGATATGAATGCTAACAGGAGCCCATTACTCTTCCTCAGCATGATAGGTCTTACTCCATTTGAAGGTGCTCCATTTTCATCAGAAAAGCAGTCCCCATCGTGCTGCAGGAAGCTTTGCAGGTGTGCACCCTGCTTTTCCTTACTTAGGCTTTGCTAGAGCAACAAAACAAAAGGTGCACAGAGACACAAAAGCACCCGCAGCAGCTGCCCTGCCTAACAGGCTGCTCTCATTGAATCAGTGTCACTGCTTTGAAGCTCTATCCTGAACAAAGGTTGCTACTTAGCAGTCCTTGCAGCTCATTTGGAAAGAATTTTTTTTGTAATTTTAAAAAGTGATTTAGAAAAAAAAAAAAAAGAGAAAAGTTTGTTCTTTGGGAAGTACAGCCACAGAGGCAACAGGAGACCTTCTACTTAAACACATTTCAGCAGAAACTCTGCCTGCTGCCCTCCTACACACCAGAGAATCTGTGCACACTTAAACCACAATAAAAGGGTGCCACAGCACTGCCTTTACTGCACAGTAGTAGGTGGACTGACAAATTAGTACACTCATGCTAGGTAAGGCTCAATCTGAGTTACAGCAGGCAGATTTTTTTCCAAATAAAATAATCTGAATTACCTGGGGTGAACTTAGCCACCGTCCCTGACATTCCCTCTGCAGAGATAAAACAGCAGCTGCACAGCCTCCACCTAAACTAGAAATACCTGATTTAGAGTGTTTCTGCTGTTCAAGCTGTGGGTGAGCAGGGAGAGCTCAGCAGGGTCTCTCATCCCTTATAAGACTCTTTGTTTCCTTGCTCTACAGCTTTGCTTTGAGGGAGTGAGAATGACAGAACTAAGCCCATTTTTCCTGTTCTGTCAGTGGGAATAACCAGAAAAGGCTCAGGAAATTCTGGAGACTGAAATAGGTAGGCCAAATGCTGAGAAGAAAACGAGCCTTAAACAAAAGTAAAAACACTTCTCTCTGCCTTCTCTCACTCTGCTAACACCTCTCCTGCCCCCATCACCAGTCACCACATCGGTTTCTCTTCTCTAATTTAATGAGTCTGGAGCTAACTTGGAAAGAAAGACAGCAACTACAAGGAGAAGTTTCTTATGAGCTTGTATGATGAAGTAGGAGCCTGTTTGGTCAGTCAGTGGCTTAACCTACTTTATTTTAGTGAATTATCCATTAAGTGAGATTCACAGAGGTGCCATGTCAGCATAGTCTGAGATCATCACCAACATCATTGGGTAAGCTCTGAAACTAGTTCTAAGTGGCAGTACTTTGTGTGGAGTCTTAGCAAAGCCTATACGTAAGCACCAGCCAAAATAATTTATCATCTTCTCCCCTGCAGAGCTGTGCTATTACCTGCCTGATGCCAGGAGGAATGCCAGCATGGCATGCCACCACACTGTATGTGAATCAACCACAAGGAAAATTATAAACTGGGATTTTTTTTTTTTTTTAATTCAGAAAAATATTGAGTTGTGTGAACTGTGACATATGCAGCTCAAAGGATCTACTAAAGGACTATATTAAGTTTTTTGTCAATGGAAGAGTTTCATAATCTGTTGAAGGGTGGGTTTTTTTCCCCATAAAAATTCATTATATAAAACTATTTTCTGTGAAATATTAATTAACACATTGTAAATATCAAAGTTGAGATCATTACTGAGGCCCACATAACATAATTACAGCATTGAGAACTGCTCTGAAAATTTAAAGGGTCTGACCCATGATGCTTTCAGCCAAGTCTGAAACTCTGAAACAGTTTAATTTCCTAGCAGTTTTGTAACATTTCTTGTAGCTATGAGATTTGCCCGACAAGTCCCTTTGCCTGGAATATACTTTTGATGTATGAGAAAAGCCTGACATTTCCACTTCCTATTTAATTTTTAAGTAACTACTGCTTTAAAGTTCTGAGCCCAAGTTTCCTGCCCCAAGTAAACCAAATCTCTTCATTTTTTTACTTTCATTTTCCACTTCTGCTTTTCTTTGCCAGTAATATCACTTGCAGCTGAGTCCCAGTGGCACAACAGGCTTCCTAACCCTACAGTTTCCACATTTTCTGTAGAATTGATCATCACTTCTTCTTCTGTGTCTGAATAAAATAAACTCCAAGGCTATGCATTACAATCTTCTAAATATAGCCATGTCTGTTCTCCTGCAGCTACAGCAAACCCCTGATTTCAGTGCTGGAGATGAGGAAGCATCTCACAGTTTCGGCATGAAGAAAAAAACATTCACATCAGAATGTGATTTCTGATCCTGGCAGAGCTACATCTTGAATAAACTTATAATAAATACACTTCACTAGCGCTATAAAGTACTTTTCTACAAATCTATTTTAATTATGCAACTTGACAGGTCCCTCTCCTATGCAACGGTCAGAGTACCTTTGAGAGGGGGATTTGTTGTCTTTTTCTAATAAGGATTCAGAATATGAACATGCTGCTTATTCATGTAGTAGCTCACAAAACACTCTGTTCTTCTGTAGGGAATGGGATGTGCTTTTACAGCCACGCTCAGACGTTCACTGGACTATTGTGTGTGTTATGACTTAAACCTGGACCACCATTCATACCTTCCAAGAGTCTGGGTCTTAGAGCTAATCCCACAGCTTTCCATCCCAGCACTCATCTCCATCGTGGCAGATGACAAGGCAGAGTGTACCTCAACCATCACATGCTTTTTTAAACTTTAGTCATAATGAATTCATTTCTACTGAAGATTTGTTTTAATAAGTGAAAACCCTAACCTATAGTGTTAAGAAGTAACACCAAACAAAAGCCTACAAGCAGTTCATGGTCTTGAACCAAAAGTTAGGTGTTGACTGAATCTGATTCTTCACATTGAGGCAAAGTTTAATTAAAAGAAAAATCCAATAAACCATTTTTCCCTCAGTTCCTCTGACATGATTAACTATATTCTGCTTCAGCAGTAAGAGATAAAAAAAAGAAAAAACATCCCCATTAAAATATAAGCCAATTGAAATGTTGTTTTTTTTTTTTTTTTTTTTCCTCCAGTGTGTCAATTGGACACTTCAACTTCTCTGTGACCCTGAAGAGGAGAGAACATTCCTTTCAGCCTTGCTGCAGTGTTTTTCCAATTACACTATCACGCCTTTTTGCCCAGTAGCAATCCAGGCAGAGCTGGCTGGTTTGGTGCAATCTGGAAGCTTGTTGTAATAAGACACAGAACAAAAAACACAAGGAAGAGCCTGGCAGCTGCATAAAACTCCCTCCAAGCTCTGTTCTCCACAGAAGTTCACCGGCCTCAGCAATCAGCATGACCAGCCAGTCTCAGGGAATCCAGCAGCTTTTGCAGGCAGAGAAACGTGCCAAGGACAAACTGGAGGAAGCAAAAAAAAGTAAGTAGCTGGCCTGGTTTTACTGTACTTCTCAAGTGCAAGCTCTTAAGAATTACAGAGGATCACAGAAAAACATTATTTCATCTGTATGCATGCATTAATGCTGTGCCTTGACTGCAACCAGGCATTTAACCAAACCTGAACATGCAGAGTTTGCTTAAAATTCTGTGTTTGTGTGTGTATGCACATGTGCCTTATTATGTTAAAAAGGTTTTCTTTGTTATATTCATCCTGTCATCCGGATTTATTCTTGTTTTATCTCAATGCCAGTAATGTAATTACTGCCTTCCTTAGCTATTTAAACTAGAATTCTATATGCCTCTGGCTGCCAGCTCTGGAGGACCAGGCTCCAAACTCTATTTTTCTTCATAAGTCCTATTAAAATGTTCCTCTTTACTTGCAAAATCTAGGAACTAGTCTCCTAATCTCAGCTGGACTTAAAAAAATTATATGAAAACAAAAGGGAAACTTCAGCACCATGATAGTAATCAGTAAAATCACAAGCACTCTCCATACTGTAATAGATCATTTGTAGAAGTTTTATTACATGGTGCAAGTAATTATTCTCCTGAGTGTAGGCACCAACCCCTTGAGCCACTGACCTGCATTAGCACTGAAACACTGATAACTGTTTCATGGAGTTATCCTGCTTTGGAGACCAGCAGCAGGAAACAATGCCATGCTGCACAACTCAACTAAAATGCATGGCAGTGATGTCGTGTGGAGCAAGAGTGTGATAAAGAATATATTTTGTTTTTTAGGGAGAAATGGAAGCTAAACAGAAATAATTTGTGTAGTCTCCACATCCCTTCTACACTGCTGTAGAATCAGCAATGCTGTGTGTTCATTAATTGTTAGTGTGACATCTCAATTTGCACAGCAGCCCACAAAAAACACATGGAAAGGCAAGTCCCGTTCCCTGAGCACCCAACCACTGCCTGTGTCTTGCAGAAGCAATAGACAGAAAAAAAAAAAAAATTCTCTCTCCTTCATAAAACAGAACTCTCTCAAATGCAAACCTGAAAGCAAGGGATAATGAAGAAGTGATTTGATCCTTATGTAGCCAAAACAGGTGCACTGAGAGAGGTGTTTTTTCCCCTCTTATGTAAGGCAGAGGAAACACACTGTATAAAGCAAGAAAGCATATCACCTGGAAAGACACAGCCCCAGTGGAGGGAGGGAGAGTCTGGCCTGAAGACAGACTGCCTTTAACTGTGATAGCTTGAAGCTGATTACCCCTTACTTTTGGTTTGAGGGGTTTTTATGTTGCCTTAATTTCATTTGGGTTTGTTTTTAAAACCAGATGAGTCAGTTTAGCTTTTTCTAAAATAGCCACTTAAAAAAGAGGCTTTAAAACTTAAGGAACTTCAAAAATGAAAATTATCATTGTAACATAAAAGTAATGACTGAAGATGAATGTCTTGCAGAATCCAGATACAGTTACAGGTGCATTTACTCTACTCTGCAAAAGACACACTCCTGTCTCATCACCTCAGCCGCACTTTGCTTCTGATAATCACAGGGTTTCTTACAGATAAAGTATCTTCAAGATCTCTCTGAGTCAGAAACTTGAATTAAACCACTACCTACGCTTACCTCACCACTAATACACTGGTAGGAGTTATTAACCAGCTACAGAAAAACAGCTATTAAGAATTTTGCTATCAGTAAAAATGTTTAGAGTGAAAATAATTCATCAGTATGACTTTCTTCTCTATTCCTTTTAAGGCCATACTTTTCTTGCATTTATACAAAAATTATTAAGAAAAACAAAAAATTCAATACACAAATTTAAATGTAAGAAAACAAAGCAATGACTGTGAGGGAGGAACAAGCTTCCCACAGAGCCTGTGGAGTCTCCAGTCTCAGAGATATTCAAAACCTGCTGGATATGGCCCTGGTCAAGTTGCCCTTGCTCCAAGCAGGAGCATCCCCTGTAGATTCCTTCCAGCCTCAGCAGTTCCATATGATGCCATGAAAAACTTCAGGAATTTCCAAAAGATTTTATTCCTGGGTATAGCAGATCAATGGCAAACAGTTTCAATAAATCCACCCTGGATTTTGTGCTAAACCAAGCATTATAGCTAATCTAGCAGAATAATTATACCTAGGCAATCATTACATTCACCACTACAAGAGGTTTGCAGTGAAGCTACAAAACAAAATTAAAAATTCCCTTGTTACCATAATTTCAGTATTTTTCATAGCAGTGTCACTACACCACCTTAGATACTTAACTATACCATCACAACTTAAATCCTATGAGATAAGGACAAAAGGGATTCTTTTAGAGGCAAATCTGGCAATGCCAAATTTGAATTATTTCAACAGTCTCTTCCTTGGAGTGTTTCTGCAGTTAGATCAGATTGCAGAGTTTGTCTCTAAGAATAAAAGCTAAGATGAAAGGAAGTACATGAAATACAACCAATATATCCAGCACAGCTGGTTAACCTGGGCACACAGCTGGGTGAAACAAGGCAAGGACGTGCTGCTTCACCCCAGAAAGTGCCAGCCCAGATCCACCTGGTACCGGTTCAAATCAGCAGCTTCTGCTCAGGGCCTGGGCTCAGCAGGTCTGGGCTGCAAGTGAAAGCAATGAACCCGTCCAGGCAGTGCCAATGCAGTCCTGTCCCTGCTAAACTGTGCCTGTGACCTCCTTTGTCACCACAAACAGGCCCTGCACAACACCCCTGTGCCAATGAGTCTGGCTGTCCTGCTCACACTGGAACGTCAGAAGAATGAATGGCAGATTGCTCATGGGACACAACCAGGAAAAGGCATTTTCAAGGAAATGTGAAGAGCAAAACTACTCTGCAGTGTTTACAGTTGATACATAACCAGATCAAAATGTAGTGTGAACACATGTAATGTTGTATATAAACAGATAATAGGCCTAGTTTTTGCTGACATATGTGCAGTTGTTCGTAATTCAAACCCCACTTGAAATAACTGAAAAAATAGTGCATAAAATTATATTGATAGACATGAAACACAGCAAAAATATGGTGCTAAAGCTCCTCTATACATGCTTTTTCATACTTTTAGCTCAATACTCTTTATCCTGGCTTGCAATATCTTTACTGTATCATTAGCCCATATCTGTTATACCTGACAAATTAATAATTCTTGAATTAATTAATTAGTAAATGCACATCTGCAAACCTGAAACTATTGAATTGATTAAACACCAGCCAATCCAGTCTGCAATCCTTTGGCCTTTAGAATGCAGCTCTGCTTTATCTATCATTTTTACTTAAAGCATAATTTGGGTCCCAGAAATAACTGAGCACTATCAGAGCCAAGACATCAATTCCTGAAATCCTTTTAGGTAAAACAAGGGAAACAAATGTGTCATGAACACTGGGCTTAGCAACACTTGTTTTCCTATAGATTTTTATGGCTTGGCTTGAATTTCTTGTGCCTAATAAAATGAAAACTGAGATTAAAGATTTCAGGAAATCAGATTAAAACCAAATGTTAATCAAAATAAGATATTATAAACAGAATTATATCCATAGCACTCTCTTGGATAATATCCAAGACATATTTTATCTACTATAAAAAAAGCTATATATACTGATCAGCTGCTTCTATTGTATTTTATTAAAAGTACAAAATAGTTTTCACAAAATGAGCATCCCCAAATCCCAATTTGCAGACAATTTAGCACTCTTGAAGACAACCGAAGCAGTTCTATTTTAGGAGAATATGATTAATCTTTGGCAACTTCTTCAAATGGTTTGATTTCTATGCAGAAATTCAGCTAGAAGCCTAGATGATATGTTTGAAAACAAAAAGCCAATTTTAGCATTGCAGTTTTTGGAAAGTAAGATAACTTACTATTTGAACAGATTAGAATGCACCATTTTTGCCTCCTACTGTCTTATTCTTGTAAGATCTAAAAAACCCCAATAATCTAAAAGAGAAGTTCTTTTGGATCTAATCAGAGCTAGGTATTTAATTACCACCACAGAAATACCTAGAAAGAAGAACACAGCCTTTCCCCATGCTGACAATACCTTCCCATGCTAGGCAAGAAAATCTAACGTGGGGCTGACTTTTACAGCAAGTTGTTTAAGATTTGGTCAATTTTACATGATGCCTAAAAATTTATAGGCTGTCAGCTACCATAATCGTGGACAAGAGTGGACAGGGAAACCAAGCACAGCACAGCTGCTTTGCTGCTCCCTGTCTTCAAGGATGGAAGGAGGGACAGAGGGGCAGCAGCAAACCAGAGGGGCAGGGCCCCCACAGCATGGACTTTGCGGCAAAATCTCTTCAGACTTGGAGCTTTATGTACCTCACCTTTATGGTCATAGAGGAAATGACACAGAGACAGGTGGGTTTGCCCATCTTCCTGCGTTTCTCATCCTCTTTTTGCACGACCTTGGCTGAATTTCAATGCTTTGCCACCCTTCAGTGTGCAAGGGTTGCACAGAACCCAACCCAGCCGATCAGCAAGGCTTCGAAAAGGCAGTCCCGTACTGCACAACCAAGGTAGCAGACAAGTGGTTAACAACAGACTGATTAATTAATTTTGGTTTGTCTCTAGTGGAACAGCGGGTTTAGCTCGAGTTTCTGCTTAACTTAATCAGGTGCAGCATATGCACTGTCGCATATGTTGGCAGTTGCCGATTCTGTCCACAACGTTGTTGAACTAGCAGTAATTTACTCACAGCTTTTCCACTTAATTAAATAGGAAGCAGCAGGTTCCTGCTGTGCCAATCCTAAAGGCATCATGGTAAAATGAAATGGCTGCTGCTCCACAGTGGTACCCTTTGCATTGTGCTTACTCCAGTGCCCTGTCAAGAGCTGACACGTATGTACATATATACATTTTGGTTCACTAGCTACATTGTCAGAGGCAAGTGAACTGCTGTTTTACAGTAAATCTCCTTCCATTTTGTGCATTTTAAAAGGATGTATTTATCTATCTGGTGGCCAAATATGCAACATATTTACTACAGATGGCCCCCCAGATGGAATTTGAAATTAAAATCCCACTGATTTTGAAATAATTTAATTTGCTATAGAGATCCAGTTCCTCAGCTGGTGAAATTGGCAGAGCTTCATCATAGTCACTTCCCCCCGAATGCCTGCTCCAGAGAATCACCCCCCAGCTCCACTCCTAGAGGGAAACTCTACAAAAGGCTGATCAGCTCCAAATTTGGAGAGGAGAATAAGGGAAACTTCAAAATACAGACCTAAACCTGGTTCCAAATGTTGTTGTCCAGACTGATGTCAGGCTCTTACACAAAAACTGTCTGTTCACCCAACACTTCATACAGTGAGTGGCAGAAGCTGGTGGAATCAGTTTTTATCCAACAAATACAAATTCTGGGAAAACACCCTCTGGATTTTAAACTGCCTCTCTCCCCTTCATACATGGGCACAGTGGTTCAACGGCAGAAGGACTCTGAGAAATATAATTTACTACACAAGAGAGCCCTGCACTCATGAACTGAGAGTCAATAAAGCTATCTAGTTCCTCTGTAGTTTGCTCCTTCCTGTAAAAAGCCTGTATACAGCCACACAGCCAAGGTTCCCCAATAACCATGCCCACAAAAAAAAACCCCAGTCCAGGAATCATGACTTGAAAAGGTAATTCACGTTTCAGACATCTCACTGCTTCTACTTACCCATCTGCAGGTAGTGACTTCAGAAGGAGCCATCAGCTGGGCAAGTAGTTTCCTGACAGATCAAGCATTTTACCCAGGCTTTTACTGAATTTCAAATATATTAAAACTAACAGCTTTTCTCTCAAGCTTCCTCATTGTGCCATGCTCAGTGGAAGCAGGTTGCTATATATGCCACACCTGATAAGGTTTTAGAAGCCCAGTTCAGATGTAACCAACTTAGTGTAACAGCCTAGAGAAAACAAATCAGAAGTACTCATGGTCTTCTTCCTAGCCTAGGTGGAGAACATTCCTTAGGATTTCAGAAAAGGTACCTTTGACCTTCTATGCTTGCATTAGTTACAGTAAGTAAATTAACTGATGTGTCACACATGAAATCAAGTTGCCTAGGATGCCACTTTCATCCTTGTGATATCCTAATTTAAGAAACTAAGCAGTTTTTCAGACATCAAGGATACTTCTGTTCAGAAAAGGGAGCAAGCTTATTCTCCCACACTCCTAAAATTGTAGCTGTACAGAAAGAGACCCCATAAATCAGCATTAGCAAGGATGTCTCAAGTATAACATATCAACATTCAATGCAAGGGGTTTAGAGTCCCATAAGTTAGAAAATGACTTTTTTTTTTTCACAAAGTAGTGAGTGTAGCAGAATCCACACAACTTTTCTGACTTCATACAAAACAGGCAGACAGAGAAGTCCAGAGGAGTTTTTATGACATTTTCACCAGCTCCTTCACGTAAAAACTTAAACATCGCATTCCCATCAAACTTTTTACTCTTATTCTTTACATAACATCCTTGCTAGACCCAGGAACTACCTTATTCTCAGTCCTGCAATGACTTATGTGCACTTGATTTGACAAACCCATAGTATTTCACCTAAAACAAAGTAACTATTCACAGCAAACAAAATTAGGTATGTCAACAAGCTTGGTCAGGAGGAAGGCTCTAGTTTCCACTGCACCCTACAATGTCACCTTAAAAATCCCCTTCTTCTTTAAAATGAAAAGGAAAAAAAAAGGTTTTTTGAATCACTCTTCTGTGCACTGGTAGAGGATGCCATTGACTTCCTTCTTCTCTTAATCACTCACCTCTGCATTTGACAAAGGTTAGGAAAAAGGTGGGGGAAGAAAAGGACAAAGCCTGAAGGTTGTAACTCAGTTTGGTGATGGTTAAGACATATCTTGCAGTATTCTGGAAATTTGCCAGCTCTAAGCAGAATCCAGTTGGTGTGGGATGAAGGGATGCTGGCAACCAATAGATACAGCAAATCTTACAGAATAACATCTTTTCCCATCAGTGACAACTAAAATCTGTTATCTGGCTGCTACTATTGCTGATAAAGAAAAGATAGATATTTATTTAAACACCAAGCTGTGATTAAAAAAAAAAAAAATGCATTTGTCCTACGAGAAAATGTGTAGTTGCAAAAAGACTTCTGTTGTTAGCAAACCAACAAGCTTTTCATCTGATGTGTGCTTCTGCACAGGAAGTTGATCTCAGAAGATGGGTCCTTGCATGACTGGCTGTCAATCAAAAAGTACTCTACATAAATCACTTTGGCTATCCTGACCACTCTTGTGCAAATAAAGCTGATGGACAAAGCTTTCACCAAAGTCAGCGTTCTACTATGCCATCTGAAATGCCTCTGTTTTAGAGAAATTCATCTTTTGGGAGGCAGTGATAGTATGAAATAAATCAGTTTCTTCCCCCACTAGGAAAGGGGAAAAGGCTGAAGCAGGCCAAGGAAGAAGCCACAGCCGAGATAGACCACTACAGGTTACAGAGGGAGAAGGAATTTAGGAGCAAGCAAACAAATGTAAGTAAGAAACATGCATATGCCCTTTTGTAGTGTCAATCTGCTCAATGATAAACCAAATTGCTTCCAACAGTATTACATGGAGACTCCTGCAAATCACACTGCAGTGATCACACTGATTAAACACAGAGATGTCAACCTATGGTGTGTGCATATGCTTAATTTTTACTTTTTCACAGGCTTTGAATGCATTGGTAGAAGAAATTGTGGACTCTTACCACTAAAATTGTCCAGATTCTACATTTGGTTCATGCTTGTACTTTGAAGACATATCTTCCTTAAGGAAAAATACCTTTGAGTGCTCTTTCTATAACTGCAGACAGACCTCATTCCTGCCTTGAAACTGGAGGTTTCAGTAAGGTGGATGTCAGTAAAAGCAAAGATTTAAAATGTTTCTTTCTATTCCACTTTAGCTGTCTGATACAAGACTGCATCTTTTACCAACTTACATCACCAAGATTTTGGAGTTTCTCTACTTTGTTTCTATAGTAAAAGTGGCTTGGCTGATATTTTGATATCTGAATTAAAGCCATTTAATACATTTATGGCATCTAGCATTTTTGTCTAGTATTTTCATGACAGTTCACAAACCATTCCGTTTTTACCTGGTGACCTTCCTCTTATGTATTTGCTCTTGTTTTTTCCCCCAGCTTGTAGTGTGAAAAGGCAGTGAAACCACTTGTGCAAAAACAGCCACCAAAAAAAAGTCAAAGAGGTCAAAGAGAAACTGCTTTACAAACCTGTCATAAAACATTTTCAGCGGGAATCACAAGCCTTAGGAACACACATAGACACAAAGCCTCTAACACACACAGACACAAAGCCTCTAACACACACTGCCAGCCCTAGACACACTGTCACACAAGCAGGCCAGGTAGAACTGTCTCATATCTACAATTTCAGATGTTTACTGACACTGAAATAAAGCAAAAACACCTCTAAAATCTGTTTACCTTTTCAGTCGAGCCAGACTTCTTGTTTTAGGTCTTAAATAGCAAAAGAGTAAAGATGCTTTGTTGTGAACTCAGTTTTTTCATCACAAACAACATTAAAGCTGCAGGAAAAGGCCACTGTTTGTCGACTGAACATTTCACACAAGCAGGACAGAACACATATTGCTCCTCAAATGACAGCATGTTGTACAAGATCATCACAGTCCTCCTTCACGTTCCCTGACCCCATTATGTCGAACATTTATCTACCCAGACAAATGTCATCATTATTAACCTGTGTCTGGAAGGCAGTCAGAAGCTTCAGCAAAACCAGTGCAGAGGGACATCTGATGCCCAGTTCCGTTTACTCACTTGGGTATTTGGACACAAATACACAAAGTATTTTTAATTCTTTGTCACAGTCTCATTTAATGCTATTCCTTCTCTTACTTTTTGTTGCTCATATCCAAAATGGAGTAAGTTTTCTCATACTGTGAGAAGTTCCACATCCATCCAGAATTAACAATAGCAACAGAAAATAACAATTAACTTGAGGTTAGAATGACAATATGAGTGATACTTTTTCAAAACATGCAAAATTTTTAGCCTGCATCTCAAACCAAGTTTGCTGTTGTCCACGGTGTTTGTACTCAGGGTCTGAGATCAATGAGCTCTAAAGATGCATAGCCTAGTTCTGAATTTTGTGGCTTCCAAGTCAGTGCAATATTTTAGCAACTTTGGAACGAGGCTAGCACAAAACCCCTACGGGCAAAATAAGGAACAGACCCTCAAGGCCAGCAGAAATCATAGACTAAGCAGAGCATTTTCTGTATTCTGAAAAGAAAAAGGTCTCCAGATTCAGAAACAGAAAAAGAGGGGGGAAAACGCATTCAAGGGTTAGAATTTACTATCTCAAGTTACAATGTTAGCATGAGCTGAGAGAGCAGGTCTGCAGAGGCTCTTCTTAAAATTATAATACTTTTCTTGAGCTTTTTCGAAAGTATTTAGTAGCTGGATAACATGCAACCATCTGGGATCCCTACAAAGTTATTTTTCCCAGTGGAAAAAATCAGCTTCATAAATCTGGCCTAAGCTGTTCAGCCTTTCCCATATATGACCCTTGCAACTTGTCTAAAAGCTAAAATAAAATGTCAGCTAAAAATAGTTACTACAGAAAACTATAATCTTTTCTCAGTATTAACTATTATGCCTACAATCTACATTTCTTCCAAACTGAAGTATTTCACATGTGAATGACAGACTAATGTCTTACTACATTGTCAGGTACTGATAAATGGAACTGCGAGGGTAATTTGAGCAAAAGATCTTAACAAAGTTGCTTTCCTTCTTTTAAGCACTAGGTTGGGCCAAAACCACACAGAAAATAAAGCTAATGACCTTGTTTCTAGTCAGCCTCTAGGTACCCCACTAACGTATCACAGGTTAGCTTCACCTGCTAGTCCACCCCAGAGGATCATGACAGGAGCAAGAATATGTTACTTATTCCTTTCTTATTCTGCCAGCACATGGAAAGTCTCCTGCTTTCCCCCACGGAATTCTTCAGGTGGAAAACAACTTCTCTGCTGGTATCTGAAGGACTTTTCCATAAGGGAAAAATTCAAGGGATGTTGGGGCAGTGGGGGAGGAGGGAGCAAAGTCACGGATTTGGAACGTGTGCATCTGTTTATAACATAACCTTGCTAAAATGTTCAGTGAGTCTAGAGTCAATTAAATTCTAAGCGAATGTCCTGATATTAACTGTGCCAGAAGCTGTCTGGTATTTCGCCAGATAAGAAAATGTAACATTAAAAGACCTCGTCTGAGGTCTGTTGAGGGTTATAAATCACTAACTGCTGAAGACATTTCAAGTACTCCACAACTGTAATTATGCATTGTCAGGAAGGCTTTCCCATGTTTTGCTCCCCAGCAGTGCTCATGTGCATTCTCAGTGAGGCCAAATGAAGCACACAGGTGATAGAACTTAGCTGACTAGTCATTAAAATAGAAAACAAATTAAAAAGAGTGATATAAAAGACAAAACATTGTGATCTTGTTCCCACACTGAGCTGGGAAACATTCATTTCATGGGGAGATTCCCATTGCTTGTGGGCATGTGAAAGAGTTGCCTTTAATCCTGCTTTTATGCCTACAGTTCTACCTAGATCATACCCTTACTGTTAGGAAGTGCTGTGAGGTGTTTGTGTTATGCTTATGCTGGATGATGAAGAAGAGTACAATAAACATAGTCATATATAACCTTTTATTTTGCTCAGAAGCCTTCTGCTTTTCAGGTAATGGGCTCCCAAGGTAACGTCTCCGCTAAAATAGAAGAGCAAACAACAGAAACCATTCGAAACCTCACGAGCAGCTACCACAGGAACATGGAGACCATGATGAAAAAGCTCTTGAGCACAATATGTGACATCAGCCCTGAAATTCACCCTAACTTCAGACATGAAGTTTAAGATCCATTGATGTGCTGTGTTTGTAAAAAGTAGCCTCCTCTCTTGATAAGCATAAATACTTCCTCATGTATTGTTTCTGCACATGTGAGAAGAAAAAAAAAAAAGAACACTAAAGCCAAAAGCACACAATTCACACAGGCTTTTGATGTGACAGGAATTGTACACGGTTTTGCAAGCATTTGTTGTAATATTGTTTCCTGTTAGTAGCTAAGCCCCTGTCATTTAGACAGGGGCAAGTCAACAACAGTAGAATAAATGATTATTTGACACCACCAGCTTTTCAGTGGGAGTCTTTATTCCTTTTCTTTTATAAAATGTCCTATACTGGGGTGTTTTGTTTCACAAAATCTGTTTATCTCAATCTTTACTGTACTTCTAGGCAGATGGCACGTGGAGTGGTCAGGTTATGGACCATACACAAACCCTTTAGATTTTGGTCAGAAAGGGTCAAAACATTTTCAATCGTTCTATGCTAATTTAAAGCAAAATACAGTGACTTGCTAAAAGCCATACTCAAAATAATTGTCCTGTTGCTTAAATACACCACAAATTTTATATGGCTCATTATTTACAAAACTGCTTTGGAGCAAGGGGCAGACTAGCACATCCATCATTATACAGTTACCCTGAAAGCACAGAAATCCGTGGGCTCAAACTCTACACCAGTTATGCTAAACGGTACCTGAATCCACAGGTTGTTTACAGAAATCATATCAGTTAGATCTCATTTCTGTTATCCTAAGTCACCTTGAGCAATACTGCCCTCTGCAACGGCACAGGCTTCCCCTGGAATAAATTCTACTGAAGTTAGGAAAATAGAATATGATCTGTGCTTTCAAGGTGAAGCCCATTCAGTCTGATGGGAGGCACTGATGAAGTGGGGATCTGACACACACCTGCACCATGGGGCCCCTTTAATGCCTTGTCTCCACTACAAAATTATACTGAGTTAGAAAAAAAGCTTGAGAAATTGCAGCAACTGGCAAACAATAGCCATGATTTTCAGTCTACGCAGACACAGAGAAATCATTTCAATTTCTCAGCAGCTATCATAGGCAATCTCCTGTTCCAGAGAGGTTTACACAGCTGACATGCTGTCATGTGTAAAATGACTGTAAAGCTGTAGTCAACCTAATGTCAACAAACATGACTCCTCAAGGCTGTGCCTGGATGCTACATAATCCCCAAACCCTGATTGTTACAGTCTCCTGTGCTTGATTATATTCTCTGGGGACCCAAGGATGCCGAGGAGTGGGACAGAGACTAGAAATCCTATTGACATCAGCTGGAAGGCTCATTTATTTAGGGGGGTTTGAATCAAGCTGTGATAGCCTTTGATTTGCTAAGGGGATGAAGGAACTCCAGTCCCAGGCTATGTGCAGGACCTAATGCAGGCACCCTCCTGCACAGCTTGGGGCACTCAGGGCTGCCTCACTGCACAGGCACATGTGCTTCTGCTTTGGGTCATGGCTGCAGTCCCAATGCAAGGCTCAGCTGTGAAACACATTCTCTGTGAACCTAAACAGTCACCAAGGTGGACACTAACACCTCACAGGATCTCACTGCAGTGCTCAGGACTGCTCCACTTTCCCTCTGGTCTACCTCAGCATCCTTTTCTCCAGCTATAACTTCTAAATATACAGAAATGTTGCAGGTTCAGCTGCAGAACTAAAGCAATGAGGGTTCCTTTGCCAGCAGAATTGCCACATCCTGGTGGACACGAAACTAAAGTGGCAGCTTTTCAGGAGGCAGCAGCTCAGGTTACATGAAATAAAGCTTTGTCTTCGTCATTACTCTGCTTCTTTTTATGGCATTCCCCCTTTCCCACTTTCTTTCCAAAATATGTCTTCTGTCACCAATTTCTCTTGCAAAGCTTCTGCCCTCCTTTCCAGGCTCTGTCTACAAGTCTGGTCCTAACAACCACACACATCTCTTATTTTCGTATCTTCTTTAAAATACACTCTCTCATGAATACCCCTTCCTTGACAAAAACACAAGCACATGGTGGGGGACAGCAGAAGCCACAAGCAGTGAGGATGAGCACTGTCTGCAGGGGATTGTGCAGCTCTGCCACTTCCCATGCAGTGACACTGCACTGCAGTCAAGGCCATGGCCTGTCTATAGCCCTGCTATCACCTGCATACCTGAGATACACATGGAGTCTTAAGTACTCAAACTTTCTGAACATGATTCTGTGCTCCAACTGTGGCCAGTTCATGGCTATCTCTCATGAAGAAAGAGTGAATTCGATATTATTAGGTCTTTGATCTTGAGAGATATAAATCTGAGAACTTTGAGCACCCTGTGCATTTCCTCTCTTCTGTATTCTTTCCTTCTTCTAGACAGGGAATGGGTGGTCATACCACCACTCTAAGCTGTACAGAGGTAAAGGTCAAATTAGACTTCATATAATTTGGCCAGACACTAGGTTTTTCAAATGAAGACTGTAAAGTACCAACTGCATCCATGGAATATTGAGGTGTCAAGAAAATGCATGCTGAATTTACAAGTGCACAAAATACCTTGTGTGTGACAGTCATATACTCATGATAATGACAAATAATCATTCCATACAAAAGAAAAAGAAGGATGTTTACATTCAAAATGGTTTTAAATGCATAAAAGAAAGGTAAAAATTTTTAGTAGTCACCTACCAGGGATGATTACAAATGCCCTGCCATCTTCCAAGAATATCCCTGGACCCTAGGGATCTTCCAGCCCTCGCAGTGCCCTGACACTCTATTACCTAATATGCCCCAATGCAGTTGCCAAATAAAATGGCAACCTATCATATATCAAAACACAAACAGATTTTAAGAAATAGAAAGCCACATATAGGTGGCACTAATGCCTGTATAAATCCTTCTCTTTTGTTTCATAATTACCCCTGAAATCTTAGCAAACACCTGAAGAGCTCCTTAGAAAGCTTCCATCTCTCCAGCCATGCTTTTCCCTTGGAAATGGTGGTTGCCTGACCATAGCACCACTACAGACACAGGGATTTTCCTTGTGTTGTTGGGAGTCAACAATGGAAGGAGTAACTAAGTGATTAGCACTTTCAGTATTTCAATTAGTAGCTTATAATTATGAATAAATAAGTAAGCAATGAGTGAAGCTGTTCCCATAAAAATCAACTGCAAAACTCCTGCAGTGTGAAATATTAGGACTGAAACAACAAGCTTGAGAAGTTTCCTAGATCGGTCCAATTCTTCACTGACTTACAGAGGGGGTTAGCAAGGCTCTTGCTGTTTGGAAATGAAGACCTGTATTACACAACAAATTCAAAATCCACTGATTTAAGTGTCTCAAACAACAACTGTTGGAAAAGGTCATACCAGCAGAAAGTACAAGAACTGTTTTATACAACTCATGACATGGACTATGCTGAATTTCTCTGGCTGTTCTCCTTCAGCATTCTCTTTTGAATTATAATATATGAGGATGTAGTGATGTGGTTCCCATTCATGGGTGATGAGGGAGGATCTCTGTACTCATGCCAGTAGGGCAGAATATCTTTCAAGTCTAAATAAAGTAAAATGAAACAGACACGAAAAATTAATACTATGTTCTATGTAGAAGGCTGTCTACCAACTTTCCCATTAATTTCTGAAGAGTTTGGAAGCTGAGGTTTGGGAAATCAGAACCAGATGTTAATCTATTACATGGATTATGATATTAACTGAAATTTTTCCATATTAAAATATATTTGGAAGTTCATACAATCTGTAAAGCATAAGTTGTTCATTTAAAAGATCATATGTAGGATATAAGTGTATGCATGAAATTTTAATGAACAAAATATTTCAGTCCTTGAATTAAAAGGTTTTGTAGCTCCAGGACTGTGAGCAATGTCTCCCTCTAAGTTGGGACAGGATGACCTGCTGTTTTAGAGCTCAAGAGCTGCCACAGGGCAGGTGAAAGCAGACTGCCATGTCATACAGTTACAGGAGATGTGTACCTGCAGGTCCATGCTTTCACACACAGCCTTGCCCAGAAGCATCCTTAACTGCAGACAAAGCAGGAAAGAAATCTATGTGTAAGGATATACTGAGCAGCCCTGCAGCCCCCAGAGGGGCCGTGTCAGACTTTGGGTACAAATCTAGGCAGGGTGAGACATCAGGCTGAGTTTGGGTATGAAATACAAACACATTTTCAGGCTAGTAAGCAGCACCTTCCAACATTTGCAGTGGCATTGGCTATTAGCTACATGGACAGGCAGGTTTTACTGTCATCAATTATAGACACGTGAACAGTAACAACTCTTACAAAATAAAGAATGAACCTTGCCGCCCACGGTCCATTAATGGGAATACATTAAGTTCAACAGGAATTTCTCTTAATGTATGCAACTTTCAACTATGAATTTGGTTTTTTCTCAAAATAACAGACTAATACATAATACCAATAACACAGTTTTTTCTTTGCTCTCAGCCACAAGTCAGGTTGTGTCTAGGATGCCATCACCAAAAGACTAAGCCATCAGAATGGTATCTTTGTGGCATCTCCTTGTCACCTTCTCCATACGCTAGGGCAAAGAACAATACCCTCACTGTCCAATGACTGAGAGGGCAGCCAGGTACTACTGCAAATAAACATAAGGGAAAGAAAAGATATCAGGCAAATATTCTGGGGTGACAGCAGCAATTCTAGTTCCCTACCATTCCAGGACCACCCCCCCACCCCCACCCCCCCCATGGTCGTGTGTTAGATAGGAAACCTGAACATTACACAAAGTTACGTTCCGCTTCATGTATACGATGCATATACTTCAAAATAATTTCCTCACATAATTTCCTCACAGAAATAGAGGGAATGCCTGTTACACAATACACAAGTGTCATATATTCCTGCCAGGTTCACAGTGGCCTGTCCTTCACGGATTTGATTATTCCGCATTTTATGGTTGCATAAGGCACTTCATACCCTGAGTCTTCCCCGAGGAATGTTAACGCTTGTTAGAAGTACATGACCCAACCAGTACTACTGCAAAACACTTGGAAAATGTTACATTGGAGTACTATTAATACACTATATTGCACTTACAGGACATGACTGCATGTGGAAAATCTGATGACTTGCAAGCTTATTAACTTACTGAGATTCTTCATTGCTTTTATGAAAGATATGCCACAACTGAATTACCTGACCCTGGGTAATTCCTGGAAGTCCCTCCTGCTCCAGATATCTGATTTATTTCCAGGTACAAGAGCCTCCAATACGCTAACCAATTTCCATATCAGTTTTGGAAACACAGGATTTTTGAGTAAAGCTGTGCTCCAAAACCAAGCTTTGCATAAAATACGCCAGAAAAATGACCTCAAAACTTGTTATTAAATAGATTTTGCTTTAAGAAGCACATTATTTATAATGCAATTCACTTGTAACAAACCAAATAGCATAAATATTAATATAAAACAGATCATCAATGTCAATATAACCTAATTCATAAAACTTCCTCTATATATTTCATGTAAATATTTATTTCACAATCCTGTGGCATTGATTTATTGTAGAAAACAGACAGCTAAAAATAGATATATAACACAAACGTAATCTAACCATGTATGTGTCACTTCAGAAAATAAATCTAGCATTTTGTGTCAGTCCTCTTTCCTTTCAGACGTACTTGTGGGAAATGAGCAATCCCACGGCTGGCAGTGGGATGACTCATATCTGGGCTTAAAATTAGGTAAAGGTGAAGCGTGGTGGCAGCTCAGAGTGTTGAAGTGAGACCTACCAGCAAGGACAGGTTGCCAGGGCATGGTGGGTGCTCAAAACTGCTCCTGCCACGAATTCTGATCCATGTCTCTTCTCTGAGGGTGGCTGCCCTCCACCTCACACTGGCACCACTGCTCTACCAGCCCAGGAACATACACCCTTGACTCTCCAAAAACCTGCTTTACCAACCTGGCTCCCCAAGCATCAGGAGGATACATTTTACCTCATGGTTTCCCAGCTGTTAGCAGCAGTGAAGAACATTTAATAAATGAAACAATCATGCTTTATAACAGATTAACACTTCTTAACAATATATCCACTAATATCAGTTTCAAGGGGCAGGGGGAAGGTATTGTTTCCTGTTAACACTTAACTGCTCTGTCTGCATATGCTGTGGGAAGTTCAAGTATTTTCCCTAATGGCTTTTCCATTCAGCTCTGGAGTAAGAAAATCAATTTCCAGCGCTTGGTTCTTTTTTTTTTTTTTAAAAACCGTTTTTCTTCCATATCCTTTGGAGTCACCCATAAAGTGACATTGAGACAATAATTTACTCCCAGATGAAGAGTCTGCAGAATCTTCCCACATTTCCTAAATACTCCAACTCCTACCGACTTACACAGTTTTGACTTTTTGATACACATATATATATATATATGAGCACAAATATGTCCCATATGTATCCCCTGTATTAAAGAAGTTAAAGTAATTTTCATTATTCAGTCAGTTTCTGGTTTTGACCATAATTATTTACCTTCTCTGGAGAAATAAACAGAAACTTCTTTCCTACTTGTTTGTGTCAAATTCAAGCCTGAGTGGTTCATCACTTTCCAGTTAATCACTGCTAAAACCAGCCAGTATTCACCATAAAGGATTTTAGACCTGACCTAGAAAAATGCTCTCCAACAAAATTACAAGTTTCCTGGCAATATTCCTTCCAAACTTTTGGTTATGTAGAACCGTTCTGAGAAAAACACCTAAGACTTGATTGACAGCCTCTGGAAGTCGCTGTAAGTCAGATGACACCAATGGAGTAGCAATCAACTCTGTTTTGTGAAAATCTCTGAACTCCGCACCTACCTCTGGCACTTACTGTGCTGTGCTGTTCCATAATGTCCCAGCACATCTGCTGCTCTGCTGATGCTATTGCTCCTATCTGAAAGCAGGCACAGTAAGAAAAGCTCCTTGTGACAGGGGGGAGCTGTTGGACTAACAAGTCACGAGAATAAAATTATGTGCATGGTCACAGTTTGTGCTAGGTCTGTGTGCAGTCACTTTGCCACCCAAAATAGCCCACTGTAATGACACAGGCTGCAGGATACACCAGAGAACTAAAGAGAATTTCAAAGTGGGAGTGTCTCAGGAAAACTGGTACATTCTGAGAGAATTTTCCATGGAAAGTTTTTCAATCAGCTCAAGCTTTAAATTGTGATGCTTACTCATTTTCAATGAGACTAACTTTTTAAAAGAGAACTCATTCTGAAGCACACTGCAATACCCTCTGGACTATGGCCTGCTTGAACAGAACAACCATGTTCAGTGAAACATGGAAATTTGTTGCAGCTTTGATCTGTACAGAAATTCAGTAATTCCACAGTCTAGCATGGTGTTTTAAAATGATTCACTTGTTTGAGATGCGACTCGTTCAAGCACTAAGACCAATATTTACACTCTTTGGTGGTTAAGAAAGATGTCGTATTCAGAAGAAAATATGTTCTACACAGAAGCATGTGGACTTGTCAGCAAACACTGAATGCAGTCATATATATTAATATGTTATTAATTGCTTTGTGGATGGTAAAATAAAGTCCCTGATCTGCTTCAGAGTGAAAATATCTTTCCTCTCCTTGAAATGGTGAGCAAACTTCTGTCCTACATACAAACATAGATGCCAGCATTCCTGAAAATCTTGCACAGCTTTTAAATTAAACTTGAGATTCATTCTCTAATACCAGGTGGAAAAGGTAAGATTAGATGTGCTCTAGTTAAGGCAGCATGCAATTAAAATTCAAAGCATTAACAAAAATGGCACTATGCAGTTTACAGTTGAGTCGCAGACATAAAGTTTAATGAGCCTCTTTGTTTTCTCACCCCCCTGTGACTGGTTCCAACTCTTTTAACTGTTCTTTTGCCTTGTAAACTTCAGGTCCATGAGAGGTGAAGATCCGTCTGAAGGGGCACGTAACCTAACAAGCACTTCTGAGTTTGCAGGTCAGTGCCTTGCTTCCACCCAGCTGCTCTTGTGAGACTGGAGCCTTGCAGAGCACTAACAGCACACAAGTACAGAAGTCAGCCCATAAACCGGCACTGAAGTACTTACAAATGTTTGTGTAGAACAAAACATTAGTAGTACACGCACAAGGATTTGCTGACCTCATGGGCCACTACTGGAGCTCAGACTTCAGCATGTCTATGAAAGAGCTGGGAATTGAAAGAGCAATCTGAACAGAGACCTGTAAATGAGAGGAAGCACGCTCCAGCAACATGGGTTTGTCAGAGGTCCAGTTCTCGACTTAAAGCCTCAGGCGAATGCCCTAAGGAAATTGCTAAAAGTGCAAGATCCTGCTCCCCTGCACTGCAGTGGCTTTCACCAGCCATTGGGGTGCCCTATATTTTTTTGTGCACTTGTTCTAATACAAATGAGGCAGAGAAGGCCTATTTCCAAGGATCACGCTGCTGATGTGACTGAAAGAGTTCTCTCTCCATAATTCTAGATACTGAATTCACCACCCTTTCACAGGATTCTTGCTCAAATTAAACATATTTACCAAGGGAGACCAGATGTAGTAACTGGTTTGTTGGTTAGTCCTTTTCTCATAGCCATAACTGTCATTATGAAGAATAAAAAAAACCAGAAACATAAGACTCCCTCAAAGATTTTCCTGGGATTTTACTTTCATCAGGCCAATGTTTTCTTTCTGTAACTTGCTTTTCTTTACTTCTAATGTGTATCCTAATTTATTACCACCGTAACCTCCTTAATTTCTACTTACCTTATGCATCCAGCTTCTATTATCCTCTAATTATTTTTTCAAATCAGTATCTTTATGCTTTCTCCTTCTCTAACAGGAATTCATCATAGACACACATCACATCCTTCATTTTCCTCCTCCACACTTGTAATAATTCCACCAAAAGAGCATGACAACCATAAAACAAATTGTGTTAAGAGGCTATTGACTATCACATTACTCAACAGCATCTCAGTCTTTTCTTTGTTTTCTAATAGCCCTATTCCTCTGCTGCCATGTTGTGCTACAAACTCCTGGTGATACAAACTATCCTCCCCTCCAATCTCAGCCCCAAGTCCCACCCTCACTGTAGTCCTGGTCCGTGACTGTGGTCCCCAGGAGTATCAAGCACAAGATATTACTATTAAACCACAGAGTTTATACAGGGTTTGGTACAACAGAATGACTAACTGAGGAATAGTGATCCCTGCCTTGAGCCCATCTGCAAGTCTGCTGCAGATGTGTGGGTACTCGTGAGCTCCCACAGAGCACCACCCGCTGTGGCACATGTGAACCTGCCTTTCCTGAAGTATCCTGCAACAATTCTTTTACAGCCTGCTTACACTGACATGTCTGTACCAAAACTCATACAACTAAAAAAAAAAAAATTTGCTAAAATCAGCTTAGACTGCAAAGTGGGACAGGCATTGGTCGTTTTTAAATTGGGAAGTAATAGGTAATTCTAGTCCACCCCTCTTACACTTGGTAAAAAGCACAAATATTCCATGTGTTTATCACTGTGGTGGGATCAAAAAAGCAAATTACTAAAAAAAAAAAAAAAAAACCAAAACCAAATCCCATTTGCATTGTTTTACTGAAATACTTTAATTTAACAGGTCAGATCTGAATTAAAAATTATGAACTTTCAAACTTTCTTCATGTAAATACTGGTTATCCATTTATAGCATAATTTGAGCCAGTTCTTAACTTGTAGCTGGCTCCCCATCACCTGCCATTAACAGCTTGTGCAAAGCTGAACCTAATTGTACAAGGAGAGGAGGAAACCATCAAAGTTATTTCTTTACCAATCTATCATCTCTCATGCCCATCTCTAAGCATGTCACTGCACTGCTGGTAGGCAGGCTAATCTGTTAGATATATAAAGAAGGGAAGGGTCTACCGTTTTGCCATTACTGCTGGCTAATCTTATTAAAATAACAATATCTATACAATAATTAGATGTCAGAAATAATAGGTACTGCTCTGGTTCTGCCCTCTTCTTTCTTTATTTGACTCCATATTTCAAGAGAAAGTGATACGGTGGCCCCTAGTTCTGACCTTTATCAAGTATTCCTGAGATCTGCAGCTCAGCTTTTCTAATCTTACTTTGACTCCTCTTCAGTGACCCCCCGTTCCCCATTACAGACTTCCCCAATTACCTCAATATTCACAGTATTCCCTAAAGCACCGCTACATGGAACACTATTATCTCTTATCTATTTTATCTATTAACCTTAGGAACACCAGCAAGCTATTATGGGCAATCACTGTGCTTACAGAACAAGGACAGAAAAGGGGCTGTACTTTAAAAGTGTATGTGGAAAATGTTTGCCATTTTGGATACAGTTTGTGTTTTCTTCTAAAGGAAAAGGAACTAGATATTTCAGAAGCAAAGCCAGTGTATCTCAATTAAGCCTCTCGGCTCTTTTGCATTCAGTGAAGTGCTCATATATTTTTTAAAGATGTTTCTACATGCTTCCCACACATTTTCTACCGCTCACTCTTCAGAAAAAGCCCATCAAAAGGCAAGAGCCACCTGGGAATGGAGGCGTCCTGGATCTCTAAATCTTGCCCCATACCCTGTTTTCCAGGTTGACTACCAGGCTATTAGGTTGGTGACACCGTGCATCTGCCTGGGGATGGGAAACAAGCTCCTGAAGAGCAAACTGCCTCAGGAGAAATAGGCAGTTCAGGAGACAAGGAGCAGTCAACACAGAAGAGACAATAATAGCGTGAGACAGCTGGAGGAGAGATCTGCGGGAGCAAAGCTCATCCCTGTTCACGTACTATCAGTTGATGGTATGAACCAGTAATCTATTTACCTGTTTTCCAGACAAAAGGTTTGGAACATTTGGAAATCTGAAATTCAGAAATATCATCTGTAAAGACAGCTGAGATCAACTTTTCCCTGCTCACCGGTGTCTATTTGGTTTTCCTTTAAGTTGTAGATTTGGCCACGTGATCATATTGTGCAATATTACACAAATGACTACAAATGAAAGGGGGAAAAATTGTCTGCTTCACAAACTCATAACATTTTGATCAGCTGGTTTTGACTACTGCTGTTTTTCAAGGAAAGGAAAACCCTCCATAATCTCCCTGTTTTCCAAAAAGCTCAGAATGTTTTTGAAAGCTATTTCTCAATCTGAGGGGAAGAGCAGGGGTAGAGGTGTACAAATGCTCTGAGCGCAGGGGCAAGGAGAAAACCTTCAGATTCCACTGTACTTTTAGGGTGACATTTTGGAGGTACAGATCTATATGACAAAGTAGCCAAGGTGATTTGGAGGTATTGAGTTTTTCTGGTGGGGGAAAAAAGAGATCCAAATATTTGGTGCTTTCTGTGTAAAGATGTTGTTAAATCACCATATAATTAAATTTTATTTGTAAATAAGTAGTGCAGAATGCTATCCCTGACTAGGACTCAGTGCTAATTCCATCTCTAATCAGCAGATGGCACCATGAATTCGTCAAACAGGACGACCAGAAAGAAGTGTAAATTTACCCCCCCCAAAAAGAGGGGGAAAAAGAAAAGGAAAAAAGCATACACCCAACTTGACACACATAAATCAGGAATTAAATTCAGAGGGTGTAACTTTCCTGTCATGCCACCCTTCCAAAAATAAAACTGGCTGTGGAGCACGCTGTGTGACACCCTGATGCACAAAGAGTAGCTACACCTATGATGTCCTCAGCCTTGCCCTGTCACTGACCTACATTGTCTCATGAGCTCCTATGAGACTGAAAAGAAAAAAAAAAAAAAAGAAAGGGAAAATTAAAAGAAAAAAAAAAAAAAAAGAAAAAACTTTCCTTCTGCCCTCCCCTTGCTCTGAACAATGGCACCTCTGGAGCACCTTGGGCTGGAAGGGGGACCCAGGAGCAATTCCCCAGGAAACTCTAAGGAGGAGCTGCAGAGAGAGTTTCAGATGCAGCTCAAGCTGGCATTTGGAAAGCCCCACCTGGGGCTTCTGCTCTCCTGCAGCAGGAGTACAGATTCATGCAGGGGTGCGGAGTCCACCCAGCTACCACAAGCTGAGTGCAGACAAGTGGAGAAGAGTTTACTTTTTTTCCTACATCCAAACAGCAGAACTTCTACTTGGAATTCAAAGGCTGGCAGAGGCAGCCTCCCTCTCTCCCTCAGCAGTGTCCCCTGTCCCTGATGGAGCACAGCGTGAGCCCACAGCTCCACAGCAGAGCCAGGAACTGCTCCTGTTCAAAGGAGCAGTTTGGTGTGTCTGGGTTTCTGCTCTTCCCCTGGTCCAGCCACACTCATCCTAACCCATGCTGGTACAATAACTGTCTTGACAGGCACAGAGCTGGCACCTCTTCTTGCCCACCGGGCTACCACCGGGCTTCACTGGCAGGTGCCAAGTGCCATGAGCAGGCGTGTTCCTGTGCACACACCAAGTGATGTGCAAGATGTGCTCACCCCCAACAAAAATCTGCTGCCTTAAATATGGGCTCCCCATGCTCTTACATATGAAGAGTGAGTGTGAAAATCCTGCCTGTCCATCTGTTCCTTAAAGGTTTCTTTCTTTTGCTGCATGTTAGAATTTCTCCCCAAATCATCTTCAGCGGCACAAATCACATCAGTGACATTTATAGGTTAAGTAAATAGTATGTTGCTGACATCATCTAAGCACAGTAACAGGCACAGTTAGGTTGCCTGTGGTTAGCTTTAATGTTATGGACCTCAAGCTCCATTTATCTTGTTCTCTATGAGTGGCAATTAAAATCTGCAGTAACAGAAGTATTGCTCTGAGAAGCAATAGCTCTGCCATGTGAAGTGCAGAAACTTTGCCAACAGAAGAGAGCATTCAATCAACAGTTTCAACCACTGCACAGAAGTGAAAACTCTGACGTTTAAAATTTAGGGAGGAAAGCAGCACAACAGTAAAAAGATGAGCTTACCTTGCGTCGCATGGAGTCATCTTGTCTCAGGCCCAAGGAGGAGATGCCGTAAATTTTTGCCACCTCAGACTCTGCACGTCTGGTTGCTGCAAAGTGATTTTTCTTCCTGGCCATTTCTTGCTATTTTCCCAGCCTGCCTAGCAGACACAACTCAGGAATTACCAATACCTCAGCGGTGACACAATTGATTAAGCATGAGCAATACCAGCTTGGGTTTTGCATTCAGTCAGAGCTCTGCAATGGCAGCACAAGGGGCCTCGCTTGTTGAGCAAGAAGGGCTTTATGTCACTCGTCCCTAGAGCAAGGCACAAGTGAGCTTGACGGAGAAGGCAGCGAACATACTGTCAGAAGCCATATTCGAAGGGAAAAGGCAGAACAATGGAGATTAAATGACAGGACAGAATCAAGGAATTAAATCATCCCTGAGGCTCAGATATTCCAAGCTTCCCCACGACACCTGCTAGAGGCACAGGGGAAGACCTGGAGCAAATCCCCACGGAGGTCTTGCCGTCTGTGCCAACACTCTGATGGAAAATCTGCAAAATCGCTTGTGGCTCTTCTAAAAATCATGGGCCATACAGCTTTGTGTCCAGCTGCCCTCTCACTTTTCAGATGGTTTCCAGGCTGAAAACTGGACTGGAAAACAGCAGTAAGATTGCTTCAAATACAGCTCTTTTTTTGCTCTTTCCCTCTGTTCAGAAGCATAACTCCTGCCTAGCCTCGTGCTGTACTAATGGTTTTAATAAGAAAGGAAAATAATTGCTTGCTGTAAATCCAAGGAGGTTATGTAGGCCACTTACACAGTTCTAGCTTGGTACTAACACCCTTCTCCAGGGGGACAGGAGGGACCCTGAACCTACACCTGCCCTTTCAACACTATGCCCAAACCACTGTGGCAGGGTACTCTGCACTTCAGCATCTTTTCCTCTAGATGCTCTTCCAGTTTAAATGGACCAGTAAAAGATTTTTCAGCTGGGAAGAGAGTCATGAGAGATTTAGGATTATAACCTGAGATTTACAACTTCAACTCCAGCCCGAGTGCCAGGGAAGAGCTAAGTTTTCCACAGACAAGGAAAAAGCTGTGGGAAATGGGAAAACAAAAGGGGCCAGCTCTGTCTGTAGCAGCCTGATAGATACCATATCCTCCCAGGCCAACATCAAAACACTTTTGCTTCACACATGAAGACAAATCCCTGGTATGAGTCAGAGGGAAAATTTAAACTTTGATATTCTCTTTCCCAGGTTTGTGCTGGGAACAGTTTATGTACCTGTTCCAAAGTGAACAGCAACATTTCAAAGTCCTGGTAAACAAGCTCAAGATCCAAGTATAGCAACTTACTGCTTCACTATATTGAAAAAGAAACACTTACTTCTTGGGAGCAATGTTTCAGGTTGGCTGTAGATTTGTGAAGTTTCTTGGTCCTTTTCATGCAGTACTACATGGGGATGATGGACACTGCTCACTTCATAGCTCTGTATGACTCTTCCTGTTGGTGTGCAGCCACCACCACTCTGCCTCTTCGGATCATCACTTGGGTTGGTACACGAGCAGAAATCCTGTGATCTGCTCTCAGCTCTGTCAGAGACGTTGCAATTTGTATCTTAAATTTTTACTTAGCTTTTCCATCTCTTGCCTGTAAAGTGGAAGTGACAATAGTAATTACTTAATACCAGAAAGCTAACTGTATTCACGGGCAGATTCTCTGTGCCCTGTTCTCCAAAGAGCTTCAGATGCTAATCCATTCAGGTATGAATCCATTCTCCTGTTTCTCCTTGCTATCTATTTACATTCAAAACATCAGGGAAGGAAAGGCTGCAAACAATTAGCACAGTGCTGTTGCCAGTGTCCCATTGCCAAGCCTCTGAGCTTGCAAGGAAGTTCCTCCATCCTGATGCTCTGGATCTTTACAGGACTGTGCCTCTGTAACAGCTTGTTTTTTGCATGACAGCAAGGACTGGGGGAGTCTTAATTAAAACCTGGGGTCTCTAATCCCTACCAGTATGAGACATAATCCTCAACTGGTGCCAAAGTGTCTGTAGGCCATTTGCAATGCCTTCATCAAGCCAGCCTCCTCTGTCTGCTTATAACAGTTACGAAATAGGAACCACCACCTGCTTGGTAGTCATTCTGAAATACAGAAGCTGTGGCTGTTGCTCTGCTCAGCTCAAACAAGAGAAGGGAGTTGATGTTACACAACTCAAATAGCAAGGAGAAAGTGTCCAGCAGCAACATTAACAAATGTACAGAATTCATTCACACTTCTTCTCAATATGGGACTGTTCCCCATATGCTTTTTCCTGACCAAACAGGTTTTCTATGCAATTTTCTCCCAGCTTCAAGTTGGATACAGTCTTTGTAAAACTATCTGCTTAAAAGGAGAAAATCAATCTCTTTAGCAAGGCTTTGGAAAATTAGCATCGTTTGTGTCACAGTGTATTAGTAGGATATCATGGGGGATTTTGTTTAGCCAGAAAGGCAATGTTTAGGCTAGTGACCAAAACACATCTTTGAAACATCCAGTGTGCACATACCTCTGCACAGTCTGCTGCTTCACGTGGGGGATCCATGAGGCTGGCACCCCCCTGCTGCCACCCCTGCACCTCAGCAGCCTCTAGCACCAGTCTGTGGTTTCCACAAGTGCTGATATTTCCAGTTTTCCTGTACCTGCAGCTGGTTGTTGTTTAGACAGCTTCCACAGTGTTAGAAAGTAGCAATGACTGATCTCAAGCCTGAAGGAGTATTTTCACTGCTAGCACTGCTGTTCAGCCTTTAGAAGCAGAGGTAAGTAATTCAGGAAGAATTTTCTCTGACAAATGTAAATATGATATGTGTAAATTTTCATTAATATTTCACATGAAGAAAACAAGGCCAAACGATAAGCAACCTGGTGGTGATAAGCAACCTCACCAAACCCACAACTCTCTTCAGTTCACTCAAGGGAGTGAACTGAAAGGGAGTCACCTGGCAGCAAATACAGCAGTAACTGCAACCCATCGGCCACAGAAGATGATAGAAACAAATCCCACCAGCCTCAGCAGGCTTCTATTTGCCAGTGGTAGAAAAACAATCTTCAAAGTATACCTGGCCCGTGGAGAAGCCAGAGGTTTGAAGTAAAACTGTAGGAGCTCTCCCACAGGTTAGTACCAGAGTCTGGTGAATTCAATCCGAGAGGCCCAGACAACTTCCAACTGTGCAGCCACAGAGCTGTGGACAATCTGCCTAAATTCTGCATTTCTCTGCAAAGAAGTACTTAACTCCTCAAATTTAACATTGAGCTAATGTCAGCACTAATCTAGAACACATATAGCTGTATAACAGCAATTTGAACTCAGATTTCAGAAGCAAGTTGAAAGTACTGTACTAACAAAATGCACTTTGTGACATAGTCCACACCTAGTTTTAGACACCTCAGAGACCCTTAATGGTTTGGGGCTTTTTTCTTAGTTGGGGGTTGTTTTCTGGGTTTGGTAATATTTCATTTACAGGAAGGTTGAATACTGTATGCCAATATATGCACTTGCACCATATTTCCTTAAATATGTTCCAGGAAATGCCATACTCATGAACTGCTCTGTAATGCAATCCTTCAGACTGGAGCAATTCATAAGATCCTAAGAACAAAAAAGCTTTTTCAGCAGGTATAGTTAATCAGGAAGTGAGTACATGCCACATTAGAATCCCTGCAGGGTTTCTAGTTCCCAAGCAGAGCATGGCCAGTTTGTTGTTTTGCTGGGAAAGCTGTCACGGGACAGACATCCTCATCAGAGCTCCATTTCCATGGTCTCTCGAGATCAGAGCAGAAGCTTTGCCACCTCTGCTCTGAGACCTTCACTGGTTGAAAACTAGGGTGGACTTGAAGAAAAAATTCTCAGCCCTACAGTCCAAAAAGTTCACAGTGTAAGAAGCAATTCACACTAAGGATAAACTGTGAAATGCATTCTTAAAAGTGTTTTATTATCGTTTTTTTCTTTGAGCCTGGTGCTGGAGGTAGATATATTTCTTTGACACAAAGCCCTTTGTCCCACTACCACTGTAAGAGCTCCAGGGACAAAACTGCAAATTGGTTTCCAAGTCTATTTTAGGAATGATTTAACAATCAGAAGAGGAAACGTGATATTCAAATCAAATGGCTAAATTTTTCAGTATTAAAGGTGATGGGGTGAGCTCTGCTCTAATAGCACAGAATGAAGAACAAAATGCAAATATTCTAGTGCAGAGCAGCTGTGCACGGGCCAGTGCCTGCTGAAGTCACTCATTTCTACCTGCTGACTTTGGTAGGGGATAAGGCTGTAGGGGAGCCCCTGGGGGACAGAAAACCTGGGGGCTGGGGCTTGCATCCTCCTCCTAACACAGCACAGCAGTCGATGGTGAGGAGCTCTCTTGCTGCAATATGTAAGCCACAGTACACCAATATGAAGTCCAACAGCCTCCAGCCAATCACCCACCAGGGAACACTTCCACCCTCCCGTGAACACCCCGAAAAGCAATAGTTTGAGGGACACAACAGCTTCTCATTGCTGGAGCAGACTCAATTAGAACAGGGTAACAAATTACACCAGGCTGGCACGTAAGGCAATCCCTCCCAGCCCAGAGTCTCTGGAGCCTCTCTGGAGCCTGGCAGGTGGCAGCAGGATGTGATATAAGCACCTAGGCTGTACCTGGGCAGTATTGCTGTATATGGCAGCTGAGGGTGGCCTGTACAGACATTGTCGTTTCAAACTCTTTCCAAAAACTCCACTGAAAAGAGAATACAGATACACATGAAAGTAAACCTAGGTTTGTTTACAATTAGCAGAGACAGGTTTCTTAGTGTTCACATAAAGCTTTTTGTGATTAGTACGGTTACTTGCAAAAGCAGAAGGCTTTTATAGCATTTTGCCAGAGAAATAAAACAAATATTATTCAGCTGACAGCATAACTCAACTGCCCCAAAGAGAATGGAGCAACACTAATTTACATGAGCAAAGGACCCAGCCTCCAGCATCCTCTGTGTATTCATATTAAATGGACACACTGCAACCTTTCGTCTGGTATAAAAAGTACTGAAAAAATCGCTGCTGGTTCAAAACCAGCTGTGCCTTTGTACTGGCTTTTCCTGTGGAGCACATTGTATGCATTTTCGTGGCCTGATTCACAAAACAAGGCACCCAACCCATACACCACACAGCAGGTACGAAATCCAGCTACGTGCTGCTTTAAGTGTATCTGCATATACCATTGCTCAAAAATTTAATTCTTGGTATCATTGGCACTGGGGTCGAGTTGGTGCTCTGAAACATGTCTACTTATGGGAAATGGATACTACTATACTTGTCTAAGGGTTTGTCAATATAGGGGAGATTTACTGAGGCAATTAAACTGCTGTAACTGAGCACTGACCCGCTGCAGTCACACTCATGCAACTCCCCAGTACTGAAGTACTTACTTGCAGCTCATGTTAAATTGCTTTGAATGCAATATCATTATTACACTGACATAATCATAAGAGCAAATATCCCTTTGCAGACAACTTTAAGGAGCAAAAGGCTTTTCTGCACTGGAAAAAACCTAGGCAGATAGAAACAATGCATCATCAGATTTTTTTCTTTCTCTGATTATCCATGTCTGTCTTAACAGCCTACATGTCAGGCAGCTTGGGCTAACGGACTGGGTGTGGGTTTAAGACACTGAGCATCTCATCTCCAGTTTTCACATGTTGAGTGACAGCAGGTAAGTCACCTGTGCTTCTTGCCTTTGAGTTTGTTAGTAGCACCAATATTTTTTCTGGCAAGTCAGTACAGGAAAAAAATGCCAATTTAATAGTTTTGCCAATTCAAATACTTTTTTTTAACACTAATTAAAATAAACCAAGACATCTATTGCTCCAGCATTCAATGTCACAACATTCCCCACACAAATATGCCTCCTCTGTTCAATGCATCTGGTGCTGACAGTTGCAAATGGTTTGCACATTTAGAAACTAATCTGAGCTCAAAACTGAGGTCCTCTGTGTGAATCTGATGTAACCCTCCAGAGACAGGTGAGGAAGAGCAGACACATTTGAATACTGTTCCTCTTAAACCACAGAGGAAGAAGTTCTTTGTTTCACCACGGCATTTTACCTGCAGTGCTGCAGAGATGCATGTGGTGACTGCCATCCCAGATCTCCAAAAATAGGTCTTATTACACTATCTTGCCCTGCTAGATATGGATTAGGTCCACCATCTGATTTAGATGACCTTAAAGTCTATTTGCTAATAGGTTGATGTTGGTCTAGTCTCAAAAAACACTCAAAAAGTCTCACCACAATCCAGAGCATAATGGGTCACTGCAGAAACAGAAGCACCTCCCAGCCAGGCACTGGATCATGAGAGCCTATGGGCCTCTGGAGACTGATACAACATCTCCCTGATTCATTTTTTCAGCCTCTACCATGGCTCCCTATTCCCAGTAAATGCTTTATGTGGTCTCCTTAGGCACCAATCTATGCCATAACTAGGGGGTTTTCAAAATTAGGGGATCAATAATGTCACATATTTGAGGGCTAGATGCCTGGACTGTCAAAATGACTTCAGGCTTCCTTTGGGGTAGCTAAGTCAGAGCATCCTTTTCTGAGATTGATTTTCTTTGTTTGGTTAACTGACAGGTGGGAGCTAGGGGCAATCTTCCTTCTTATTTTCAGGTGCCTGCCAGCACACAGGGACGTGGGCACAGCTGCCAGATACTCCAGTCACAGTGAGAAGCAGTGAGGCCAGCACCCCTGCCTCTCCACAGCACTGTAGGCATGCCAGGCAGGGAGTTCCACAGTGGGGACTGCTAAGCCTGACATCAAAACTGGGGAAACCACACCATGCTGCAAAATGCCCTGACAAAAGCTCAGCTGCCCTGAGCCCCTCACTTTGCCCCTGCACCCTGCACGATGCCCTATCTTGAACACACACTGCACCCTGCCCGTGTTTCACAGGGGTCCTGGCATGCATGAAGCATTTTAGAGGCAAAGAGTCACAAGCAACATGTAGGCTAAATAGGTAACAGCTTGACGTACATGACAGAAAAAACAGTACCCCCTTCAAACCCAACCTGCAAATACATGAAAAAAGCCAGTGCTCCCAAGGCAACTGTCCAAGATGATTCAGACTAAAAGCCAGTGATGTGCCATTATACTCCTGAGCACATCTCGGGATTTACCTTTTTTCCCTAGTATTGCTGAATAGCAAAGTGCAAATCATGTGAAAAGGTATGTGTGTCCTTCTCCACCCAGCTGCCACAGGCCATGGTTAGCAGGCTAGAAGAGATGATGCATCCCGTGAAATGCCTGTGAGAAAAAACATGGTGAATGTGCCAGTACATCCCAATAGGAAGAATGGAGCAAGGCAAGAACATGCTGGCACACAGTCCTTAAGGTCAGTGAGGAACATGAAAATATCAACCTTTTTTTTCTCATAACATGGAAAATGTCCATTCATATTGTTCTTCACAAAGCAGCAAAAAATGAGAAGAAAAAAAAAAAAAGGAACATCTCACAAGGGAATTGTTTTGGATAAACAAACACAAAGGGGGGGATTCATAAAGATAACACTTGCATCCTGCCCATCCAACAGCCTTGCACACCGAAATGACTGCATGAAGTCCTGAACTCACGAAGATTTGGAGTCAGTTTTATCCATCTAGGTAGGATCTTACATTTAAGAGAAAAGGGATTTCAAGCTTAAGTCACCAGTGAGGGTAACACCTGGAAACTTTCTGCATTGTCACATACCTGCTTTTTAACACAAAAGTATCCTGAAACACTTAAGTTAGCATCTCTCTGAAATATTCACAGCTCAGTAAAGTATAGCTGTCATATGCTGCAGATATTCACTTTACACAATCAAATGATCAATTCATGCCGAAAATGTGCACACATTTATCTGATATATTTTAACAGAAAAAATCCAATTCTGTCTATGTGGACAATGCTCTCAGGCACATGGTGTGATTCTTGGGGCAGGAGTTGTATTCCGATGATCCTTGCTGGTCCCTTCCAACTCAGGATAATGCTGATTCTATGATTCTATTAGCTGAAGTGAACTTTTTAAAATCAGTATTCATTATTCTTAAAGCATCTAAATGTATGACTCACATAAGTGTCCCATCACTATCTAAAGACCAAGGTAACCGTACGACTTCACACTTCTGAATGAGATTGTTCGTATTTGCTAAACTAAGCAAACATGTAACTCTTTGAAGGCATGGAAAATAGTTTGAGACATTAAGTTGTACAATGAAAAAAAAAAGAGATGGCACAAGCAAAGAGATCACAAAGACATGTTAGATCAGCATGACATGGCTACCTCACTTCTAGGGTACTTTTAAGAAAAGTATTAGATCTTCAAGAGATGCTGATTATTTACCTTCAGAGAAAAAACAAGCCCATCTGAAGGTGCCAGACAATCAGCCTGCTCTTGTGATAGAGGTCTCGGGTTTCACTTCTGCTGCACCAAGGGACATTCTGCCTCACCTCACCAAACCTCTAAAAAAATCTTGTAAAAACCACGATGGAAAGTGCCTTATTCCAGGACAAATGGATATCACGGCACTGGGAGTCAAATAAATATCTGGAAAAGAGTCATCAACCACAGCGTGAAGACTAGTTTGCTTCAGGGTTTTTCTTCAGCTTGTTTTCAATTTGGTGCTTGCTTAATTTTTAATCTCTTGCTCGGGAGCCCAGCACTGGGCGGGGAGCAGCGTGGGTCATCCTGGGCAGCATCTCGAGCTCCACCGCTACAAGTGGCTGCTCCAGGCAACAAGAAAAGCAAGAGATGAAGGGCATTGTGCACTTTTTAGGCGTAGGTTGTCAGCAAAGTTACTACGCATGACACTTTTTTGGTACGGGCACTCGTTCCTAGGAAACACTTTGGTAAACAACTTTGAAGTCAAAATGAAAAATTACAGCCTGAGTGCTTTTTTCGCTTTTATCCACCGTACCTTCATGACTGTACTAGTCCATTTAAATGGCAAAGCAGTGCTGAATGCAAACAGCCTCCTTCTGCAGGCTGTCTCCACAGTTCAATTACCAGTGCTTTAACAGTGCTAATTAGCATTCCTCAGAGCTAGATCTCTTTGAGTGACAGGTAACCATGGAGAGTCACAATCCTGTAGGTGATCAGCAAGAGTCTGACTTTTCTTTTTAATTAAAAATTAGAAATGCCTTATACAAAAATAATAATTCACTGATTTATGCTATTATCCCAGGGTTGCCAAGCTGGTGAGAATAACATTAGTGTTGTAAAAATGAAACAATTTTTAAATGAATAGACTAGAGCGACAGAAAGGAGAGCAGGTTTATTATCTGTAACAAGAGAATGTACTCGTAATGATGGTACAAAATAGTAGACACTTCTCCAGAGAGTTGGCATGGAGACCAAAAATAGGACACTTTCCTGAATGTTGGATGGGATTGCCACAATTTATTTTAGATTTTAACATGATAGATAGATAAATACTAAGTCTGTTGCACAAATCGGAAATTCATAGGGATATCGTTTCAGTAAAATTTAACCATGAGGTATATTGAGAGATAATATTGCATCTGGCCCAAGCGAGAGCCAAGACTGGGAATTGAATCAGCCAGATAATCAATTAGTGAAAATTGTTTTCAACGTAACTATGCCATTTACCGCCAGCTAATGATCCAGTTCTCTTTCCAGAAAAGGACTCCAGCAGCAAAAAATTCAGACATATTTTTGAAAATTGTATTGGGTTTAAATTAGCAGTGTTGACCCAACCTAATCTGAAGGTTATTCACCAACAAATAATAAGGAAAATTTTTAAGCTGAACTTGCCAAAAATAGGAGGATGGATATATGCATATTTGTGATTACAAAATATTTTCCAAGCCATCTCAACTCAGCAAACTCTTTAATTGGAGATTCTGATGAAAATAATAGACATACAGACAATAAAAGTAAACAGATGATTGAGCAAAAATTATTTTAGTTACCAACAATCACAAAGCAGAATTCTAACCATTGTTCACAGGCAAAATCATGGCTCTTAATTATGAAGCACTTATTAAACATGGGGTTTTTGAACCTTCCCCATATGATTTCTTGTATGCAAAAAACTCCCCAAAACTCCATGGTTAAATCAATATAGTTCTCTTTGATATAGAGGTATTTACATCTTTAGAGTAAATGAGAGTTAAATTTAACTCTATATGGGAAGAAAAAAACTAAAGGTAACTGCATCCCTATTAAAATTTCAATTGGATTGCCTAGTACTATTTCAATTTAAAATTAGAATGTCGACCAAAAAGTTAATTTCTACAAGTACAGGGAGGAACACTTTCCTAAAAACACAAGTAGCTTTCCAAGATAGCTTTCCAGATTATCAATTATAAATGTATAGTAGGCACAAGTAAAATAAATACCAAATTTTCAGCTCATTAATTTAATATTTTAAGCTTACAAATTAATAACAAAGTATCTATCTATAGCTGTCAAGACATGTAAACAGGCAGCGCTAATCACAGTTTTACCAAAGTTGATAATATAGTCAAATAAATAAAGAAAAAAAAAAAAAAGATGAAACATGTATCTGAGTGTAATATTATCTTTTGGGTTTTTCGTGTATTTACAAAAATATCATTCACTGACAGATTTTTAACTCCACTGAATGCTCTGAACTTTTTCTTTTGTGAGGAGAAATTTTGAAAGCAAACAAATCTGAGAACTGGCTTTGTGCCATCAAGAGACTTAAGCACTACCCAACCTGCAGGCTCTTACCCAAAAAGCAGATCTCAGCAGACCCCGCAGCACTGACCTGACTCAGCCTCAGCCAACCCTGATGACTCCCAGTAAATTCAGTTTGACTCCTTACTAGCTATCCACACACACATGCACATCTCCTTCTAACTCTGATATTTCCAGGATATAATAAATCAAGTTTTATAATAAAGCTATTTTGCTCTAAATTCAGTCTGCTTATGTATCCACGTGGAACGGTTCATTCAAATGCTGCAAACTTCAGTCACCAGCATTGACAGAAAATTCTTAATAAAAGACAACTAATTGGTGGAAAATAACTCGGTGAAAAAAAGGCAGCCTGCTCTGGAGACCAGGTTCATCAGCTTGCTTTTAAAGCTGCTCTGCTTTCCTTAATCCCTACTGCAATGCAAAGGGAGACAGAGAGCTTATGCAGGAAAAGAGGAGAAAATAAACCCACCACTATCTTGCCACAGCTGCTCTTATCCTTGCTCCTGGAAAGCAACTGTCTCTCTCATCTGTGAAGTTATCACCTACTTAAACAGAAAGTAGATTTGAGCAACTACAAAAATCATAAATATTTCTGTCAGTAAGCTTCAAACTTAAAGAGGTGACAGAAATAACCATCATCTCAAATGCCAAAGAAATTTTTAAAAAATTATTGTGTTTGGTTCAGGGTTTAATTAAAAACATTGAAAATTAAACCTTCAGTATTATTCCTATTTTGTTTAACCATTTACACGCTGCTTGCTTCATTTGCCTAAATAATCACATTCTGGAAATTTTAGCGTTTCAAAGATAAATTATCCTACCCAAAGAAGATTCATTTGCCTCGAGAACACTTTCCCTTCGTGTTGGTAAACTGATAAGCATCACCATGCTTATTTTCTACTAGTAGGCTATAACCGAAACAAGCTCTCTGGTAGATCTTAGCTGAGGGATGAAGTTCACTGACAAAGGAAGCTGATTAATTCCCCCCCAAAGTGGCTATCAGAAATTCTCAGCTACATCTCTCAGTATTACAGCCTCCATGCCTTGCCCTGTGGCTGTGAAGCTGGCAGGGCTGCTGGCTGGAATCTCTTGGTTTCCTTTGCAAAACCTTTGACAAAATCTCCATCACTCTCATCCTTCCCCCCAAAAAATCAATGCAAGCAATCAGACTGCCTTCAGTAGAACTTGTGCCAAGACTTAAATGTGCTTCTGTTACCGATTCTGTGATTGATTCTGGTGGATATTTTGGTATTTGTAAATATTTATAAAACTTCAGAATTTTTTATAAGCTATTATTTCTCCTTTTCCCTGACAGAAACCCTCTGGCTATGAAAATTGACTGGCATTTTTCTGAAACCACACTCTGCTTCTCTTCTTTCAACTCTTGCCTCAGATATCTTACAAACAAAAATAACCTCAGCCCAGTCCAGTCTTCCCATTAATCTAATAGGCAGGTATCATATGGAAATATCAACAATATTTTCTTTTTTTTTTTTTTTTTTGAGGGGTCCATAATTGTTCACCAGCCTTTGACTGTGGAGATAGTTTTCAAAAGCAGGAGCCTTTACAGGTGGTGCTTCAACACACTGTCTCTGTCCCTGCTGTGATAAGCTCATCTTGTTTTCATGATTTCTTTACACTTTGAAACGTTTACAATTTGTTACAATCCAATTTCTGAATAATATTACTGGGAGTACATAAATCTGCTGTTTAGAAGTCCCTCTGGATGAGAGAATAATTCTATAGCTGAAAATACTTCCTTCAAGATAAGAAACAAAACATACTGAAAATATTGAATTATTAAAGTGAAAAAAAATTGCTCTCCTGAAAAACAGAATGCAATTCTATAATATGCCTTTCTTGCTGCAAAGCCCACCCTGGCCTGAGCTCTGGCCTCCTCTGCAAGCCCTCAGAAGTCCTTGAGCCACAGAGCAGGGGTGTCATCTTCTCCTAATCTAAATTACACTCAACTGTATTTCTGTCAACTTTGGAAGAGCCCTCAGGTGTGTTGTGCAGCCTGAGCTCAGAAGCAGGAACAGTGCCAGTGGTCAGCAATGAACCCGCCTTGCTCCTGACTCTAGCACAGCCTAAGAGGTCAAAAGTGGAGTGTGGCACTCACTGCTATATATTTTCCTATCATATGTTTTTGTTAGGTCCATTATGGGGTCACTTTATAAAGGTGGCACACATAGCAGTGTTGTTGTTTTCAGGTGGCTAAACTTTGGTTAAATATGCGTGACACAGGGAAAGAGAAGATCTAAGTCAGACATTCAAGAAAATAACTTTTGCATCTCGTTTTTAAAGAGCCTGTTGGAAAAGCTGCTGGCAGATGCAGAAGCCCTGCCCAGTTTGGATACTCCTTTCAGATTTGGTGTCAAAATGGAAAATTTCAGTGCTGTCCAACATAGATGCTGCATTTTGACTTTCTCAGGAATAGGACAGGAATTGGAAACTAATGAAAGTGTACTCTACTTTTTCCTTTGGCACCAAAGAGGCTGAAACACATCTGAAAGCCTAGAAAGAAAAAGAGTAGGATACATCTTCTTATTTCAAATAAGAGGAATTAACTGCAAAGAAAGAAAATATCTCAAGCTCACATATTGAGTTTAAAATTTACATACACAGGTAGCTGTGCACATGTTATAAAAATTCCAAATGCATAAGGGGTAAATTTAAGTTTCAGCAATGTTAAAAAGCTGTTTGCTACTTATTTCATCAGGCCATAAGTGATTTTTATATTCAGACAGAATGTATTTCTTTTAGGTACAGCAAACTGAGTCTCTCGCAATGAAAGGCTGCATTGTTTTGTTCAAACTAGAGAGAAATAGTTGATGAGTGAATAAGAGCATGATCTAAAGCCTATTGAAATCAATGGAAAGATTCTCATTGACTTCTCCAGGCTTTGGATCAAGCCTCAAAAGAGCAGCTATTTCTCTCTGATACAGCGAGGAATCAATTCCCTCTCCCAGCGGTACTCTAAATAATTCAATATTTTGTCTCAGATCATTTCCTAAGAAAAATGATGAGGATGTTGTTTAAGTGGGCGATACCCTGAAGTGACAGAGTTTACAATGCATTCAGCCATGTAAAATGTGCTCTGTGCTGCACGCCCGCACAAAGGCAGGGCAGACTCAGAGCAGCCCTCAGACACCCAGGACTGCTCCCCGCCCACCGGCTGACGGACAACACACAGCCCTGCTTCCCCTCTCGCTGCCCAGAAAGAGCTGGAGGAATTTTGCTAAGTCTCGGAGGAATGCCTGCTCTGTGACAATTATTTAAAGAAGCAACATTATTCTTTTTCTTTGCAGTAAAGTCACGCTCTCTTTGCACACTTTGTTTCGATGTCCACAGAAAGGCAAAAATTGCCATGCTGATCATATTTTATTTATATTAAGAAAAAAAAAAAGAAATCGAGGGTCTCACCATTCTGCAATGGTTTTGCCTTATAGAGCAAAACACTATATGGAAGCGATAATCTTCTTTTCGAGCTCTTTTGTTCCACATGAAAAATTAATCCGTACCAAGCAGACCAGCATTAGATTAAGGAGCTCTGCTGCAAACTACAGCAAAACCTTGCTAATTTTTACTTCCCCACCACAGTCAGGTGGCCTTCTGCACACTATTCACTTTCTTCTGTAAATTGGAGAAGCCTGTTACAACTTCTTTACGGACAGCTCAGGATGAGCCACAGCATCCGTGCCGTCTCCCAGGCAGGCTCCCAGACAGGAGCACAGCCCTGCTCTCAGTCATGCTGCCCTTCAGCTGGAGGCAGAGCAGCTCTGGGATGTGTTCTCCCCATTTGCACATAGGGACAGCAATTTGCAATGCACAGTTTCAAGAGTGGGGGGAAAAAAATCCCACTTCTCCCCTCCTACCAGGCAGCTACCTAGCAACAGTTGACAAATGAGCAGGATGAAATTGGTACTGAGCTACAACTGGAGTGATTATCCCCCTTCCTGATCACTTCTGATTCAGTTACACCTGTGGGAAGCAACATGCCAGCAGCCCCTCTGATGACTGCAGACATGGCAGCTCTGGCACATTTGCTCTCTTCATTTCCAACACAAAGCATATCCCATTCTTCCATCATCATTTGTGGAGAAATACTAACCAGCATCTGTCCAAGCATGCTACTGTTTCCCTCTCCCAACCTCCTTGCTGTATATGTACACGTGTACTCACAACTCGCTCACCATGCAGTTCAACTGCTTACAGCATTGGACACTGTCTCAGGTGCACTGTGGTGCCCGTCCCACAGGCTTGTCCTGACTCCTATGCAAAGCCTGGAAATCCTCAAGTACAGAGAGAAATCCACTGCCAAGGCCAGCTTCCCCAGCCAGCTCTTCCATAAAAGCAGGAAAAGACACAGGCTCTTCCTTTCAACAGCGCTGCTCAGTGACAGCTTTAAGAGATCAGCTGGGTATTTGTGCCAAAGCCCACCCAGCTGCTGCTCACCACTGGCACAGCTGGGACAGCCACAGGGCATGGCTGACTGCCCAAAACCACTCGTGAAATCCTCCTCATGGGTGGTACAAAATATACCTGCTCTCCTCTCAGACAGCAGGAAGCGTGTGATCTTGGCAACACTGGAGAAGGGGATCCTCAGTCCCCCTCCCTCTGCCATTTGCCTAACAATGCCACATACAGCCTAGCTTCTCATCCACCCCCAAAGTATTTCTGCTCCAGTTTCAGAAGACTGTATTTGCTAAATTGAGCTGTTGCTCAAAAAAAGAGACTCAGAATATTTCTGACACATCCTTCAACTTTGTCAGAAAGTGCCCTTTTGGTTTCTTATAGGATCAAGACATTTAAGAATGATGAATTCCAAAGACATGTCCAAAGACATGATAATAATCAGACACTGAAAAACACTGTCTACACTTCTAGTCAGAGAAAAAACTTCTCTGTAGATAGATTAATGCATTCTAGCCATTTTGATTGTTGCTTTTATATTACGGTCACCAAAATGCCTACTTTTCAGGAAAAGGCTTTCATATAATGCAGCAATAAGCCATTAGCTTTATATCCTCTCATTTAAACAGTATTCCTAAACCTTTCAAATCAGATTCTTCCTCCCAAATCAATTTCTTCATTTGACAATTTGTTACAATACCGACAGGGATTTGGCAAAATACTATAGTTAGGACTCACTGTACAAAAAATACGAACTATCTCTATGATTTGTTGTGTACACCTACAAAGATGAGTTAATATCAACATCATTCGGCCATCTGAATTGCCATAACAATGCTTTGTGAGCAAACTGTAAGACTAAAAACAACAATTTGAATTCCTTGTTTTAATTCACATGTTGAGTTGGGTTTTAAAGAGAGCATAAACACCTTTTTGCAGGTTTTTTATGAGGAAGCAAAAATAAATGTTATAGTTAGAAACTTTCTTCAAGTTCAAACCATTTAATCTGTTGTATATATGAAGCATTTCACCTTTTTGCATGGAAATTTAGGCACTGCGTACAGAAGACAAGTTTTTCTTCTCCCCTTACCACATAAGAGAACCAAACTGAATATTCACCCCCTTTCATTGTACCTTAGACCCAACAGCTTGACTGTTGCACTGAAAAGACCACAATACTCACCTCTGTGCATCACTACAGCCTCATCAACAAGTGGCAGAGTAATGCCTACGTGTACCTCTGCCCTGCACCTCCGACCATTTCAAAGAACAAGAGGAGACTTTCACAGTGCCACAAGTAAAGGGGAAAGGCAGCACAAAAAGAAATTAGCTGCTAAAACACCATTCCCTTTTCTAATGAGCAATTTCACACAGCGATGTATAAAACAAATTGGAGAGCTGTTCTGTATCGCAAGGAAAATAAAAATGCTGAGAGCACACAGAAAGCACATTTACTGGGGAAGACACTGCATCCAGTTCTCAAACATATTAACCCCTAACTCAGTTGAGGGAGAAATGTTCAGCTTTTTCTTTAAGCAACCCTGGTTCATGTTATTAAACACTCCCCCCACTGTTGATAAAAACCAGCAGCGCAGGAGACCCCACACTGGCTGTCTTGCCTCTTTTCCACCCCAAGCATGGCTCTGCCTTTGGGAGGCTCCCAGCCGGATCCCACACTGCCAGGAGCATGTGTACGCCCGCTCTGCTGCCAGACACACAAAACCTCATTGTAGCCCCTTTGATTCTGTACTTTCTGTCCCTGGCTAGATAACTTTTCAGAAGCTGACAGAGCCTTTACAATTTAATTGGTGTTGACACCTTTTGAAGCAATGCCTTGAGGCACTGAGGGTCATTGTCTACTTTATCCTGCTTTTCTGCCGCTGCCTCCATTTGGCTACCTTGCAGCCTGTGGTGCTCTGGTGGCCCCTGCACTCTTCATTCATGTTTGTACTTGTACTGGGTCCCGTTACAAGGACCCTTGTTAAACGCCCAGCAGGCAGCACTGAATAGAGATTTTGACTATCTGGGATTTGAAGGCCTCTAGCAATAAGGGAGAAAGGCCTGTAAACACAAAAGTATCCCAGTAGCAGTGGGGTGTTAACGTAATCACGCATTTATGCCACAGGACCTCAGGACCAAGCTCCTTACTGTCGATTCACTGGCTATTAAGCCTTGGTAATTAGGTGGTTTCCCGTGACTTTTCTTTCCTGGGATTCACCAACTATCATTTTCCATATGTCCCTTTTTCCCAGAGCAGCTATACACCCTCACACACTCAATAAGCCAGGCAGATGGTACCACATTACCAGGCTCTGAGCAGCCAAAGCCAATTCAAAACAAGTAAAAAGGTTTGGCGCAGCATTCCCAAAGCTGCCCAGGAAACCTGGATCCAAAAATCACAGAGGTCACACGGCCCCGTGAGAGCAAACACATCTCTCCAGGTTCAGCCCTGCAGTGCCTCATAACAAGAGAGACGCTTAAGGGCAGTCACATCCCCAAAGAAGGCGAGCAGGAGAGACCACTTTGAGAACCATCTTTCACTCCATAAACAACTTTTAATATGGATTTCTCTGATGTTTTCCAGGTTTAAATAATTAAGGCTCTCAGATTTCCTACTGAAAATGCAAAGGACTCACTCACTTCATTTGGTCCTAAGCGCCAGTCAGCTTGGGGCCACATCTCAGTAAAACTCAGCCTCAAACACTGTATTAAGAGAGTGAATAAATGAGAGCATGACCAACTAAAATGGAAAATAACATTTCAGTTAGGTAAATCCAAGATATTAAAGAATGGCCAGAATGACCTCAGTGGCAATTTCCTATTTGAAAAATTCCCTGCCCTCCCAAAAAACCAATCTTGCTAGTCAAACCTAGTGGCTGGGTTTTGCATTTTCCAGCGCTCTCTCTGCCACATTTCAGAGTCTGCTTTTCCACAGTCATTCTGAATTCCAGCAGTTCACCTACAGAGCTCTGACAAATGAGACTGGTAATTCCACTGTGATGCTGCCAACTCCTCCCACATTCAGTATCTCTTGGTCCTTTGCCATCTGGGGGACGCTTGTCCCCGTATCCACGATCCCATTGACCCCTTGCTTCTACTGTGGAAAAAGACAATCAAAACCAGGCCCCTGTGCATGCCTGCATCCCATGGAAACAGGGATCCAACTCCAGATCTTTACTCCTTGTTTCCTCTCTCCCTTGCAGTCATGCCTGCAAGCCTCTTGTTCACAGCCAGCTGCAGCCATCCTCCTTCCCTCTGTCCCAGCCTTCCTGAAAGGCGGTTGCACCTCTGGGCTCTGCACCTGAACCAGTGCCATGACGATACATTTCCATTACCACAATTAACCTGCAATCATGAGCTACCAAGGTTCAGAATAAGAACAACTTTCCACACACTGACAAAGCTGCACTCAACTGTGACAAAGGACGTACCTTTCTTCTGCTTTACGAAATCCCTTTGTATCTTTCCATATGCCTCTCTGCCATGGACACTGGGTTTTCTGGAAGCACATCAACATCCAACAAACAGGGGCAGCGGAAAAATGCGTAGGCAAAGTGTAAGAAAGCAGCAGTTCTGGAGAGGCCAGGCCAGCCTGGTGATGAAAAGACACGGTAGAGAGTTCCACAGAAACCACTCCCAGTGACAGATATGCTGGTTCAATAAGCTAAATGTAAATAATTCCCAGAACAGCTTCCAGCTGCAACACGCTTCAGGCAGCTCTGCTAGGAGAAGTTCCCTTTGGCTGATAGAGGCGAAGGTCATCTGCAAAGCACAAGTGCCCCACAAACATCATCAGTGGTAACAGTTTGCTGCACTGGCAGCAAAGAAAGTCAGTGGATCAGAGTTGATTATATCCACCTTGAAGACTAAAGTCAATCCAAAGGTCACTACAGCTGAGCTGAGAGCACATGTTTGGGCAGAACTTTACTTTTTATTTTCTAGCTGCCATCCCAACTTGCAGACTTGGTATGAGATGATCAAAATAGAAGAAGAGCAAAGAAGCTCCTCTAGACTTGCCACTCTCTATCATGTAAGTTCAGCTCAAGGTGTTCCTTGCAACAATTAAACCAAAAACATAACTCTTTCCTCAAGGAGGCAAAGGCTTTACAGAGTCCATTGCAAGGTACAGGATATTATCCTTCTGCATGAACAACCACCATATCTGGTCAGATGAGAGGCAGACCTTCCTTTTTCTGTAAATGGCCTTTTGCACTTTTATTTTTATTTTTTTTATGCCCTTAGTGAAGCTTTCCTTTCATCATGTGCCCAGTTTCTTTCCAAGTCCATGCAAATTTTTGATACCCACCAGCAGATAACCACCCATTCCAGAATCACCACGCTCATTTAGAATATTTGCTGTTTTCCTAACAAATCATACAAAACAGCACAAAATTCAGGAACTGTTCTCTCAGCTAGAACAATTTTCTCATCTTGCACACTTGTCTTATTACCAAAAGGCTATGAAGAAAACATTAATTTTATTTCTGAAGTGTTTAATATCCTTCTTTTGTTAATTTGGTTTTTGGTGGTTTTTTTTCTGTTTGTTTTGCTCTGTTTTGTTTGTTTGTTTTTAATTTTTTTTGTTTGTTTGTGGGGGTTTTGTTGTGGCTGTTTTTTGTTTGGTTGGTTGGTTTTTTTGTTTTGTTTTATTTAGTTTGGTTGGTTTGGGTGGTGTTTTTCTAATTCCCCTGTGTTCTTTCCAACATGGCAGTACTGTACTCTGCTCAAGGACTTTCACCTACAGAACATGCTGAGCCCAAAGAATCCCCATGTCTGCCCTTCCTCTGACAAACTTTATGTGGGAGCTCTCTCTCACCCACCTTTCATACCCTAAACACAGGCAAACAAGAAAGGATACCCCTGTTCTTTTAAGAGCTAGCAAGGGTAAGTTATGTCAAGGTACAGCCTGTGTCCAGCAAAGCACAAAGGCTTCCCCAGCATCTGCTACTCAGACCTGTATCCTTGGGGCTAAATAGTCATGCTGATTACAATGTGCTCCAAAATCTGCTCATTTTAGGGAGAAAAGTCCTCTGGCTGTCTTCTGGGAATTTACCTCTGATCTACAGCACACTGAGGATGAAGTTGTCCATCTGAATCTAGTTACCAAAAAATCCCAATACTGATCCTACCAGGCGTCCAAGGGGAGATTATAAATGAGGGAAGGAGCCACCCCAACTGATTGGATACACTTCTAAATCCTTTCCTTTCCGCATCCTGCATTTGCTATTTATTAAAGCACAAAATAATAATGCGGTGTTTACTCAGTGCACAGGGTAGCTGTAAAATTTAATTAATCAGTGTAGCTTAGCTTGCTGAGATTTTTTCAATGAAAACCCCAATAAAAATGTAATGCCTGCTATAAAGAAAACCCCTCAAAATTTCCTGACTTCCTGCTTTTGTTTTGCACCTTATGGGACCTGAGATAGGACATTGCCTATAATCCTGATTCAGCAAATTACCTGAAAGTCAGTACATACCTAAGTCAGTGGACACCAAGGCATGCATTGATACAGTTAACTTGGGATGGAGTTAAATTGGTGCCCTACAGACTGTTTGCTGCCACATTTCCTGTCCCCCTCCAAGGGAGTCCAATTACAGATGAATCCTTCGTTTCTCACTCCCAGATTTCCAAACACAAAGTCAAAGCGTGAGCCCCCATTTAATAGTACCTTACTTTAGGAATATGCCTGTGGGTCTGAATGAGCGGGTACTGCTCATTGTGATCAACAATTTACTGTAAAAAACAATTACATCTAGGATTGCCGACCTAGGAAAAGAAAGATATCCCTTCCCACACCCATCTCTGCCCCACTGCCCCCCGCTTTGCCCCAAATTTGGCTGTGATTTGCCCCAAGGTGTAACACATGAATGCACATGGTGGTACAAAAGATGAATGCTGTATCTCAAGTGCTTCTTTTGTCCTCTGGGTAATTCAGTTTTATCATATGAATATATACTGTTACAAGCTGATAATCCCTACAGATCTCCTTTCTTCTCAATCAGATACGCTACAAGACAGCAAATACTCTTTTTTTTTTTTTTTCCCTAATTTACAGCCTTAAATAAAGATTAGGACATAGGGATGGGATGAACACAGAACATTTTCTCCCCCTACAGACATTATTTTCCCTGCTCCAACCTGAATAAAATAACCTCACAGGTTAATTTTTTTTTTCAGTTACAGGGAAAAGCAGAAGAGAGGGCCCTTAGTGAGGTACAATAACATGTGCAGGTTTTCTTGGATCAATTGCCAGCATTGACACTGTATCCTTCAGCTAGCAGTGTGTGATGAATGGTACCCTGTAGCATTGGAGAGAGCAACAGCAGCCAGGCAGCATGGGTGACTGCGTGCCCTCCTAACTGGTTGATGAATCAGGAAACTCAAGAGAGACTCTGAGTGTGGAAGCTGGAGTGGTAAATGTTTTCATCTTTCTCTTTTATGATCTTCCCTTCTCCATTTATATAGGACATTTTAGAGATTGAGCTTTGTTACAAACTATTAGCCCAAGGCAGTGGGCTGGGGACGTGAGATCTCATGGAAAGACAGAGCACAAGAAAGTGTGAACAACTGGAACTACATGTGATATTATTGGTTTGTTGTTGAAGGAATTTCTGTTTGGATTGTAGTTCAGACAGTTGCCTTGATGTACTGGAATGAAAATCAGCACCCAATGTGCCTAGAGACAAACCACAGAACTGTCAAAAAATACTTGTCTTTTTATCTCCCAGAATCCTGAATTCAAAATGAAAATCCCCATTCACCCACAGCACAAAAAACACAGCTCACCACTCGCAGTGCTGCACGGCACCATGCTACAGAAAACAAGAAAAATCAACTCCCCTACAAGAGCACCACAGTGAGACACCGGTGTATCCAATTGCTCAGATATACTCTGTCACTCCAATACACTGGAGAGCCCAACTGGAAGCAATTCCAGCTCTGGTAACAGCCAGGAGCCTGGGAAGCACCCACTCAGATTGACCAGATATCAGTTTGGGACAATTCATGATTCAATTTTCTTTCCATGTTTTCTTCCACACAGTGGAGAAGACTATGGTATTTGCTAAGTGTATCATGACCCACATGTGAGCAAGGCTTTAACCTGTGTGGGATCAGTTTGCTCATCTGTGCTGCAGCTTCGTCTCAGTCTGGTGTAAGCTCTCTATCCCCCAGGGAGCCACAGATCCACACAGGCCAAGAGTACGGGCTAGTGTTTGCATTCCACCCTGAGCTGGGAGCAACGTCATGCTTGCCACTGAAAACACTCAGCTGCAGCAGAGCTTGTGCAACAGCTTCCCAGAAAACAACAAGAAACTGCTCACACAGGTGCTCATTTAAATGGCAGTAGGCAGGCTACGAGTGCCAGGAATTTCTCTGGTCTCTTAACTAGCTACAGCTCTTAACTAGCAAGATGAGAAAGCCGATGCATTGAAAACAATGTCTTTCTCAGCACTGCATGCTTGACATAGCAATAGGAGAGGCTCCTAAAGAACACATACAATAAAATCCACATGGAGAGTCCATAGATGGAAAGGGATACCTGGGGACACCCCAGAAACATTTGGTTTCTCTGATGGTCTGGCAACCTCACTCAAAAATTTTAATTTAACTGAAAAATCATAGTGGCACAATGCTATGAGGTCCTGCATGATACTTGCTTGGGTTTACTACCACATGTCAAGGTGGGAACCACTGCGTGACTGAGTTCATTCCATGGGCACATTACAGAACTGTGTTAGATGGCTGAGTAGTCTTGGAGGAGCTCTGCAACTGATCAAAATTAAAAATATTGTCTACAGCTTGTTAAAATAGCTGGCTTTGGTCCTTTAATTGTGAGAAGACTAGCTGTGATTAGTTTCCTTCCTGTCAAATAAATGGTTTGTTTTCCACCTGAGGCAAACCAAACTGCCTACTGGGGGAGCCCTCCAAAGGAAAAGGCTGAGGTACAAACCCCCAGTTGTGAGGAACTGAGGGCTCTGACCAAAGGGAAGTGTTATTTCTTTATTACAATAATCAGTTTACAAAATATGAGATCATAAAGGAAAAGAGGAGTTCCCTTGTTAAATATTTACCACTAAATCTCTGCAGGGACCCCTACCATAAGCCAAAGAAAAGGAGAAGTTGTTTATTTTCTGCACCATGGTATCCATAAGGCCTGCAGGACGGGACAAAAATCTTCACCCTGAAGGAAGCATTAAAGATGGAACTGTCTTCTCCCCCTGAGTACACCTTTGAAGAGTTTAGTTTCTTCTCCTCTTTTACTCTCTTTCATTAATTATATTAAATTACTCCACAGGAAAACTTCAGATCTCAGCTCAAAACTTATAACAACAGGAAACTGAACGAATCAAGGCCAGGTTGGATGGGGCTTTGAGCAACCCGGTCTAGTGGAAGGTGTCCCTGCCCACACAGCAGGGGAACTGGAACCAGATGATCTTTAAGATCCCTTACAACACAAATCTTTCCATTATTCTATGAATGTTCACGTTTAAATACAGAGCGTGATCTTCCAAAGTATAGGCTAAAATTAATGAATTTACAAACCCAGCTTTATTATCTATTAAAGTTATTTTTGCAATGCTTCTCAGTTTCTTTTTAGAATATTTTGTAGAACAATTCTGTATTTTGTCTGCCCTTGCTTATGTGAGTGAGAAATTTTTAGTTAATGAAACAAAAGTAACTTCTAGGTCCTTCAAGCAGATGGAATGGAACATGCATGTTCTACCAAAAAAATCCAAACCAAACCAAACCAACCAACCAACCAACCAAAAAAACCCAAACAAACAAAAAACCCAAAACAAACCAAAAATACCCCCACCAAAATAAGCCACAGAACCACAAAGAAAATCACCATTTTCATGCTTAGGTAGAAAGGCATTTGAAAAATTATAATAGTAAATCCCCAAATAGAAAGCAGGGTCGTTACCAATCTAGGAGACATTCAGTGACAGGCACTTGAGTGAGAAAATGCCACATCAGAGGTGATTTCACCTACACAGTCAAAACCAAAAAAATCACCCAGGCAATTCTGCATGTCCATGAATATTAATGACACACCTTTCTATTTTCTCAACAAGAAAAAAATAACAAGAAAAAGGCTTCCTTAGTCTACCATACCCATCAAAACATGTTCCCATCACCTTCCTAACATTCCAAGCAAAGAACCCACTGATCAGCCGTGTTCAGCCAGGGGAGCAGCAACAAGGACAAGGAACTAAGACATCAGGGAAGACAACACAGGACAACTACAAAACCCAATGGCTTGGCCTGACAAATTGCATGTTAAAGTGTCTTCAGCAAGTCAATATCCTGACTGGTGAGGGTCAGCCTAAGTAAAGGTCACATTTTATTTATTTCTAATGGAAAATAAGAGAAAGAAGGAAGAAGTGTCTGAGGAGGCTGACAGAGGAGCCCAGCAAGAGTGACAAATGTTTTGGTTCCAGTTGCAAGTTGCTCTAGCAACCATGTGAGATTCCAGGAATGCTTTCACCCAGCTCTTGCCCATAACAAAGCCCAAACTTGCCTGGAATATGTTTAAGTTTCATATAGTTCAGGCACACCTCATTTGTAAATAGTCTGTGTCACTTTTAATAGAAATACTAGAAATACGTGTTATCACAACAAGACCAAATAAGGATGCCAGACCTACTTCAGACAGGAAAACCAAACTTTCCTATCATTCCAGTAGATGGTAAAGTTCTGCTGCCTTCAACCCTCAAAGTCTGGTGCCAAAAGATGTCGCAGTACCGCAGCAGCACCGCGATGGAAGTAGCTGTCAATGGCCGAGTCCTGAACTACTCCAACAGCCACAACATGTTGTACATAACGTGAGCAAAACAATCAGTGCCAGGCTTGACCCATCTCCTCTAACCTGACTTTTGCCTGGTGGCATCCTATCTACTGGTTCAGCCTGGGAACCAGAGAGAGTCCATGTCTCCGTGTTAACTAACAAGAAGGTGCCACAGGGAGGGAAGAGGGGAAAACATTCTCATTGACCTCGTGGATCTCTGTTACTCTGGCACAAATCCTGGAGAGAATATGGTCAAAACTCACCACTGAAACAAATATAATTTCCAGCCTTGAACTTCAGCCACCTTTTCACCTCCAGCTCTCTACGATTTCAGGCCAGAGCAGCCTGTTGTTGCCACTTGAGTGGTGCTAAATGGAGTGAACAGAAACTCATTTTGAGCAAAGCTCTTATGCAGAATAACCAGTTGTCCTCCTGGCCTAGACACCCAACACTGTGGATGTGGAAAAAATGCAAAAATGCAAAAAACCCTTAAACAACCTCAAAGGCTCATTCTTCCAAAGCAAAGATGAGGCATAGTGAAAAATGAGCACTCATTATACTTATTTTAACAAGCAAAAGATATCGGACTTGGCCTGGTCGGTGCTGAATCTTTCTGAAACACTTGGAGCTTGATTTTTTTTCTGCTATATGTCAATAAGGTCAAACTTCCAGAATTAACCCCTCAATTTGCATGGCAATGAAACTCAGGGAAAGACATACATTTATCAATATAATATACAAGAGGTAAGATGATATAATAAGGAATTATCCTCATTGAAAGTAAAACAGAAGGGCGAAATAAAAGGACTCCACCTGCTTTTAATTTGAACCCACAACACAAGGGAGAAGTTAAAACTGAAATAGGTACATACGTTCCTTTGAAAAGCTAGATCTGTGCCTGAACAAAAGAAAGAGGCTTTTCACTTACCTCCTGTGGTATCAAAGAGCCCATTAAAAACCAATAAAATATTATGAAGCTTTTTCCCTTTGTGAAAAAGTGCAATTAATATCCTTCAGCAGATGATTATTGATTTTTATAAAGCAATTTACAGGCTTCTAAAGTCATGATTATTCAACCCTCTGGAGGCCAGAAAGGAAGAGTTTTCAGAAGTAGGAATCGTATTCTCATTTCCACATCAGCACAGCCAGAATTTACAGACTTCTGATTTTTTTTTTTTTCTTGCCCCCAGGATATTTTTGTTGTTGTTGATGTTGCAGTGCTCCAGCACAGGATTAACCCTTTTATTCTCTCCCACCTGAGACAGATTTTTTTCGTGATCTGTTCTTGAAGTATATCGCCTGTCAGATATTTATCCGCTGCTCACGGCTGGTGGGTTGGATGCTCAGCAGAGTAGACTTCGTGTCAGAAAATCAGCAGCTGCTCATATATCACGGTGGTCATTAGTAGAGGATCATTCTGGACCTTTGCCCACAGCACCTTGCTATGGCAAGAGAAAGGCTATAAAACCCTAGGCCCTGTCAGCTGTTGTCATTTAGGTGAGAATTTATCAGGTCTCAGAGTGCCCTCTGACTGGATTATTATGAATAATGAATGAAGCTTTATGCCACACTGAGGCATTAATAAGACTGGGATGACTGGGGGAAATTCAGTGCAACATCATAGCAGTAACTTTCTGTGAGCAAGTACACAGCTGGTGGGCTCGCTGGATTCAGCTTATGTTAGATACTGCAGCTGAAATGAGGAGCTCAATTATTAAGCAAGTAGCACAGTGCTCTTGGTTTAGCCTATGGGTGGTATTACTGACCTACTCACAGAAAGCTTGCAACAAAAGCCTTTCTAGCCTCTAACCAAACTCATTTGCTGCTCTTAAGAAGCTGAATCAGTGAACCCTCCCCCAAACAGAAACAGTGAATGTCTATCTTCATGTTTACCTTTAATCCAACCTAAAAAAAAAAAAAAAAAAGAGATATGCAAGAGCAACTAGTCAACAATAACTCCCTAAAATCTCCTAACACAGAAGTCATCTAACCTGTTGGTGATAACTCTGGAGATATTAGCCAGGATTACCAGTTTTCTTCATTATTTTTCCTGAGTTCATTCAATATGTATCCCTACGGTGCACAAATGAGAAACAGAGAAGGAAGGAGACAAAAAGGCAGCCACTGACCTAACTTGGAGGAAAAAAAAAAAAAAAGGCAACAACAACAGAAAAAGCAGATGCTCAGCAGAGACTATTGGCAATAATCAACCTCCTGGTGTGGCCGTTCCAGCTGCACTCCAGAGGACTGAGCCCACAGAGCTGACAAGTACTGGAGGCTGTCATTTATCTTGGTACCAGCTCCACTAAGAAAATTATTTTATAGGGCTGGGCACGCTTTTACAGACTCTTTAGTACCTTAGGTGCATAATATCATTAAAACCTTAGGCTCTCAGTATCTCATATTACCATGTTCTCAGCAAAAACAAAACCTGCGTGGTCTCTTTCAAACAAACATGTTCTCCCTAAACTGATTTTCTTTTTGTTTTCCCCCTTTAATTTGGCATGCAGTCTCCAGCAAACCTGTGCTAATATTAGGCCAGATCTTCGTTCTTCCAACCAGCCCTAAATAAGAAGTCAGTGAAACAGGAGCCAGCCTGAAGAGCACCAACTGGAGGCACCATGTCTCAGAAACACAACCACCTCTGACAGAAATAAGTAATTCAAGAAGAATATTTCAACTCATTACTCATGCACGGGCAGGCAGTGCTAGGACTTGGCCTAACTCTCACATCAGTCTCTCCATTAATTGTTTTTACAGTAGAGCCACTGATGCACAGCCAAATTATGAACAGAGAGAAACTTTATCTTTTTTAAAAGGGAAAAAGCCTTTTTGGCAGGGGCTGGACATAGGAAACACCCATTTGAAAAGGTTCAGTTTCCATTCTACTCACACAGTCACAACTGAAGAACAGCAGAGCGTTGAGAACCACAGGGCAAGGCAGAGTGGGGGCACAGCACTGCTGGTGGGCAGCCTTCGAGAGCCCCCCCTGCCACCAGGGACAAACGTGGGCACACACTCACAGCCCAACCAGAACTTCACAAGCAATTGTGTCAGAGAGGTTTACGAAGCTTTTCTCTGAAATACTAATCAAATTATCAACTTGGATACATTAATGCTACAAGTCTTAAAATGCACTCACACTGCAGGAGCTCTCAAAGCAAATATTAGGCACATCAAAAGGCCTTGACCAGTCCCAACTTGGTTTTTTTTGCATTTTGATCCAAACTGCTTGGAACTCCCCGACCCTCACGCAGGACTCATTTTCCACTACAATATTCAAGATTTGGTTAAGAAAAATCTAATCAGGAATAAGAGGGAAGTACACACACACATCTATTTTTTTTTAACAGAACCTTATAACAGACAGCAAAGTTCATTATAATAAAGAAAGCCCAGTACAATCTCTGATTTGCAGTGACAACACAGCTCTTTTCCCACACCTCTAATGCATTTTTGAGAAAAGCACACTGTAAAAAGATGACAATCCCTTAATTTCTTTACTACACAGAAATAATCTAAAATGTTTCCTTTTCATTATTTCACTACAAGACACCTCTAAAAGCAAAATTTGGTGAAATCTGGAGCACTGAAACCCCACTGTACAACTCCTACTGAAATAGCAAGATTGCTATAGATTTTTCCTTTCACTGGATTTAAAATATTTATCATTACTATCATTCACTGTATATTTTTTGGATAATAATATCTTCAGTTTTTTACTGCTTTGATCTAGAATGCCTCATATTTGCATCCTGCCACTTTTGTTATGTATAGGGAATTTAAAAATGACAGTGCAATGGTTTGGGTTTTTTTAACTTGTGGACATTTTCATTTATCAGTCTTTCTCACAGTGAGTCAAGACTGTAAATAATCCATGCTTGATCCACATTAGTGAAACAAGCTTTCAAAAGCTGTTTAAAAAATTTCAGAAAAAAACCCTGAGTTTTCTCACTCCTTTTTATTTTTTTAGTAATCTTTATGTCTCAAGATGGTTTCCATGACAGTAAAAAGTTTTGTATGTTCACAGCACTTCTTTTGTAAGCCCTGGGCACCAACACTGCCCACCCAGCACAAGGACTGTTTTCAAGGGAGGATGTGGAATTCCACTTTGCTGAGGGGACAGGCATTGCCTGGGGCACCAACCTCACACCCTGATTTTCTGAGCGTGTTAAAGGACAAAAGGAAAAGCAGCACTTTGGATAACAAGCATTTGCTTAAAGCATATTTATAAATGGGGTTACATATCCTTAAAAGACATCGTCCTTTCAATGGTGGAATAGGGCCAGGAGAAACCCACCCAGTCTTAGCAATGTCAACCTTCCCCATCTCAGAAGAAACATATCAGTGGCAAACATGTTTGTAAAACTAGCAAGAAATTAATTTTTCTTTTGTGATCTTTAAACAACTATTTGGTATTACAGATGTCTTGCTGCAAAGTAACATCGCCAGTGCCACCTAAAATGTGAGAAACCAATGAAATACAACCACAGTTGTTTTTTTCTTTTTGAACTCATTGCACTGTGGTGGGTGAGGGTTTACCCAAGCAGTTACTCCCTAGTGATCATAATGTTTCAAGCTGTTCTCATGTTTAACAAATGATTACCACAATTCCCAGGAAAATTATATTCAGAGGCAGACCTGGTCCCCCTTACCCTCTGGGGGTGTCTCCAGGACTCACACAAAGCAGAACAGAGTGATTCTTGAGGAAAGAATGGAAGAAAGTCTGTAATGTGTGAATAATTGCCAAAAATTCAGCCTTGGAGGAACTGAAATAATTTATGAATTCAGTTGCATTTTGACTACTGAAAATAACTAAAACACATACCTAAAATTTAAGTTGCCTCCTCTGTGCAATGCTGAATTTTCACTCGGCATCTCTCCTGCCTTTTTCCCGGTGCACCATTCTAATGGAGACAGTATCTTAGGGGAAAAAACATCTGCTGAACCAAAACCCCCTAGCTCTGATCCCACACTCACAGTCTTTGCATCACAGTCACACATGCATCAGCCCCTTGGAAAAAAGTATCCACTCGTGAAATTGTGATTCAGAAAACAAATCTTCCTCCCCACCCCTCTGCCCTCCACACAAATCACCCAGCACCTTATGGCAGAGGCACTGCAGCTTCTGGATCACCCCAGGCTAGTTTTTGCTGTCAGTAGGGTCCTGAACTGTTCCATGGGGAGCTCTCTGAGTCTCCTTCCCTAATTTGGGCCAAAACAAGTAATAGAGATGAGTCCAGCTGAGTTTCACAGGATAACAGTCACAGAATGGGTAAGGTTGGAAGGCACCCCAGTGGGTCACCAGTCCAACCTCTCTGAATCAAGCAGTGTCATCCCAGATCACATGGCACAGGACTACATCTAGACAGTTCCTGAATATTTCCCATGAGGGAGGCTGCACAACCTCTAGGGGCAATTTGTTCACACAGGAAAGTTCTTCCTGTACATCAGTTTCTGCCCGGTATCTCCTGTCCTATTGCTTGGCACCACTAAGGAGAGCCTGGATCCATCCTCTTGACACCGTCCCTTCAGATACTTACAGACATGGATGGGGTCCCCTCTCAGTCATCTCTTCTCAAGGCTGAACAGTTCCAGCTCCCTCAGCCTTCCCTTACAAGAGAGATGATCCAAACTCTTAATCCTCTTTGTCTCTGCTGGACCCGCTCCAGGAGCTCCCTGTCTCTGTTGCACTGAGGAGCCCAGCCCTGGACACTGCACTCCAGATGTGCCTCAGCAGGGCTGAGTAGAGGGGCAGGATCATCTCCCTCAAACTGCTGGCAATGCTCTTCCTAATGCCCTTGGGGATCCTATTTGCCTTTTTGGCACAAGGGCACACTGCTGGTCATGGACACCTTGTTGTCCATCAGGACCCCCAGGCTCTTTTCCACGGAGCTGCTCTCCAGCAGGTTGGCCCCAGCAGGTACTGGTGCCTGGAGTTTCCCGTTAAATGTGCCTTTCAAGTCTTTACAGCAGAAAGCACAACTACAGCCTCTTATCCCAGAAGGAAAACTTACAAATCCCTGTAGTTCTGCTCCTGTAGAAAAGCTAAAAATCTGCATTAATTTTATTTTTTGACCATTTGGAACATTCATGGATTTTCTACTGCATGCTGGAGTTATTTTCTTTTTTTTATGATGTTAAATTTTGGTTAAGCTGAATTTCCATGAGTTCTGTTATTTGGCACATACTCCAGCTTTTTCTTTGGATGAAAGCTACGGGCAGCCACGTTCACATCTCTCATTTTAAAATTAGACTCTTCATGCAGCGAGACAACATTACATATTTTCATTTTTAGGGTGTATAATCTCAGAACATTGGTATAACCACTTTTTGATTATAACTGAGCTAATGGACACATGTAAGAACAGAAATACTGCCTAACCAGCTTTATTTTATTATCAGCAATAATGAGTAGCAACTCATTAATTTTAAAAGTTGAGGTATACACTGTGAAGTTAATGAGAATCCAGAGTCAATTAAAATAACAACAATTAGGGCATTTTACTGATTTTTCAGCTACCTTTTATCTGTAGTAATTTTGTAGCACATACCACAATGATCACAAGATGGTCAGTGTGGTGTGTTTCAATGCATGTGATCAATTCCATTTAGAAACTGCTTTACTTCACTATGATTGAGCAAAACATGGTGCTTAAGAAGAATTCTGGGTTTATACCTAAACTATGCCATTTATTCATTTTTATAAAGCTTAAAACCATTTTTCAAGCTTAAAATTTCTTAAGTTGGATTAGGGGAGTCTGGGATAGGTGGAAGAAAAGAATAGTCTTACCCACCCCATATTTTGTATGTGCTAATTCAAGGTTCTCTTCTGGAGAAGAACTTTTTTCCCCTAAATTTATTTCCAACTACTTTTGTTTTCCTTGAGGGACCTTTGAAACACTATATTGCTACTTTTCATGTTTTTTATTTGCCCTCTGGAACAATAAAGGCTCAAAGGTTCATAAATATGCATTCTGTAAATGTATTATGCTGACAAAGTGTTGCTCAGATAGCTGCTCTTGCCTTTAGGGAATGAATAAGTTTACAGCATGCTTAAACAACACTGTAAGGGGAAAGAGAGAGAGGGAGAGCTGTGTCAGCGTGTGGGCTGAAAATGGAACAAAAGAGTTATCCTGAATGCACAGAAAACACAGAAAATAAAGTTAGGTAAGACACCACAGCTAGTACCTTGCAATAAGCAGGGGTGGGGATTTGAGGGTGTTACTCATTAGGGATGTGCTTGAGAGGGCATTGTACCTTGTTTTCCAGGAAGGCGACAGCCAAGATTTCATAAATCAAACTTCATTTGCTAATTTTGGCATATCAACTGGGATAATTCCTTAGTTCTTCCCAAAACACTCAGTTCCTGACAGGGTCCTTGTCCTGCTTAATTCTCATCTGAGACACGGATCTACTTCTGTTTCAGTCATCTCTGCCTGGCTGGAAACTTAGGGCTGATGCTTGTCAACATGAACACTTTTGGCAAGAAGAAAACATTTAGCAATTAAAAATATCATTTAAACTCATACCTCCAAATTGGCTTATTATTTAATGTTGATGTGACAGGAGGATTTGACAGGTAAGCCTCCAGACCGGGGTACTGGGTTTGCATGGAAAAGTTTTGGTAGCAAGGGACTACAGGTGGCTTCTGTAAGAGGCTGCTGGAAGCTTCCCCCATGTCCAACAGAGCCAATGCCAGCCAGCTCTGGGATGGACCCACAGCTGAGCCAAGGCTGAGCTCAGCAGTGATCGTGGTAGCACCTATGGGACAACACATTATGGGGTGGAGGGGAAAGAACCTCTTAATAAAAACTTCAGCCAGAGAGAGAAGTGAGACTAAGTCAAAGAAGCAACTCTGCAGACACCAAGGTCAGTGAGGAAGGAGGGGCAGGAGGTGCTCCAGGAGCTGGAACAACTCCTCTAACTTGAGAAGCTAAATCCCTCTAACTTGAAATCAAGTTCAAAACCTCCTATGAACTACATACCATGAAACAAAACCAAGTTTCTAATCTAAAGTTTACCTCTTAAGAGAAGGCAAGTCTTGGGAAAAATAATCACAAAGCTACACCTCAAACACTTCTCCATATGCTGCAAAGAATGCATTGCAAAATCTATTTCCCTTTGCAGACTCTCCAGGTACATAAGTCTGCTTTGCTGTCTGGTGTTCAGCAAAACCCCAGATACTGCTTAGGGCAAGTCTGGGTGTTTGAGAACATAGTGACTTCTGTTTCTGCTCAGACTATCCCTGATGCTTATCCACCAGGAAGGGCCTAAATTCAGTCCACGTCACAGTTCCCAGACTGCAGTGAATGACGCACGTTCACCTCACAGTCTGGAAAGGTGTCTGTGCTATGAACAAAGGACTCGAAGGGAGCAAAGAAGGCTGTCTGGGAAGTTTGCCCTGTGAACGAGGATGGAGAGGCAGTCAAATAATCACATCTTTGCTTGTGAAGGTATGGATTGATGTTCTGACTTTCCCCTTCTTGCACAGAGCTTCCATGAGAGGCAGCAGGAGTCCAACAGCCCACGAAGCCTCAACTTTAGCCTGAAACTCTCTCTGAAAAGAGTGTAAAGTTTGAAACAGAAAATATAACTATTTTTCTAGTTCTCTCTGTTCTTATAACTCCGCTGCAGGCTGGCACAGCTCTGGCCACATGCAGCCAAATCCCAAATCATGAGGTTTTTTTCCTAATCTGCATCTCAGGTCAATATATCATTCCACTGCCACTTTCACTATTCCCATTTTGCTTTGCTGAGAAGCACTTCATCTGCTTGAGCATATATTTATTTCAATACAGCTCAATTCTTCTCAAAATTGCCACCTCTGATGCACACTATATTCCTATATCTAAAATTGAAGTGTTTGCCCACTTATTTCTCAGCTCAATTCAGGCAGTGACTCTGGACTTAATGTAAAATAAACTCACAAACAGAGGCCTACTTGCAGAGCACAGAATAAAAAAAAGAGGGCAGCAATCTTTGCCAATAACGCAGGACCAGTAAGTTTTCTTAAAAGTTTATCTCAAAATAATTAAATTAACTTGCAAAAATGGAGCAGTGCATTCCAGGGATCAGTCTGGGGCAAAAGCATTAAAAAACTTGCAGTAAATATATTAAGGATGAGAGAGTTTTAATCTATGTTTTCAGACCAGATCTCCATACCTATTCAACTAGCAAATAAACTTAGTACCTCCTAAACTCATGCAAAACATGGCTTTGACCTAAAAGCAGCTGCTCTGTTGATAGGAGGTCATACAGATGTACCACAGCAATGCCAGGGGCTTTCTCCTATGAGCCCTGAATTGTGCCAGACACCCACCCTGAGCTCTGGCTGCAGACCTTGGAATGACTGAATGCCACTCATTCCCCTGAAATGGCACTGATTGCAAATGAGTGAATGAAGTTAAACTGTTGGCCACTCGTTGAATTACACCCCTTGAGAGTAAAAACAAATTTTCCTGGTATGGAGCAGACTAGGTTTGAAGCTGAAATTGTAAGCAATAAATCTTTGACAATCAATTGAGAATGAGGGAAGTGGGGATACAATAATCCAGTTTCCAGCCAGGTTGTTCAGTCTGCAAGCATTCATTGGCAGAAGAAAGGTGAAAGTCCTAAAATGAAGAGGGGAGAAAAAAAATAGGCTCCTGGGCTATTCAGGACAGAGACAGACACACTGTGAGGGTTTCCAATAGAAAAAGTAACAGATCAAGACAGGGGATACAGATGCACACATGTTCTGCATCTCTCCCATAGATCTAGTTTAATAAAGCACAAATGATGATCATTTTTTTCATTCTTTTTTTATCTATTAGGTTTTTCAAGTGTGTAAGAGCGTCTTAATCAAAAGAACAGTTCCATACAGCTCTTCACATCAAAGGAGAGCATTTCCAAAGCTATTACAGTATCAAAGTAATATTCTGTGCAGAATCTAAGGTGAACCATTGGAATAGTCCTTCTGGGATAGAGATGAAAAAATGCTGCATTCAATGTTGCCCAGAAGCATCCAAAGCAATCTATCAAAAAAAAAGACAAAAATACTGGGCCACACTTACTGGATGCATGCACTCACCACTACTATTATTTTCCTCCATTTTCTCTTTGTCTGGTTAGCTACTAATCTTACCTTTGTCTGAAAGTTCCTGCTGTACATATGAAAGTACCAGAGCTGATTAGTGAGTCACAGGAGGAAATGACTTCTGATGTGCTTCAAATCCATACACCTTTTATGTAGTTGAATCATATTATTGAAAAAAGGTCTTAAGGCAAAAATAGCAGCATTGTAGCAGCACTAAGGTGAGACTGCCGGACGTGAGCAATCCTTTTCATGTGCCCTTCATTGATTTTCACCGTGCTGAACCCAGTTATTAGTCACTTCTCTTCTGCTTATTCAATATATGTTTAATACTAAACTATATTTAACTTCAGCAGTTTAGTTGGATAATCAATTTCAATAAAAGATTCACTAATCCAACCGACCATCAACTTAATTATAGGCACTGTACAATACACAGATTTCTCCTTTCAGCTGTGTGAGTGAACCACCAGTTTACTTGCAGAAGAGAGGGGCAGTCTGGTAGCACCTGTGGTCAAGTGAACAGACAGGGAAGGGGAAGAGAGGGAAACAAGGTAAGGAGAAGGTACCAAACGCAAAAAAGCTGTTCCATCTGACAACAGTAGTTAACTTGCTCCTTGAACTTCACATCTGGTAGCATTTTCATCTTCTGCAAACTTGTAAAACCTTATGGTACTTTAGACAGTGGGAGTTCCTTTCCAAAACAAATTTTAGCAGTACATAGAGACCACAAAATCCACTTCTTACCAGGCCACAGGGTTTTCTAATTCTCAACTCATAGCTTCCTTCAAGAATACCTTAGAAGTTCTCCATTTGTGTATTGTTTTTTGACAGTAGGTTCAGCACTAATTTTCAGCAGTCATAATATGCATATATGAAAAAGTTTCTCTCTTATAAGCTTTCCTCATCATAAAGGAGTAAATGTGGGTAGATATATTTTTCTCCTTAGCTGTCTAATAAGGCCACTGTGGGAACCAGAGAAAACTTAATTGCTACCTAAACCCATCTCAAATTAATATCCACAGAAGATACAGTATTTTGTGAAGTTACGATTCCCACCTTTAAATACCTACCTGGCAGTTCCAAGGGCCCGTAGAGGGTAAGGAACAGCTTCCCAACCCCTTGGAAAGGGGCACAGTGTCACAAAGACCATCAGGTGTTGTAGAAACTGTTTGCAACCAAGCTTCACTTAAAACACAAATAAAAAAATCCCTTTAAAAGGGTTTCTTTCTTACACATATATATATTGCTGCATGATGGCTGTCCTCAATATGCAGAATTAACATCTCCTTCTGGGAAAGATTATTTTAAAGAAGCAAAGTATGTGATTAGGTGAGGATGTCCTGGTGACTACTAAGTAGCTGTAGTGGCAGCACACATTGCACTTGCCACTCTCTCTAAATTAGCACCATTCCAAAGCATAAAACAATACCATGACTGTAAGAAAAACGTTAGCCAACCCTGCTGTGACCCAAAATGCAGTAATTTTGCCTCAGTCCATGATACAACATGTAATAAGCAGCCAACCCGGAATAAATACTAGGCTTTGCATAAGGACTACTGCAATTAACATAGGACTGAAGTACTTGCAAATACTACAGATTCATTAAGAACCATCAAGATTGAAGAAAACTGGGAGGAACCGAAAAATTCATTTACCAAAAAAGCAACACGTATCAGAGGAAACATTTTTCACTATGGTCAAACGCAAGATAATGCATCATAGAAAAAATAATGGAAAGAATAATTTTTTCCCTTCCAAAGTTTGTTCCAAAATTTATTATAAAGCAACTGTAGAAGCAGACACACCTGCAGACAGATCTTTAAAATCATTATGCTCCTACATCAGACAAAGGAAGTTCCAAAATGAAGGAGCCAGACTCAAATTTTAGCAATGCAGATACAATCTATGAAAAACATTGATCCTGAACAACCTCAAGCACTAAACTTAAGTGTGCTTAATCTGAAAGTGGGGCAGTGGAGAGAAAAAGTTAACACTTCAACTTTTGGAGCAAAATTTGTGACACTCACAGTCAAAACTATCCTTGTGAAGTTTATACATTTACTGGACAAGGGAAACTCCCCTTCCAAACTGGGCTGCTTCTTGTTCTCAACATCCTAACTGTATTTTCCTTAACACATATTAGGATGCAGCTGGGCACTCAGGACAAGAAAGAGCTGCTCTGGATGTGGGAAGCTTTCCAAGTGAGCTAAATCCACTATGCTGCTACTTTGCAAAATTTACTGAACTTGCATTTTCCCCTTCACTCCTGCCAGCTCCACACACACAGGGGAAGAACGTCCTGCCATACCTTCAGAGGGAGGGAAAGAAATAACACAGGCTGCTCTTCCATCTCATCCTGTTTGCATCAGTGTCTTGTGGTGGATTTAATAAAACTTTTCTAGATTTCAACCTTCACGAAAAACAGGTAGAAATTTGCTACGTATTTCTCACTATGCTGAGACAGATCAAAAAAAAAAAGTAAAATTGAGAAACATGTTCATAGACAGTTCCCCCTTAAATCCAGGTATAAGCATTTGTGCTTTCGAACTGTAAAAATTATCGAGGTATACCGCTGCCTGAAACAAAATGAATAACCTTGTGTGGTCAAAACCCAAGCAATATCTGTGAAACTAAGAGTGAACTGGGCAGCTCTTTACAGCACGCTATATGCTCACATACTGCATTTAGCATAGGCCATAACTTTAAAGATCATTATTTAAATCTTTACTATCTTTAACGGCTTCTCATTTGCAGTACAGAAAGCAAGCATCTTAAGAGAAGTGAAATTATACATGGAGCTATTTATTACAGGTAAAATGTTTTACATATTTATTTATGGTACCTCAAGTATGGTGTAGATAAAATACCATGAGAAACTGAGCCCCTCTGGGGACAAGATGGAAGGAGGCAGTTATAGAGAAAGCTTTCTATCCTATGGAAAATAACCTTTTTTTTTTTTTTTTTTTGCGTGCATATTTAAGAGACTCATGTATTCTCTTATTTCCTCTGCCTCACTTGTCTACAAGATGACAAGTGATGCCCAACTACTTTGGCATATCATATTGCATTGTGTCATTCCACCACCTGCCATTGCCAGTGGCCCATCAAGCCTGAAAAATCAAAAGCAGCAATTTGTTAGAAACTGGGGGGGAAAAAAAAACAAAACCAAAAACCAAGCACACACATTTTAAGCCAAAAATAGAAACAGTCATTTTGTATTAGTAAATAGACCGTGAAATATTGATCTGCTAAAGTAAGTGAGCAGGAGTAATTTCAGTATCACTCTCACAAGCAGATTCCAGGATATAAAGGCCTTTCCGTATCTGTGTATTGGTAGCTCTGTGGAGGACGGCATCTATCTGAGATCTTGTGATGAAAGAAGAGCTGAAGAAGCTACAAGTTGTAATAATAATAATAAAAAAAAATTATTAAGGAACTATAACCAAACATGCAGTTATCTTGGCTAGCAAAAGTAAAAGGAAGTGCCATTTAAAAAAAAAAACAAAACAAACAACAAACCAACAAACAAAAATCACCAACAACAAAAAAACAAAACAAACAAAACCAAACAAAATCCCCAACAAAGAACAAAAACAAAATTCTCTCCCTGGATCCTCATTTGTTCTTAAACATTAGCGCTAAATTAAAGAGAATTATTTGTTATAGAAGCACAGAAACATCCTGCCTTTTTTATACAGTACACATCTACCAATAAAATCATCTTGCAAGAAAAAAGGAATCACTATTTGCTTTCCTCTGCAGTGAGTATTAAGAGATAAAATATAGACAGTGAAAGCAACACATTTAACAGTACTAGCCAAATTACAGCAATAATTTTTGAAAGGTGCTATCCTTTGGGTAATTGTTTTGTCCCTTGCAATGCTGCAAGTACTCTTCACAAAAGTGTTTGCTTAGGATCTCATCCCACACTATCCTGAAGCACTACTTGAGATTTTCACTCAGGCAAATTTTCCCCTCAAAATCCTCCATGCTGTGGCCTCTCAAATTTCTCAATTGCTGCCATGTGCCAGTTGTTCTGTAATCATCCTTTGTGCTCAACCTAAGTAGCACAAAGCCTGCTCAGAGGCTCCTAGTCCAACTTCTGCATAACTGGGACTCTGGCAAAGTAGTTTGTGATGTTACCAGATTCTTAGAATGGAAACAGATTCTTACGTCCCACTAGGGAGATGGGGAAAGAAATCACAAAAGCCATCTCATCCTCAAATCACAGCAGGAGTACATGAGAAAGCAAGCACAAAATTACTAGGAGAACAAGAGAAGCACAAGGTTACCAAGTCAGCAGCTGTGAAAAGGCCGTAACATTGAAAGGAAAGGTTCTCAGAGCACAAAAATCACAGGACAGAGCAAAGCTAAGAGGAAAAAGGCAGAACTGACAGCTAAGCATGGTGTGAAATCCAGGATCCCACAGAAATTGGGAATGCTAAAAAAAGGCCGGAAACACTGTAGGAACTGGCTACACTCCAGAAAGAACAGAAACCAGAGCTACAGATATACAAGAGGAGGGCAGGAGCCGTGAGGTTTGCAAGCTGCTCCTAAGTTTCTGGACTTCTTTAGGACGCCTGCTCACTTAGACAATTTGCTGTGAAGAATTCTGCCTGGCAACATCCGCCTGGTACATGATGAAAACCCCTATTGTGTAAGTTGCATGGAAAAATAAAATGGGAGGTGAGACAATCACAGTCAACCTGTGCAACACCGGGTTGTTAGGGCAGAAGTGTGCCATGTTTTTCCCTACTGAACAGCGGATCAGGCTTTCCAACAGCAGTTGAGCAATTCTTTCAGATATCTAGTTTAAAATCATCTACATAATAGATGCTCAGTACATGTAAATAACCAAGTCCCGTTATGGTGGACACAGATGGGCATCCATAGAGTTCAACAGAATAGATATTCTCACACCACACACCTAAATTCACCAAGCCAACACTGCCTTGCTTGTAATGCACCCTGTGGCCAGGTAAGAGCACTGTCAGAGGCTGCACAAGCAGAGTTGCCAGAAGGTGAGTTCATACCACAACCTCCCCCAGAACGAGCCTTTCAGAATCTTTATAGGCAAATGGTATCGCTGACAGTCCACATGGACAAATCTACTGTATGCTAATATCTCTGGACAGACTGAGCTCAGAAATACCACTTTTATTCCTTTACAAACTAAACAAGATGCTATACAAATCAGAATAGCCAAAGATACAGTGTTAGTTCATGCAATCATCATCTGTTAACAGTTTGATACTTTTTTTTAATAAATGTCAACAAAAAGTAGTCCCGAGACTGTGATAATATGATTGTCAAATGAGAATTATATAAATTAATTTCAAATGAAGCATGTATATGCTTCGTATTTGTGTCCTGTAGCAGAGCAAAATTTATTCTGATATACCTCCATCAGTGTGTGTTCCTTGTAGGGTACACATAAATTATTTTAAGGGAATAATACATCTCCAAGGACATTTTAATGGATTAAATGTCAGGAATGAAATACTGCATTTCAGCTTGGTTAGGACCTTAAAGAATGAATATAAAGACAATTATTGAGAGGTCTGAAGAACACAATTGGTATCTTGGCAATTTCAACTCTGAGGCCCTTTAGGCAAACAGAATTTCTATTTTAAGTTTTCATTACACAAAATTACGAACCACGCAAAGATGTAACACTGTATTTTAAGCTTATGAGAGAACTGCAGAATATCTGACTTAAAAGGAAGCTGTGTTTTAGGACTGTATTTTAAGAATAGAATTTTATGCTTAATTATTGTGAAATGAATTACAATTATGATCTATAGTTCTTTTAGCAGTAGTTTGATGGTCCTATGCAAAGCCAGAAATTAAATATCATGAGAAAATAAAAAGGTCAAATTCCAACAAGAGCTCCATAAAGCAGGAAGTTATACATTTGGAGGGTACTTTGCTGCAGGTAGCTGGCAGCATTCCAAATCAGTGTGTAAGGCAATTTACTGCAGAAATATCTGTGCTCAATACAGAAAACATTCTCACACAGATACACCACTTAGTTACAATAGGATTCTGATTATAATAATGGCTTTTGGATACTATGCTAATTAGATAAAAAAAAAAACCAGGCTGTGTCTAATTTAAATTTCTTACAGAAAGAGAAATATAAATAATGAATTGCAAAATATACAGAAATTTCATAGCACATCATATTAGAATAACTAAGATGCCTTTAGTTACCTGTGGCAGTTTTTAGAGCTATCAGTGCTGTTTAAAGAAAACATTCAAGACTGAAAACAACAATAAAAGGGCAGAATATAGGACCTGTAAGAATTAACACGTTCCATTTCATGGATATTACCTGAACATCGTCTGTTTCTAACCATTTGGGACCATTGTCATCAACCTGTGCTCTCTAAGAAAACTAAAAATAATTTTGAAATAAAATATGTTATAAACAGATTGCTTAGCATCGTAAACATTTAGTTACTAAATAGGCAGAACTTTTTTTTAAAAAAGTAGTATAGCTCAAAGCAATCACCACCCTTTTGCAACGCAACTTTTAAAAGATGACAGCTTTCCAAGTGCTGCATTGGTAGAATTTCACAGGGTCTTCTTGGGATTTGTGACACTGTGAGGGATGGCCCAACGTTACAGCAACAGATAAAGGTCACCCATGTGAACCTTCGCCCTTTTGCCTGAGCTGACAATTCACGTTGAACTGCCCGCTGCTTTTAAAAACCCCAGGCAAGTGGGTCATTCCTTCCAATTGGTTATCCCCAAGGAGAAGTAAGGGATGGGGGAGGAAGCACTGCGGCCCAGAGGCCCCGTGCCAGCTCGCTGGATCAATGGCCGGTGTCAGCAGGCTCCCATTTAATGATGCTCCAGCCAGCGCCAGCCCCGCTGACGGCCACTCTCACCCCTGGCACCCCCACACAGGAAACTGCCTTCTGGGAAGGCCAAGTAATTGCCTCATTCTGCAGCAGGTGGAATTTTTGTTTAAAGGTGTACACCTCGCATTTTGCATTCACAGGACCAGTCCTTGGGTTTTAACAGAGAAAACACATTCATGTTCGCAGCAGTGCCACGTGACAGCCAAGTACAGCTCGCAGCAAGTACATCTGTGTAACTGCAAATCAACTTACAGGTGCTCACTATAAAGAAGAACACAGTGTTTCGTAAGCTTTGCTTACGTATGTATACATAAATGTGTATTTCACACGCAAAGAACGATTTTTATTATCATTTTCAGGTCAGAAGTGTTTAGCAAACAGACAAAAGCAATCAAAAAAACCCAACAAATACACAACACAGGAAAACACAAAAACAAGACAAGGGAACTCTTGTCCTCTTTCTATTATACAAGGATGGAGTTGTTGAAGTCATCTCCGTATCCATGCAAGCTCTGGAGTGGAACAACTAAATTATGGAAACAAGATGACTGTACATGGTTCTTCAAATTACTAACTTACTATTATTACTGGATATTCCATGCAAACTACCTACAAAAACTCTCCCACTCAAGGCAAGATTGTTTAGCCAGGCTGTGTTTCAGCCCCAAACATGCAGTACAGGCCTCTCAGCTGAAGGAGAATGGACAAGAAGCCTTTTCTTTGAATTCAGCCTAGTGCATTCTGCAGCTGGAGACCCCCATATTTCCAAAGCCTATCTCAGAGGTCACAACACAAAAAGCACTCTCTCCAAAAACAACATTTTAGGATCCCTTTTCTTGTTTGCAAACAAATACAAATCAGAAGACATTCTACCATGGTGAACTCAACACACATCAGGAGATTTGTGTTTACACAGGACCCCTACCTGTCCTGTTCCCTGGTGTCACAGGGTCTGACCTACGTGGCTAGTGCTGGGAAGCAAGAGAAGGGAGCAGCACGTGCAGCTTCACCCTGTGCCAGTACCTGATTGGAAGCAAATATCACACAAGGCACACTCACCACCACCACCCTGACAGATTGGTAACAGTTAAATGATATTTTCTAAGATTGAGAAATTATTCTTGGTTTACAGAAATTGTTTCCTAAGACAATTTCTGTCAAATATGAAAATGAATCCACTTCTAATATTCTTTATTTGCTTCCAAGAAGTTTGTGGTCAGAAGTTTCAAATTTTGAGTTCTCATTTAATATGTAGAAAAATTTACCAAAACCAACTACTACTCTGAAAGCTGCCCCCACCCCAGTTATTTTCCTCCTTAAATTTCAGTTTTGATAAATCTCTCTAGGCAAGTTTCCACCAACACATCGAAGTTTAAAACTAAGTTCCCATAACCACTTAGATGCACATTAGTCTCCTTCCCTGCCCATCCCCAGTGTAAGCCACCTTCCCCAAAGCAGGCTCCAGAAGACAGAAAGGCAAAGTTGTATTCAGGATCCCAACTTGCCTGCTTCACCAAGGTGGGCAGAACTGTGATCTGCCAGAAGACATCCAGTAGATTTAAAAGGTAACAAGAAAAAATGACAATTTTGAGAAAATCCAGGCCATAAACACCACAGAAGTTTTATATCAAGTTTACTGCCAAAAATTTTATTTTACACTCGAGTTGCAAATGAATATAGTGTACATGTCATATATGAGGCACAAGTGCTACGTGAACATAATTGTTAGCAACCATAGTTTCAGAAAACAAAACATCCTAAGTTCTGTTTCAATACTTGACTTACTTTTTTTGCAATACAAAGAACATTTGAAGAGTGGCAGAAGAACAAAGAATGGCCACAATTTGTAACTGAGGAGTTTCTGACTGAATGCAAGGAAGACAAGGTTTCCAGTACTCCAGCTAAGCCTCGGAGCAGGCTGCCCAGGGAAGCTGCACAATCACCATCCCAGGGGTTTTCAAGATCCAGCTTGCTGAAGCCCTAAGTCCAGGTCTGAATTCAGCACTAACTGCTCTTAGCAGAAGGCTGGACTAGAGAATTCTCTCAAGATCCTTTCCAATCTCAATAATTATACAATTTGATTCAAGCACAATCAGCAGCCAAATTCAAACAAATCAATGAATGCCTTCCTTTTTTCCCTCTCCCAACAAAAAAGCAATACTCATCTTCAATCATCTTTACAACAGTCCAACATTAACTGAAATCAAAGAAACAGACAGCAAATGAAGAGTATAGAAGAGTACCAATAGCACTTTAAAAGTCAAACTAAGAGCCTAAAATTCTCTTTGTAACAGCAGACACACATCTTTTTTATTGCTCTTTACGTATTTGGAATCATCAACTGCACAACAATATCAAAGAAATTCCTAGTGATTTTTAACTGGGAGATTCCCTATCCACACGAAGTTTCCACTGGCTCTTGATACCATGGCAATGCCAGGTCCCCTGCAAGTGCCCCAGGGAAGCCAGAGAATGAGGGTATGGGAGGTGGAGAGGAAGTAGGGATCCCCAAAACATCTCTGTTCTGGAGACCATTTTTGTTCCTGTTTGAGACCTCTTTCTATTGCTGGGATTTAAATAAAAAACAAGTAGAATTATCAGGAAGGACTCAAAGCACCAATAATTTCTTAATTTATTTTTAATTCCACATGATAGAAAATTGCAATTAGACAAAAGATCTACAGTTTCCACTTATCACTAAGGCAGCTGTAGAAGAACAAATGCTATGATGTGATTACAAACAGGCAACAAGTGTAAATACAAAACCTGAAAATTACTAGAAAAATTCTTTGTGCCAACAGGCAACTAACTGACAGTCTGGTGTCAGTTATTCTGGTGCAAATAAAAAGTCAATAAATGTGTATATATCTAGACACACCAAACTAAATCTGACATTCAGCTCTGTGTAGATGCCACAGTTCCAAAAAACTCAACTTCTTAGTTTTACAGAGAATTTTGTTTCTCAGTCTCAACACATATATGAGGATAATTATGAGCAATCAAAGGTCAGACAACTTGATCAACAGTGAATCTCTGCAAATATACCACCATCCCACTCTGAAAGCCTGCTAAAACTATGAATTCAGATAGTGCACTATTAACACTCTGGGTCCAGTCCATTGACGCTCTTAAGCACATTATTATTTCAAGTAATAGTTAAAAACACTGAAATCAACTTGCTATAAAAACAACTGTTAGCTGAACATACAGGAACAAGACAAGACAAAGTTACACACAGTAAAGACAAAGCAATTAAGGGAAAAAACTTTTCATCTGAATGACAGAAAACTAAATCAAGGTCCAAATTCAAGGACTTTTGAAGTACTTGGAAGAACAGAATCTACTCCAGTCTACAATACTGAAATAAAATCAGATTTGTGGGATTCAGGTCTCTTTAAAACACAAAAAAGTAGTAATTTGGTGGAGTTCCTTCTTCAGCACACAAAACAGTGAAAGCCCAATGACAGTTAAATCCTGTCAATTTTGATACTTTGAAGGGGGAAAAGAAGTCAAAATGACACAGAGGTTAAATCAGTGAAGATAAAAGATAAGAAAGAACACAGTGAAGAGGGCTGGAATCTGATATATCTAACTTTGAGACATTTGATACACAGGCATGGGAGCAGTCTCAGAGATGGAGGGTTGTGGCCTTGGAAAATAGGCAAGTAAAACTGTCAGGGATGTTGGAAAAAAAAGTCCAGAGGGAGTCAGAAACAAAAATTACATCTTTGAATCTGAACAGGTCTGAGGCTGGAGAGAGAACTATGGGAGAACCAGACTGGTGGGAAAGGGAGGGAGAAGCACTGGATTTTTGAGGCATTCGAACTGGAAGTGTAATGTAATAAACTGGAGAGAGGGTGTTCAGATATATGAAATTAGGAGATAAGAGGATGAAAAAAGGACAAGGTATTACAAAATATAGTTAGGATGATGGTGCTACTCCCTTAAAGACAGAGGGAAGAGAAACTTTGTTGCTAGTGAAGGAGAAAAGTCCTTCAATTAACAGAATGAGAAGCCTAAAATATACAGAAATAAAAGGGGCAAACTTGTATAGTTAAGAGGCAGAGAAATTCAGTTCAGAAACATATCCTGAAAACGAAGGATAACTTTGAAAAGGATCTTGTCATGCAAAAAATCCAGACTGAAGATTTTGTTTCAAGAATGAATGGAGAACTAAAATGAACAGCAAATCTGCAAAGCAAGCTCAACAAGAAAAAAAGTGTGAGAGAAGAGTGGTTAAAAAGTCCATTTGTGAAGAGAATTAAAGCAGGTAAGGCAAAGTAGAGTCCAAAGCTGTGTTGTAACAACATACTCTTCAGTGACATTCAGAAAAGCTGGAATGGAAATTAAGAAATTACAAGAAAAAAAATGTCTGGAGGGAGAAATGGAGGCAGGACAATGTCAGAAGCAACCAAAGATACCATATATAGAGAAGCAGATAGAGATGAAAATAAAGACCAGTGAGTCAAAAGAAGTGAGACCAATGAAGGAAGGAGGCAGCTGAAAAGATAAAGGAGTCAAAAAGGTTAATAGATTGGAGATCCCAAAAGGAGTGAGTGACAGGGTAAAGGAGAGAGAAAGACAGATAAGCTGAAAGGGAGCAGGTAGTGATCAGAGAAAGGGAATTTATAAATGAGAGATAATAAAGTGAGCAGTATTTAGTAAAGACAAGGTCATGGGAATGATTGAGGCAGTGAGAAAATCTGTCTGAAACTAGAAATCACAGGCACTGGGCTGGGAAAACAGGATGTAGAACAATGGAGTAAAATACTTACTGGGGGGGGAGGCTTGCCCATGGAGAGGGATAAATTTTGAGAAGACAGAAATGGTTTGAGTTTAGCAAAGTTACAAAGAAGGAAGCAAACTAATGGCCACTAAGAAAACTAGACACAGAGTACTTCAAAATCAGGAAGAGGGTAGAGTAGACAACGGGACTGATCAAGCAGAAGCAGCAGAAGACAGGAGTTGTAAAACTTTAGAAGTGAATTTGAAAGAAAAACACTTTTTAAAAAGCATGAACTGCAGAAAAAAGATTCAAGAAAGAGAGTCAAGTTTGAAAAACAAACTTAATCTGTATTTAAGCAATCTTCAGAAACATAAGTAGCACTCTGCTTGGCGTGGCCAACACCCGTATTTCCTCTTTGGGTAATCTTGCCAGAAAGGTTTAGTTACTCACCCAGACCAAGCCAGAGATCAGAAATTCAGAAGACCAACACTGCTACTGTGTAGATGATCTGGGGTTATGGCTGGCTTGGAAAAGTTGTGACTGCTAAAGAAGTACCAAAAAGTATGGAAACGTGATTTCCAGATTAAATGAACTCTTCACAAAGCAGCCCTGAAAGCCTTTGTTGATTCTCCCTCACATCAACCTCCTGTTCCTTAAAGCTCAAATACCCAATGCAGCATTTACCACCGGCATTCAAATTCAGCCATTAAGATTCTCATCTCACTGTGTAGCAGCAAAGATAAGATATTAAGTAGACAGATTGTTGAAAACAAACATCACTGCGATTCTGGGTTCCATTCAGAGGTATCTGAGAACCACTGGTATAAGAAGTCCTTCTCCATTTCCAAGCCTCTGTCAAGAATTTCAGTCTATGGCTTTCTTAATCATGAGCATGAATAAAACACCAGCCTTCTCAGACACTTCTAATACTGCATTTCATCTTCTGGTACACTGCCATGTTTTTAAAGTTTCTGCTCATTACAAAAAGACGACACACTTCTATTGCCTGCTCATACAACTGGGAGCTGGATCATTAGAGTGAACAGAAGAGGGGAAAAAAAACCCCACATTATTCTCTGCTACCAAACCAGTGACATACAGAGAGTATAAAAAGTGAGCTGAGCATATAATTCCTAGATACACTGCTGATTGCTATTTATTCACGTGTGTAGATGAGGTTCACTCAAATTACTGAAACTACATAAAAACCAGCCAACCTATAAACAAGAGCTCACAGGACTGGGGCCATAATGGGAACTCGTTGTTATTTTCATGCTTTACTATGTATTTTCACACAGCATGAAAATGATTTTACACTTTTTAATTTTAAATTAAAACACTCCTTTAGGTTAATTGTGAATATACTGGATCCACTCTTTTCTGATAAACTTCTGACATATAATACAAAAAAGATTTTTTTTTTTTATTGTGATATCTTTGTTACAGCCAAGAAATCTCACCTGGAATCAACTACTGGAAGCAGTTAAGTCGTCCACAAGACAAGGTAGCATCTATTGTAACATATTATATATATATATATATATATATATATATCTAACAAGAAAAGTTTGAAAAAATATCATAGAAACACTGTAATTTTTACATTGTATTTAATATCAGTATGTTTTATTTGTATTAGACTACTGCACAGCAGGGGAGTTTTCAAGACAAAAGAGATTTTATGCAATGTCAAAGAAAGCACAAAGTTCACTCCTGAAGCAAGTTAATACCAGAGCATCACTGAAATCAAAGGAGCAGCTAGTCCGACATTTTGGGTAGAAATGTAACATGTTTTCTTCAAAGAAAATAAACACATAATGACGTAGCTTAAAATAAATAGTGCCATATGCCATCATCAACATATGAAAAAGAGAATGGTCATTTATGAAAGAAAATATTTTATTAGTATGTAGGACACATGGGAGTGTTATAACAGACTTAGCACTTTGATATGTTACCAGGTGCTTTACTTTAGGGATAGATTCTACAGTTCCCAGTTATGGAAGCAGTGGAATTAACCCACGTGGGTTTTTCAATTATAAAGTTTGGTACAGGAATCATCTGTACTTTTTATAGATTTTAAATCAGGAACAACTAATTTTTTACCTCAACACAAGATTTAATCACAAATACTAAATCTCCCCCCCCCACCATACTAAAAAAATTTAAATGCTTAAGCATGTACATCTGCTAACTCTTAACTCATCATTTTTTTGCTCAACATATCCTTCCAGAGGGAGAGATATCTATTAACAGTTTCTTTCAGGAAAAGTTCAATACTTTATGCATAAGACTAGATACAAATAGCCTGACTGCGTTGAGGGTGGGTTTTTTTTTTCAGTGATTTTTAAATATTCTAGGCCATTTCAGGAAAAAAAAAAATTGTATGAGTACTCGTGCATATTAAGAGCTAATCCTGGCAGTCAAGCAAGTATTGTGCTGCCTTTTTCAATATAAAGCGTTTCATTCTATGACATATAAAATATAGTTACAGAATATAACCATTTTAAAAATTATATAATCAGATAATAAACAAAAAAAAAAATACCTAGAGGTTGTAAGACACAAACCAAGGTTGCTCAAATACCTCTTCTCTACGAATTGCTCTACACAAGTCCTACAAGATTAAGCACACACAGAAGTGAGAAGAAAAACTATGGTTTCATAAGATTCATCCTACAAAATCTGGAAACAAAAATTTAAAAAATATGCATTAAGATAAGCCCATGATCTGGCATATACTATTTAAAAACTCCTGTATTTTACCAAATACAATTTCCATACACTTGGCAGTTTTAAAAAATACAAAAAACTAGAAACAACCCTGACCTAGATTGAACATTTTATCCACAAAGTCCACAGATTTTTATTCTTTGAGCATTATATCAAATAAAAAAATTAAAGCTGCACAGAGAAACAAACAAGCAAGAAAAAAAATCTGAGCATGCAGGGAAATGACTGCATCTAAAACCTATAGGTGTATGTACATATTGCTGGTTTTATTTGAACTAACTTCTTTTTACCCACATAAGGAAAAAGATTTAACTGATTGTAACAGCTTCTTAGCTGTTTTCACTGAAAAGAATTATGTTTAGACAGTTCTGTATAAAAAGTTCAGTCATGAAACTCTAGAAATTTCATTCAACTCTCCATTTTTGCCACATTTCAAAACAAGGCACATTCCATTCTTAGCAATAAAAATATTATTTAAACATACTCAAAAAGGCACTAAGGTCTAACAAAAATATTCAGCATTTCCTTTTTATCTAATAAAGTATTAGTAAGACAGTTTGCATACATATTTATTTCCCAAATGAAGGGCTGACAACTTTCTCTTAAGCGTAAAAGCTAAAATTCAACTTTGCTAAATATAAAACTAATTATCAGGATACAGTATACAAAAATTATATATTTATGTAGAATACATTTTGTGTTATACTACATCATTGTATCTTTCACAAAAGATTTCTGTATTTAAAAAAAAAACCAAACACTTTAAAATTTAAATACATTGTAAGGTCATTCAAATTATTTTAAACACAAAAATCTACAAAACAGTGACATATACACAAACAGTTGGGAACTTGTAACCTAAAGATCACATCTTTTAATCAGACCTGCTCAAATGACAGCCTCAGAAGAACCCTCTTTGCTACTAGAAGCATCTGCATGGTTTTAAGACTCAACTATGCAAACTCCTATTGCCCCAGGGCAGTGCTGCACAAGCCTATTCAAAGCGATCAGATTCATGAATCAACACCTTAAATTTTCCCAGAAAACCTCCAACAACAAGTGTTTTATGTGTATTATGACAGAATAAAACAAAAAGGGATGTCACAAGAATTTCAGCATGACAAGTTTTTCCCAAACTATTTTCCCATCGCACTTGGCAAGTGGAGAACTAATCCTATCACCTGTCTACTCTTACAGCAAGAACTGCAAACTACAATTCAATATAAAATACAATAACCCTCTATAATAATTATGTTCTTCTCAGAACAAAGATTAAAATAAAGTTAACTGTGCTAATTCATACTTTCCATAAATTACTATAAAGGTGAGAGATTCAGACATTTTGCTTCTGGATAATAAGCCTAATATCTGTATCATGTGCAAAAGTGCAACTGTGTTTTAGAATTGAGGCCCAACTGAATATAATTTCGTTATTACAGAAAATATACTTGAACCCACGTATCACGGAAAACAAGTGGTTCTTGGCATCTTAAAAATTACGCTTTACACAACCTGTTGTACAACTGCAAGTTAGTAAAAAAAAAGACAAACGAAACCCCCAGAAATACACAGAAAACAACAAAGCTCGTGTATAAATCGGTTTACAATTCAAAGCACAACAGTAAGCTTCAAACGATTACATTTGTGTGGCACACAGAGGGGTGGGATGAGTTATTCAAAGTACTTGGTTATCTCTGCTCTCTCTCTCCCTCCCGGTCTGGCGGCGGTTCAGCTGCTCGCCGTGTGTGCGTGCATACGTTTCGCTACATCGTACACGTAGGTGATGTCTGGTCGCTTCTCCGGATCCGGGTTGATGCACATATTAACTAACTGTCGCAGCTGGGGAGGGGAAACAACACGACAGGATCGTTGGCCTCCTTACAAGCAGTACTCGTGCATTATCTAACCCGAATTAATAAGATCGGCAAAAATTAGCCGAACAGCAGTTCTGCGTAAGCACTCCCTCAACCCTCCCTCTCTCGACACGCAGTTTTATGCAAGGATGTATGCAGTGTGCTCCCAGGATCATTACATTTTGCACTGCTGTGCACAAAAACTGAAGAGCGAATTTAAGTTCCAATCCTTTTAGCATACAACTTCAGGCACGCAATTTAGTCCAGCCGCACACAACCTACAGCAAATTCCCAGTGTTTTTGGAGGGGTGTGCCTGCAAGCCTCAGAAGGCTGAGGCGAGGTAAATGAGGACTGGTTGCTCATTCACTCATACAAGAGTTAGCCAGCAATAAGTGGCATTTCTGCATGACAGGTTCCAAGGAACAAAAGGCAGCGGTTCTCCTTCTAACACATGGTTAACCCGCAGAACCTCCCGCTGCCAGGAGCTACCAAGGCACACACAGTCAGAAAGCAACGGAGCAAATTAAACCCACTGTGGGCTATTTGTTATAAAGACTTCACCCCTGAGGAAATTTCTGAACTTAAAACCGGAAGCTGGGGAAAAGTACACATTCTATTGGCCCTGTTCCTTCACCTGTCCACTGTTGAAGATACTATATTGGAATAAATAACCTTTGCTCTATATCCTGGTATTTATTCCTTAGGGTTAGATCATTTATTGTGTTGCTTACGGAAAGGACCTAATTAAGAAATATGTTCACAAAAGCCTGGAAATAAAGAAACCACTACAGTAGAAAACCCCTCGTTTCCACACACACCATAACTTAATGGGCCTTTTTAATGCACATGTCCAGCAGAAGCAACCCCAAAGAGCTTCCCCACCACCTGGATACCTTTCATTGCCTTCCCAACCCGCAGGACAGTTGAAAGTTTTCTTCCTCCATTTATATGCCCAAGAACTTATGGCATTAGAACTTAGTATATTGTCTGGATAACCTTCTGATAGGGCATGTTTTTTAAATTGTGTGCAAGTCCTAAGTGTTTTTCAACATGGAAAATATCTCTTTCATGAAGACTTGATAAAATGTTTACAATCCTTTGCAAAAAAAACTTAACCAACTCTGAAGCTCTTCCTTTATGCTTTTTAGTAGTTTTGCCAAATCCTCCTGGATCTCCTTATAGCATTAGGGACAGTGGAGAGGGGGAAGGACACTCCAAACGATACATGGTGATCCACCCTTCTACATCAAATTTGGTTTGGTCTCCCATGCAGTACTGTTAGGTATAATTATTGAAAAAAGGTCTATAATTATTGCAACTAACACAGAGCAACCTCATCACCCTGAGTATTCAAAAGTAACGCAGGCTGCCTCTTCAAACCTGCCATCAGAGAGTTTTCCTCCTACCTTTTATAAAAAGATTAAGAAGGATTTTAAGTTATAATTCTACTCCTTTCACTTTTCACAAGATTAATTTAAATGCATGGGAATAGGAATTCTTGAAGTTAAGAAGCATTGCACAGCTCTATATAAAGCTTTGTCCATTTAGCCTTTGCAGATAAACTGCACACCATGTGTAGGGATTTTGTACTTAACACAAAACCTGTGTCATTGGACATCCCTACTCCCTGGCAAAAGTAGCTTAATATATAAAATCAGAACATTAATTCTGAAGACAGCAGTCAGTTTGCTGGATTGAAAAGAAACATATTAAATCAAAATAATCTGTGGCAGACTTGCTATTTGAATCTTAAATATCTTAAACACATTTCCACTAATGGAGTTATAAAAGCCATCATATTGCTTTTGGCAGTAAGTAAATAAAATACAGTGTCAATGACAAGAAAAAGTATTAGCCTGTAATAACTCAAAAATATTTGAAGAATGATAGAAATCATTAGCTACTGTAAGAAATGATAATTTCCAGCATGTAATACAAACATGCAAAGCAAAACAGTCTCCTGCAGAAGAAGCAGGTGGGACACAGTGTAAGCAGGAGGCACAAGTGCACTAGCAGGGACAAGCAGCTTGCTATGTAACACCTCAGACAGCCTGCATGGAAAACAGCAGAGACTGAAGAACACGCAAAACCCTCAAGCCTGAAATTAAGAGTCAAGTAAGCAAACGTTTTGTAAAGAGAATACAGGTGTAATTTATCTGCAATATGCAACATCTGATCTTGAATGTATACATTTTCTCTGTGAAGACTTCCATCTGTTCAATAGAACTGCATACAGTAAATAGTCTTTGTAAGCATCCTTGAGGGATTGAAAACTATACAGCTAGCATCAGAGGGGAAGCAGAGTATTCTTTCTCCTGTTTTTCCCCATTGTCTATGAATAACTTTACTGCATGTAGAACAGCAAAAACAGATCTTCAAGAAACTTAAACCTGTGAAGCACATGAGAAGCCTTGTTTACCTCCAATAGACTAGTTCATGTCGTTCTGATTGTTCTCTCAGATTTTATTTTCTAAACTGAACTTTATAATCTAAAACCCAATTTCAGACTCAAACTGCTTAAGTCACTAAACAGTAAGCCTTCCTTCAGAGTTACTTTTGTTCTTGTTACAGAATATTATAATTCCAAGCTGCAATAAAATGGTCAAGAAGATTGATTGCTTAAAAAGATAGTGAAGCAAAATGGCATCGTTACTCAAAAGTACATGTAAGACTTTAGGTCCTATTAATCCCTGTAGATACACTTGGGAAAAAAAAAAATCATTCACCCACATGGTATATTGACTGGTGGCTTTTTACAGCTTCTTATTTTTTACTCTAACTGAAATGCATACATAGCTACCCTTGATAGAATGCAAGAAAGAATACATAAGAATCAGTTTACTTAGAAATTCTCTTCCCAACATAATTGGTGAGCTCCATTAGTGACAAACCTTCACTAGTACTGTAATAAAGTAAACCACGGGGTCACAGACCTCTTAAAATGGTAGTCACTGCAATTACTGCAAAATCTCTGTGCCCCTCCTCCCCTGGGGAGTCCAGAATCTCTCTCAGTAAGGTCAGAATGCTGAGCTGACTATGCTTGGGACAGTGCACAACAATAGTGCATATTCCTCAGTAATTTCAAAACCCATGAGTTCTTTTGAGCCTTGTAATTGAACAGCAAACCCTTGGAAGAAGGTGAATAAATTTTGCTGTACAGGATGAAAATAGTTACATGAGAAGACAGTCTTTTGGGACTGAAACTGGGACCATGCTGGATACTAATACTTATTAGCACTATTGCTTTGCTCCTACAGGAATATCCATTTCAATAAACCTGAAATCCATGTCAGCCCCTCTATATGTATCAGAAAAGCTCACCAGTATCATGGGAAGAGGCACTAGGATTCTAAAGTCAGACCATCATTAGAGATGGGAGTAGTTTTTTTATTACCTGGCACAGACTGTCCAACAGGCAGAGCAGACTTATGACTGAACTAGAGGGACCTCCTGTTGCATCCCCAAGCTGCAAACTTCTTTGGCTGCTTACTGTTCTTAACCTCCTCTGTGCACTCAGCACAGTGACTGTCTTTAGCCTGGAGCTTAGCCTGACATTGGAGCAGTGGGACACACTTCCTTTAACTTCAGCAGGCTTTTCAGCTATGAAATAAATAACTATCAGACAAGTCAGAAGGAGAGGGAAAGACAGAAATATGACAGGCAAGTACTTTGCATTGCTAGCTAGCTGAAAAAGAAATTTTCATACAGGGAATTCTGGATGAAAAAACCCCACAAGATTATTATTGCTCTGAATAGGAGATCTTCTTGAAGCCTCTTCTGAGTGCTTTTCTCAAGACCTTCTGCTGGCAACTAACACTATCATCATGCTGGCTCATTCAGCTTTCACACCTGGATAGGAGGTCAGAAAATGGATAGGAGGTCAGAAAATGGACTTTAGAAGAAATGCACCTCAATCTAAGGGAAGATATTAAAACTTTATCATGAAAGCAATGTGATATTAATATTGGCTGACAAGATTTTAAGAGTATTGATTGGGGGTGGCAAGGGAGCCCCAGCTTTGAATTCCCTAAAGCAGAACAGCTTTCAGTAAATGCTGAACGCTCACTCTGAATACCAGATGTTTTTAACAGATACTAAAAAATTGAGATATCCAGAGTTATTAAGCATTGAAAGTTTTGGCTTGTGTCTCTACCACTGAAGCAATAGTTTGTGAAAATGCATCTTAGATTATTAGAATTTCTAATCAAAGGTTTTTAAAAAATATACCCATCTGTCCATCTAAAGATGCATCTTTCTGTCACACTATTCTCTAATGACACAGATGTGATACATTACTAACAGGTTGGTCTTGTAGAGGATTCAAAATTTTGAAAAAATGTCACACCTTAAAACTCACTAAAATTTACATACAGAAAGTTTCTCAGAAAACCACTTGTCTTGTATTTCATAATGAAAGTATTTACACTCCCATATTAGAGGACACAGAGATCAACACTGAGTGAAATTTTTCTTTCAGAAAATCTTGGTCATAAAAAACAAAGTGGGCTTTACTGATCAGTGAACCCTGATCTTTACTGATCACTGAGTGTGCTTCTGACCTGCTTAAAGGTTTGACATTTAAATTTCTAGTACAGGTGAAACACTTAGGACAGTATCCTAATATGACAGATAACACTTGTTTCTCTTTTTTTTTGAGTTCTTACTAGCACAGTATTTTTTCATACAAGTAAAAAAAGGTCTATTTTGGTGCAATAGCTAATAAATGTGTTTTCCACGTACCTTAGTGAAGGCACAAGTCTTCATATCAGAACATAATGTTCCCATTACAGCTTCCATAGCTGATGACTTCCTTTAAGTAACTATTTTCTTACTTATCTTGATACCTATAATAGCTCTGAATTCTCTCATTATCTTTCAAACAACTTATATGTATTCTGCAAGTAACTGGTTTATCCACCGTGCAGAAGTACGTCTGCTTTGAAATAAACAGAAAGTAACATGTTGTGCTTTGCATGTGTTTGCAGCACGAGAGACTATACAGATGTAAGGAAAAGGTGGAATCTCTTTCCCCATCCAAACCCTGAGACCTTCTATCTGGGCCAGACTTTGATATTTGCCCCTTGGCTGGGAATCCACATCTCCAACTTCACACTTAGCTGCAGCGAAGTAGCCCTGCAGGCAGGCCAACTTCAACGAACCACTAGTGGTATCATCATTAAAATCCTGCTGAAGGTCACCATGGAAACCGCCTGCTGAGGCTTCGCTGCTGCACTCGGCATCTCCTAATCAGCTACCATGTGAAATGCAAATTCAGACAGTCTGAAAATTAGTCAAGAAGAATAGAGGATGAGGATGCAGATATGTGAAATATTCATGCGCTTCATGGAAAAAGGAAGACAGCATGAATGACACAACAAAGAACGGTCCCTGACATTCTTGCTATCATTTTGCATTATTGTTCACACCCTACTGTATTTCTAGGCCTCCAGTTCTGAAGTTGGTTATATGAACTGCCATATTTATAGTCTGCAATAAATAATAATTAAAAACGGCCAAGGTAAAATAACTAATTGGAAAACCCACAAAGAGGTATAGTGTATAAATTACACAATAGATCGCTATTTCATCCTTTGTAACATCACCCAATTATCTTTTTAAGTCCAGTTTGTTTCATAAAAGGGGAAAAATTGTCACTATAAATACAAAACAAAACACTAAGTAGTAATCTTTTATTAATAGTCCAATCACTGTCTTTGAATGCAAGAAAATTTAAGGTTCAGAATTAGAAATCCCTACTCTATAAATGAAATTGCATAATGTTTTATGTTTATTTGCTTTTTCAAAGTAATCTTTAATTCATGTAGGCTCAATTCAATTAGAATTGGTTACTAAAACCTGTTCTCTGGTTTATAGCTTCTATCAGTTTGCCCTGTTCTTTTCAAACTGGGGAAGTATTTCAAAACTGGCATCTCAGAACATTAACAAGCAAGTGTTTATATTTTTCCATTCTGTTACACTAAGAAAGGTATTTATTTTGTTTAGTTTCTTTTCATTTTATAGCTAAAAATAATATTCCCCCTTAAATGCACTAATGACAATAAGAACTGTTACCTATCAACTTAAAAAAAACACTGTTGCGATATGCATGAGTTTATTGCTCTAATTCAGTTATGTCTGCCTATACTTCTCTGAAATTTACTATTAGTGTTGTCAAGAACCACTATTTCTTGCAAAGAACTGCCATTCAACAGTATTGAACAGCACACTGCAGTTTTATAACGCAGGCAAATGGGAACTAAACAATTCATTTTTACTAGCAAGTTACATTATATCTATTTTAATGCAGGCCCTCAGAGAACCAAGGCCAGCACACTAATTTACTGTGCAACATAAACTTGTTGTGCTTTTAGAAAAGCATACTATGGATGTAAGACTCTATCCCATCCTGGCATGTGGAACATACATCATTGTGCATTCTGGGAAAGCATTCTGTCATACTTGCAAGGAAGCCCAATGAAATTAAGAATCTAACTGTGTGACGTTTCCATCATTAATACTCTCAAATATAAATCATATGAGAGACTTGTTTTGACAGGAACATTTGAGTGAGTTCAACAAGCAAACACTTATGGGCATAATCTGCAAATAACATAAAATCACACAATTTCATTTGTTTCCCTGGAAGCCTGCCAGCTTACATAAACTGAGTATCCAGCCCATTAAAAGGAAAATTACTTACTTCCTCTGAATAGTGATCTGAAGGGAGAGGTGGGTAGTCACACTGTTCTATCTTCTTGCACAGAGAGTACAAGTTCATTTTATCACCATAAAAGGGACTCTGCAGCGCAGCCATCTGTTTAAAGAAAATGGACAGTTTTCTTTTGTGTTTCTAAGTAAACCTATTTTGTCATAAAATCCGTAACACTCACAAATCAAAAGTGATTCTTAATGACTTTGATTCCCTGCTTAGATAAAGTGTTGCAGTGCTAAAAACAGAAGTTCCAAAACTACCAGTGTAACCAGTGTGTGTACTTGTTCTACGTAGTGCAATCACAGCTGTCACAGTCCTCAAAGTGCAATATTTGAGTTGCACACCATTAGGATTTTATTAATAGAGAATGAAGAAAAATCCAGTAGTTTACAACAGTGCTCTGAGTGTGGAGGGTCCTTGCACCATGAGGGAGACCAAAGAAACCCAAAAACATACTTTTCCTCTGAAAACCTTTGGAAGAAAACATGACTTGTATGAAAACATTATCTGACCCAAAGCAATGCAGTGTGTAGAAAATGCTGGGTAATAGCAGTAGAAGATTTTGTAACCTTCCACAGCCATGACACTAGACTGCCATACAGCTGGGGTTTTTTTCAAGCAAGAAAACACTATCATCTACACTTAAAAAAAAAAAAAAAGACCAAAAACTTCATAGTTCAGTATGTTATTCAAAAAGATGCTCAAAAAAAAAAAAATCCCAAAACTTCATCAGAAGTACGGAACTGGCACCTACAGCTATAATTTACAATTAAAATATAAAAACGAGGAAGTCTGTTGCAGAGCACTTATATAAAATGACAGCTTAAAACCAGCATTAGTTAACCTTCCCTTTATTTCCAGACAATGTTGCAACTTGACATTTAAGGTAGAAACAACAAATGCTATGGTTAAATGAATTTTTATATTTCTAATGCAGCTAAAATCTCTCCATTCCATTCAAAACCTTCGAAATCTTTTAACTGCAGCAGCATGAATGCTGCTCTGAGTGCAGAGCTGCCCCAAAGTCAGTCACCCTTTTCTACATGTGCTAATAAGTTTGATTTTGGAAGGACAATGTGTACATTCCCCAGACAGGCAGAGTGTGTGTGAAACACGCTAGTCCATGCTGTGCTACTCAGTGAGCTTCAGCAGGGACAGGACAAGCTGAAAATGGCTCTCATCTGTCTTGTGGTCTTCCAGATAGCAGTTTAACTCTTTCGTGTCTAAGCACCAATATCACTGAGGGAAATGTAGGAAGAAAATTACCAAAATTCTCTTACGTTTATTTTGTGTCTGACTAAAATGCTCTCATATAGTTCAGTACTTTTTCATTTTACCTTCAAGGAAGGATAAAAAAATTGTAAAGCTCCCAAGACAAATATCATGCTACAGTTCCACCCTAAACTCCTCCCAAAAATTTTGTAAAGGTATTACCAAAATAACGTTCATTTCTGGATTTTCATGACATTGTCTCTTTCCTTAAAAAGAATGTTAAAAACGCAAGCTAAAGACCAAAAAAGAAAAATCAACTGCAGGGTCTGTACACATGCAGAAATTCTAAATAAATGCACAGATACTCATTTTCATACTCTAGGTGTTCATTAAAAAGTACTTTTGTTTGAATGCTGCCGAGTGTTAAAAAAAAAATCCTGAATGTCCCCTAAGGAGTTAAAACAGGAATACTATATTTTCATGCATCTCCTGCTTTGACAGATGAAAAATGTCAACTGTCCTGTTTTTATTTTCAAGCTTTTGCACTATTCATCTGGTTCATTAGTGCATCTCGCTGCTGCCCCTGACAGCTGCTCGCCCTCTCCTCCCAGCAGCTGAATTTTTCAGGCTAATTTGATCCTCCACACTGAGACGATCACTAGAATGATTGACTTGCTCCCTGACCTCCAGGGTCTGACTTTCCTGATTAGTATTCTGGGGGTGTCTGAGGGACGAAAGCCCACTGTCTGTCTTCGGGGCTGGTGGCAGCTCGCTCTCTCTCTTTTTTTTTTTCCCTTTCTTTTTTTTTTTTTTTTTTTGAACTGTAAGCCACCAACCTACAACCCTGTAAGGATGCAATTGCTACGCTGAACAATAAAAGGAAATGTGTAAGACCTACTTTTCCATGTAAAGGTCCGTGTAGCAAAAGCACAGCATCTTGATTTTAATTAGTAAAGTCTACTTTGTTGCATATCAATTAAAACTCTAGAGGTAGTGTTTTTGAGGCTTCAGAAATACCTGGGGCTCTAAAAAATTCAGACTTTTAAACACCTCTAAAATTCTTATTGGTTGCACAGCATTGAATAATACATTGTAATATGCATTAGAAATAATAATTTTTAAAAACAACACACATTACAGCAAGTTAGTCTAAAATTAAAACATAACTGAAAAGAGTTTAGTAGCAATTAAGCATTTCTTGAGATGTGACAAATCTGCCACAGCTTTTTTTCTCCTATTAACCTGGAAACAATCCAGAGTACATATGAGCACATATCACCATCAAATCAACATAATAAAACATGCTCAAATGCAGGCAATGGACATATCACAAAAAGACACCAAGCACAAAACTACAGATAAAATGAATACAATGCATTAGTCCACATAAGTCTTGGAAGAACCTCAAGTAACCACTTTCAAATAATTTTTAAATAATGATTATACTGAGAAAAATGCTGAGCATGTATTTTGAGTTTGCTATACCTAAAATTTCAAAATTACATTTCAATGCTCTATGAAAAGCCCCAAAACAAAATAGGAAAACCCATCACAAACATCTGGTGTGCTGCAGAATTAACTAAATGGGATAAATGCACCTCTAAAAAATTTAAAAGCTATAATTGAAGACACCGCCATATACTGTAGCTATATATCAACAATAAGGGTCCTAATAACTATTTTATATTTATAATAAGGAAAACAAATACTATCATACCAACTTCAATACCATCCTGTTAAAATGTCTAAACTAAATCAAAGGAGAATGCTATTTCAAGATGCTGAGTGAATCAATGGAATTGAGATATTTAGCTGTTTTGAAATTCTTTACCAGATCAAACAAAAATTTAATATTCACGTAAGTGTTTAATATACTGTACCAGCATAAAGGCAGAAAGCTTAAAAAAAAAATGAGATCTTTGGAAAAGTGCTACTAATTTCTGTCCAGCAATTTAATTTCCTATAACATAAAAGAAAAATTAAACTTAAAGCATGGGCTTTTTACATAATGATTTCTTATTCAAAGGTTTTATATTTCTGCTTCCAGATTTAAAAAATTCCTCAGGAAAACCAACGAGTAGCAAAGAAGCAGAAATACTGAAAAATGCTCATCTACCTTTGTGTTACCTTTGGGCTTGTGCAAGTGTGGACAGCAAAGCACTGAAACTGATGGCAGCTGCCATGGTCAGCACTGAGGAATTCCAATACAGGATTAGGTTTTAGTTCAGAATTTCAGCTTGTAAATGCTATCAGCTATGAGACATAATTCCTGTGAATCATCCCCAAGGTTCAGAAGCAAAAGCTATACATAGATCTGCAAACTGCACAACTGCAGTAGAGCTATTTGCTCTTAATATTCAAAGCAGCATGCCAGTGATAGAAAGTAAATGAATATTACTGGAGACAATTCACTAGTAGTAACACACAACTTTAACAGGCTGACAGTGTCTTCTACAAAATCCTAAAATAAACAGGAGGTGCTGATACTGTTGAGTGTGTGTTAAATGAATTCCACCGACTCATGGAGGCAGGTGGCTTTGAGGTAAACAAAAAGTGTATGACTTGAGTATATTAGTTTTTGCCTGGAAGATGACTAGGAAGACTTCACAGACATTGTTGATGGAAGCAAATTTTTTTCCAGCATCCTTCAAGACAACTGTTTACTCTTTGGATCAAGAAATTATATGCAAAGATCTTGGAAGACATAATTGCCTTGGAAGCCTACCTGTTTTTAACACCTTCATTTGCCTCCATTTCAATTTGCCTTGTATCTTTATTTTCTCAGAATATAATACTATTTCAAATTACCTACCAATCTTGAATGTAGAAATACAGAAATTAAACATTAATTGCAGTTTAACCAATCGTACAAAAATAGAAAAGTTACATATGTCTGTGCAGCAGAACTCTTTATCTTGAGAGATAACCCAAGCTAGGAGCAATAACTGAACATTTTCTATTGTTTTACTTAGGTTTTAGATATTCATAAAAATAAGAATATTTATTAAAATTAGAAATTTTTATAAAAGTAACTTATTTCAAAGAATCTATCGTGAAAACACAGAAATTTTATATGTGCTTGTTATTATTTATAAATATTCATATATTAATCCTTCATTTATATTAATTTATTAATCCTTCATTTATATTTATTTATTAATCCTTCAGTTAAGCCCAATCTTCACCAAATTGCTGCAAGATCTTTGTAGCAAGCCCAGCAAAAGGCAAGTCTCAACTAACACACACATAAAAGTATTCCATACACTGAAGTTACATAAGGGGAGTGGGGGGGGGGGGGGAAGTACAAGAGCGTTATTAAGTTCACTGTGTATATCAATATTACCTCATACAGCAGACAGCCTAGAGACCAGATGTCAGATTTGAAGTTGTAACCATTTTCATGTATCCTCTCTGGAGACATATAATAAGGTGTACCAACTGCAATAAACACAGAAGTATTTTTGAATGAAAATTTCTGTTGTTACACAGTAGTAAAATTACAGTTTTCCTGCCTGAAAAATATTTTTCATCTTCTATTTCTCATTTTGCTACACATATAATTTTGAGTCTTATTTCTGACACCTCAGTTTGACAGAAATACATGAATTCAATATCTGTTTCATTCAATACAGTTTTATTTCCACTACTGATAGCTAATTACCAGAACTATTTCAGTTGTAGAATACTTCCAATTTTTGCTTTTAGAGAAGCTCAAAAGTAATTACTTTCTCCTGAAGAGAACCCAGGGAACATAATAAACACATACACACACACATCCCTGCTTCTGTTCCAAGCTGTTATCACTAGCTACAAACAACAGCTAGAAATTCTCTTCCATGGGTTGAATTTCATTATTTGTTTTGCAAGTTGTCTGTTCTTTCTGAGAACATAAAAATCTGAAAAAGCTGTTTTTGAGACTAATAAACAATTTAGTTTGAATAGCTGGAATTAAAACTGAGCCTGAAATCCAGGACGTTCAGAGATGAAGGCAGGGAAACTTGTGAGCCCAGCAGAGGTTGATGTTCCCATAAGCAACTCAGCCTTTTGCTGCAGGACTCAACTCCATGAGGGCTTTTCAGCTCCCAAACCTGTGCCTGTCCCAGCTTAATCCTGTCTGAGAGCTGTGGGCTCTGGAGACATCTGCTCTTGCTAAGCAGCATTTACTAGGACTGCCCCAGAGTAAATTTACATTGGACATCCAGCACATCTCTCCCCTTCATTTTAATCCAACTCTGCCCATCTTTACTAATTGGAAGAGAAAAATTCTGAGAGATGTTTCAGCTTTATAAAAAAAACACCATTACAGAAAAAAGTATCTGAGTGATGCGTTCTTAAATGATTGAGCAACAAAAAAAAAGCAGTTATGAAAAATAAGGACAGAAGTAATTTTGATGCATTGTTTATGAACTTTCTCTCTACATCCCAAAATGATTGCCTAACAGCAAAGAGTCACAAGATCTATGTAGAATTTTACTTCAATTTTGTTTAGAATATTTTCTTAAACACTGAATCCTGATGATGAAAACCAGCTGAATTCTGCCAATTCAATGTTTAGTTGCAAAATAAAATCAACTTAACATCTTGCAACACCAGAAATTAAAATCGGCACTCTCAATACAAGCTACAAAAATTAAGAGTATGAGGCTCACAGTACTATTTAACACAAAGATTTTGTAACACTTCTACACTTCTGAATAGATGAAGCTAATTCAGAATTGATCTCTGAATGAATGTTAGAAATGGAGATACAGTGAACACAAGTAATTCCACACGTGAGTAATCAGGTTAATAATTTTAAATTATCAGATAGATAATTTTACTCTAATCATTTCCAAACATTAAGGGTTTTGCTGTGACAAGGTGCCTTACCTTTCTTAGGGAGTTAAGGAGGAGGGAGAAGTACTTTCTTACTTGAAAGGCCCAGCTCAGACAGGGAAACCCTCTACCACCTTATCTCAGGTCAGGCCACTGCTGCTGGTAACCCATAAATTCAACTGATCTCCGTCTTGGTAGACAATACTGAAAGTCCATAGAAACTGAGAATGTGTTTCTGTAACGTAGGCAAGGACAGAAGTCCCCAGATTGTGCCCTACAATGGATCTGTCCCACTAAATATTCTGGGGCAGACTTGTAGCCCTCGGAAAGCAGGAACTTTGCAGCCCCTCTCCTTCAGTGCCGGTCTGAGGAATCGCTGCAGCTCTCTACTGAGACTGCAAGTGATCAAGAGCTTAAAAGGAGAAAGGCTGGGGAAAGGCAACTCAAAAAACTGGATTACTGCAGGAGACATTTAGTCTCATGGGATATTTGAATTCACTCAAGAGAGGAATGGTCAAGAGGAATGGTTCTTTCCCCGTGAAAGAATACACAGGGAGATGGGTGGACTGCAACAACAAAGTAACTACCAGAATATCCAAAGCAGCTCTGCTTTCTAATGTATCAACAGCAGTACTTTAAAGGGTGTTTAATGACAGATATCTTAACATTGGAAACTGTAATTAAACAACATTTGGCATGACACAGCTTTCATATTTTTATTATCCTTACTGTTTTACTTCTGTCTTGCATTTATTTTCTTTACCACCCCAAGGACTTGTGAGCTTGAACACCTCTGAGAAATCGCAGCTGCATTTTGCACCCATTATTTAATGCATTGGTTTCATATACTGCGGTGCTTTGTTGGCAGAATTCATCCAACAACAAAAAAATAGGTTTAATAATAATCTGGTTGTTCACTGGTTCCAGCAGCAGTGCCTTTGCTGCTCTGAGATATCACACAAGTAGCTGGCAGTGAGTAATGTGCTAGAAAGAGGCTTCACAGAAACCACAGGGGGCAGCTGAAAACATAGAGGTTTGAAGGTTCATAGACTACCAAAAGCAAAGGTAATTTTAACCAGTAGCTCTGGGAAACCTGCTGATACATTAGGGGTCTGATATGACTGTGAAAGATTGATGATAGTGAAAAGGAAGAACAAATGTTACCATTTTACAGCATTTAGCCTAGTGTAACACCTTCACTGCAATACAGCCTGAAGCCCCTGATGACCAACTAGTGAAAGGAATTGAAATTACCTATGTTAGTCATGGAATCACAAAAACAACTAGAAGATTCAGACATCATTACTACTTGTAAGTTGTTTTTTAACAGAACATGACACCAAAGATTCATAATTCTGACATTCAGGAGCTACTGAAAGCACTGCAATGATCCTTTTAACACGGTGAGCAATCTAGGGACATAGCTGTGCTGCTGGCAAGCAACTACCACTTGCAATTACACATTATGTTTCCTTCCTGGATTCTTTTTTTCTGTTAAGTGAAATACAGCACCCCAACAGCATAGAGATAGGCAACTTCCTGACTTCCTTTACTCATCTGAAGTTACAGAAGTGGGATAATACAAGAAAAAGACATAATCGATTGAGGTGCTGATTTTTTTTAAGATGAAAAATCGGTAACTTTAGTGTTCTCTTCACCACATTTGCACATCTCTGATAATCTGCAGGTCTGAAGAGTAAACTCCTTTGAAATGGTTGGGGTCAAATACAGTGCTTCCTCAGAATCTGCTGCTGCTCTGGAGCTCCCTCCCTTAAAGATACTGTAGATCCAGAAAGTGTTGATTCTACATGCAAACTTTCTGCTACTGGGAGAGGGAATGGATATAATGGAAATGGTGGCAAATAGGGAGCAGGAAGTTAGACTTGAAGGCTCAGAGGCAAAGAAATCTACTATGAAGAAGGGAGTTATGATATAAACAATCCATCTTATCACCTGCATAAACACATAATTCACACCACTGAGTTACAGAGTGTGTTCACTTAAAAACTGAGCGCATCAACGAGTGCAATGAAATGCAGTAAACTGCTCTAAATACTATCAAGCTGGGAGAAAAATCTGCCTGGAAAATGTTAAACCTACTCATACAAAACAATGTAATGACTGACTCAGAAGGGGTTTATCAGCCTATCGTTTTAAAAAAAGGCCAACCACTGACAACAAATTCTCTAAGACATGGCACTTCGCAATGTGGTTTAGTGGGCATGGTGGTATTCAGCTGAATGTTTGGCTTAAGGGTCTCTGAAATCCTTTCCAACCATAATGATTCTATAACGTTGAGGGTTTTGTGCATGTTTAATACAGGCATAGATTTCCAAGTCAAGGGTTTGTCTTCAGCTACAGATACAGGACCTAAAATACCACACTTATCCGAAGTAATTCTGCAATCTAGCCCACATTATGCAAATATTTATTATAGAAGTCTATCTATAAGTATCTTGGGTTATTTTATAATGGAGCATTGTAACAGCACAACAATTTATCTTCAGCTTTCAAACTACTGTAAGAGTAGTACTCTGTACACAAAATATGAGCTGTTTTAATACAGCTTCTTTGATGACTGCAATTAATCCGCTGCAGATTTCCCTGCCAGCCTTCCTGTACACGTTAGAAATCCACACACAAGAGAAAAGACGTGTATTTGCATGTATTTTCATGAGGTATTTTATTCCCCACAATCTTCATGAGTTTATAGTTAAACCCTCACAACATAGCTCTTGGAAATGACAGAAGTTGTCAAAGCAAGAAGAAACACCAGAACTCAGTAGAGATGATCCTTTGCATTCAAGCATTTTAATAAAATTGCATATCTGCTACTTTGACCCCCAAGAAGGTATTGACATCCTGGTGGCAGTGCCTGCCTGGACAGCACACTGTGCAGCTTTATAGCACAACCACAGCAGAGAAATGAAGTGATTCTTTCTGTAATGGAAATACTGACATATGGACTATTTTTACATCCACTGAATGGCTAAAAAAGAACGTTTGTATGTTTCCATGAGTTGGCATTAAAACTGCCATGTCTCTGAAGAGTGTAAGACCTGGCCTTCAGCCATTAAAACAACAACTACAAAAAAACCCGATAGTCATAGGGAAAGGTATATGAAGCCTTTGTTGAACCATATTCCCCTTTCTAATATAAAGTCTGCTGAAAACAAGAAATTCTGTCAAGTTTGTATGCAATCCACAATACCAAATGCCTCCTTTCCCTTTGCACCTTTGGAAGAAAGGTTTCCTATTTTCAAAACGGTATAGACTTGACACAATTGAAAAATCTACTTCTTGATAAGGCTGTATAGAAAGAGTTAAGAATATGAACAAACCCTGTCCAGCACAGTTCATCTGTTTCAAATGGACCATCAGTAAGTATTCTAATTAAATCAGTATTATTCATAATTAGCAGTTAGAAGCTGTACCTAATTAAAATTTTAGTACATTTCTTTATCTCTGAAAGCCTGAATCTAGTTTGCTACTGAAATTTTTATAAAGCCTGTAAACAAGTATAAATTGCTACACATATGTTTGTAATTCACTGGGTTTTGTGCACCAAAGGTTTATAGAATCATAAAAAGGTACAACTTTGAAGGAAATTTCAAGAAAACCAGCATCAGAAACTGCAGAAGAAATTAATTTAAAGAAGTGGTCTCTGCTAGTGACATGATAAATCAGAGAGTCACTGTCTCCCCTGTAGCCAAAGTTAACAGCTGGAACAAACCTTTTTCCCAGGCTGAATTCTGACATTAAGTCATAATTAAGAGTGAAATGGGAAAAGAGGAGACAGGGGAAAAAGAATATAAAAAATAGCAGCTCCTTCACCAGGACACAGCACCCAACACTAGAAACAAAGCTGCCATCCTCCCACCCCCCACTCCCTGGATGATTCTTGATCTGTAAAAGATGAGCTTTAAAGGGCTTGGGGGTTTTACACTGTTTTTAACTCTGGCTCAGTCTCCAGCTTTTTAAACTTGTAGCTCAATCTTTGCAACCATTCCCCTGCCACAAGCCACAACAATCCAGGGTTGAGGTAGTTTTTTCCTCTTTAACTTCCTGACTTCTGCCTCAGAACACAGGTCTAACTCTGCCACCCTCACTGCTGACTTCTGCCTTTTTTGTGAGCTCCTAATCCACAGACTAGGATTTGCATCTCCCTCTTCACATCCCTTGTCCATTTGCCGACAGTAGCAGGACCCAACTACAGGTTGATCTCCACAGTGCCACCAGAGATGGACACTGGGTTATGAGGGCAGCACAAACAGCAGCACTTGAGATAAAATACTGCCACGTGCTCATAGCAGATCTTCAGTATGGAACTCAAGCACATTTCCAGTCTGGTCTCACCACTTTGCTGTCTCCTCCTCTCTCTTTTTTTTATTAATGCAAGACTGCATATCTGTGTCCGAGGTTCACCTCAGTCCAGTTAGGGGTTTTGACTCTGCCAACACAAGGATGCAGCAAACATGGTAAAAAACAGGAAGGCACAAAGGAGTGATCAGAGGCTTTCTAGAACACAGGGAAGTAAAAATTCAAAGTTTCGCTGCTAAAATATTTTCGGGGGCTGTTAACACAGGTATCACCCACATCTCAAATGTGGTACAAACACGCCATCACCATCCTCTCTTCGTCCATGTTCTACTGGTAACTGGAAAAATCTAAAGTTAAATTAAGAGATGAGGATAAATACAGCATATTTTAATTTGAGAAGTCTGCTATTTCATAATCTAATTACAAAGATCAACATCTGAGCAAAAACAGTTCTTTGTGTGTCCTCCCATGGCTCTGACATAGGCACTATAAGTATTACTTTATCATTTTTAGGAAACACTTGTTCAGAGGCAGAAATATATATTAGATAATTCAAACAAAGTGGGGAGAAAACCCAGTGAGCTGTAGTGCTGAAAGTACTGCCTCAGTGTTACAGCTTTTCTGTATTTGTCCATGGTGCTGACCATTTCTTTATTATTATTTTTATTATTATTATTTAAGAACACCTTTATGACCATGTTTTTATTAGTGTTCAAGAACAATATAATGGATGTAACTGTTTTCTTCCTCCTCTTGAGTGGGCACAGTATTTCCACCATGTAAAAAAAAAAAAAACAAACTACCTGTCCAACACCCGTACCTCAGAGAAAACTTACCTAAAGAATGTGCAGCTGTTGTTTTGGAGCTGAAAAATCGACCAAGCCCAAGGTCTCCAAGCTTTACCACTCCTGTAGCTGTAATGAACACATTTGCTGGCTTTATATCTGAAAGAAAAATAAATTAAATTTAAAAGTCACAGTAAGGTTGCAAGAAAAGCTACTGCTCTAATAATAGACCAAAAGAGGATTATATTTACTGCTACTATTGGTAAAACTGAATGGTACTGTTCAGAAAGAATGAGTCTGAAATTTAGAACTTCAACTATTTTAATAGTACAACCATTGCTCAAGCAAGCAAATCAAGAGCCATGGAAAATATTTTTAAAAAACCCAAGCAAACAAACAAACAAACAAAAGCCCCAACACTCAAAGCCACGCAGCAGACATAAGGCAGCTCATTACTACTTTATATAAGCTACACAAAAGTCTGCCATTAGAACTAAAGAACCTCTTGTTATGTCTAAGTAACAGCCCAGAAATGTTTTCAAAAAGTGCAAAAGATTTTTCATCACTTCTGCTGTTCAGATTACCCACAGTGACATGATGTTATTTATTTGAAATAGGTAACTGATTCTCTAATAGCAGGCATTAAAAAAAAAAAGAAGCAAGTTTTACTCAGGAGAATGGTTATTTGCACTCGTCAGTGGAACTGGGCTAATCAAGTAGAAACAAAGAAAATAATGATGTATACCCCAGATAGTTATTTTTCATAAGTAATATTCATTTTAAGTTTTAATCCAGTCCCTTAGAGACAACAGCATAGACTTTTATTTTATGATTTTTAAACAAGGTACCTATCCTGTTTCTAAATAAACTGACCTGTTACTTGTTTGGGAAGGGAGTCTACCTCATACTCAGCTCGAGAGCAATGTACCATGGCTCCAAACTTGAAGAAAATCACTTCACTTGGATAAGAGGGGATTACAGTTTGCATAAATAAGAGTAGAGTGAAAGGAATGGTTAATAACCCTTCAAATACCAGTCTTTTCAGGTTCCCAATAAAAGAGTTACAAAACCTTGTAAGCTTTACAGAGGAATACAGAAGCAATTACGTTATGCTGCTATCTGACCTAGTTTTCAGGAGTTTGGATCATCCTTTGTGTAATAGTCCAACATGGACAAAGCTAAACTTAAAAACAGCTTTAATTGTCATTGGCTTTGGTGTGTAACCATGGAATCAATCACTAGATTTGCCATAGGTTTACCAGAAGCTTTGAAGTTAATATTTCATTTTAAGGAACTTAAAATACACTTTTGGTTTTGAGTTTAGTCATAAAAGCAATAAAGGGAGATACCTGTACCCTATGGAAAGAAACTGTAATTTTATGTCCTTTTCTCTGTATCATTTGCCCTTGCAGGCATCTGTACAAATGAATAAAGGGGAAAAAAAAAGGAGAATCACATGGGAAAGCTGTTTACAGAGGCAGGGGCATCTAAAGCTCATCTCCTGAAGGGTGCAACATTTCTAGCTGCAAATCACAAATCCCAGCAGAGACCAAGGGGCTGCTGCCTTCAGGTAGCTCTGCATCCCAGCGGAAGGAAGCCACCAATCTAAGACATCCAATTCCCCCTGAACCCAAAAAGAGAGCCCACATACAACTCACAACCAGAGGGATTTCCAAGGGAAAAAAAAAAAATTGTGCTTCTTAGAAGCAGTTCTACTATGATCTATTTTCCTTGACTCAGAGTTAGAGGGTAGAATGAAGACAACATCCAGAGGAGACAACAGAGACAGCAGTACTGAGGTTTAAAACGGGCCAAGGAGGTTTAGTACCTGACAGGGATAGCTGGCAACTACGAGGGCTGTTGGGACACAGAACCTGACAGAGATGGGATTAGTGGTAGTGGAGAGGAGCAGACAACTGGAGAAAACACTCACAGCTGCACACAGTCCAGTAGATAAGGGACTGGGAGAAGGGTCTGTACATCACCATTAGGCACGGCAGGAGGCAAAGACAAGTAGGTGCAAGAGTTGGACAATGTCTGTGCAAGAAGGCAGGTAACAACAGCTGGATGAGACAGGGGGCAAGTACAGAAGAATGAGAACAGGACAAAAAATAAGAGCCAGAAAATTCAAGCAGCACGTGGCAGGGTCTCCATCACTTACAGAACTATCACTTGTTTGGAAAACTTGGTCCCACAAGCCATGGCCGCAAGCAAATGCCTATCACAACAAATGTACCACCACGAACTTTTGTCACAGTTTTCCATTACTTACAAAACGTTACAGAAACATACATTTTGTCAGCTGCCAAAATTGATTCCAACCGGCTTAATTCTCACACAGTAAAAGGCTTAGTAAAGACAAATCATCTTTGATCCTGTATTACCTCTATGCATAACACGACGAGAGTGCATGTGTTCCAAGGCACTGCAAAGCTGAACAAAGTACTTCCAAACTGTTCTTTCAGGAATCAGCCTCTTCTGTTTCTTAAAATGCTTAAAGAGAAAAGGACAGACAGTGAATACTAAAAATTAAAACTTGCATAAAATGACTAGAGAAAGACCAAAAATCCTTTATTAAAAAACAAACAAACAAAACACAAATACTAGGGGCTCACAACCTGATGATAAAGGTTTAATACAATTTCTTGATACAGAAAGCTTTTCCCTTAAATATTAATACATTTATCATCACACAGAGTTACAAATAACATTAATGCAATAAAACTGCTATCCCCCCCAAAAATTTATACAATATTTTGCAATCCTCATTGCTGAATTAATGTGGTCAGAATAGTCTAGCATGAAGTGGCCACAGGACAAAGAAAAGGGCAGATACAAGGGTATGTGCCACAGAACTTCCCAATCTAAATACTTCCTTACACCAACAGTGATTTCCATACCCCCATTTTCTAAATAAAAGAAAAACACAATAGTAGTGACACACAGTCACAAAGACCATGTAAGAAGGGTAGATTAGATTAGTCTTACAAACTTTTTCAATACATAAAAGGGGACTAAAGGAACTGATTTCTGAAAGTTTCATAGTGATCTAACTCCTGTTCAAATATTTTCCATCCTGTATAAAAAAGCCCTTACCAATCACCAGTAACAGTTCACTGGCCTCTTAAAGCTTAAGAGAAACAAATATGCTCTGCTACACACATCTTCAAATATTATATTCAGGAAGTGGAATCATAGCCCTCCGAAGATGCAAACTGAAAAATTGGAATTCAGCCAATGCTGAAACATACAAGTTTAACAATTGAAAATTTTGCAGCTAAAGGTAAGAAGACTGACAAATCGTTGCTCATTTAGCCTCTCTTTTTAAAGAAATTGTAATATGTTAGATTTTAAAGTTAAACAAACGAAGAAAACACCTAAACATTAATACTAGAAAAATTTTAGATGCAAAGCAAAGTACTTATATGTATCTTAGCAGTGTGTGTACACACACACTTCACATTCACAAACACCTTACAAAGTTCACATCAATATTAGTTTGGAAAAACAAAAATATTTCCACATACTATGTTAAAACACGCTTGACAGCTGCATCTACATGTAAGAGACATGCAGGAGTATGAGAAAGATGGTTTTAAAATGGCTGTAGCAAATGCATCAGCGATACAAAGGATCGCAACATTCCACCAGAATGTTTTTAGCTATAGGGATTATTTCAAAATGCATTTTCATTTAAATGAGGTAATGCATATAAATTACAATTTTAAATATAATTTTCTTTCAGTCTTGGACTGAATCCAAACAAACCCTGTGTATCTGTTCTCCCCATAGCTGAATTTGCATATCAGAGGATTGTTTGATGTCAACAGGAAGATGGAGACCAGGTTTCTTTTCATTTAAAAACAAATACACAATGCATGTAAGTATGTGAGCATGAAAGCATAGTTCCTTGATTTAAAATGCATTTTGAAATTATCATAATTATAACTAGGTACTTTATTTAAACATTCTGAATAATTATTTTTTTTAACTTGAATGTAAGTACAAGCAAGTGATGAAACATCATTCACAAAATGTCTGAAATGGGAAGATTTTCCATTACAGATTTCCATTCCAATGTACCTAAAGTACATCAATGTACTTTCCAACTATTTATGTACAAGTTTTACCATTTTATTCACTTGCCATCTGTAGCACTGTAGCTGACTGTGCACTTAAAAATTGGCTTCAGTTCTTACACTGCAAGGATGCAATGTAAGTGTGTCAGATGTAGTCTCATTCCACCGAAGGCATTAATAATTTTGCAGGATAATAATCCCTTCTTGAAAGCATCAATATTATTACTTAACCCGATAGAATTTGTCTAAAGAAGATGAAGAAAAGCTGCGAGATTTGCTAACAGAGTTTAAACTAAACAAACAGGCACCATTTTCACTTGTACAGATTTAAAAATAATCTAGTTATCTTTAAAATACGCACAATGAACATTATTTTGTTTAGCAATTAATCACACTATCTTTTTAGTCAAAATAAATATTTTCAATGCTTTCTTGGGCTGTTGCCCAAGAAAGGCAAATCCGTGATGAAAAGCCCACACTATCAAAAAGATTAATTTTGCAAAACTAGCTATTGAAACAAGTTGTATGCTTCCAAGAAACAGTCTAGCAGGCACTGTTAATTCTGAGAAAAGTCAATAAGGAAGAGGAATTCCATTTCTGTTTCAAACCTTATATTCTCACAAGAAACACAAGTTAATGGAAAACCTGGTCAAACCTATTTTATGCTGAACAGCATCACTAAATTCATAGCTCACATTAACTGTATTCAAAGCAGGATCTTTTTCTTTCAACTCCATTTTAAAATGGTCCACAATGCAAAATGCCGTTCTGACGGCTGTGGCGTTTGCTCCCTCCCTACAGGGAAGCCAAAATGCAGAAGATACAATGCTGAAACCATGATTTTTAACCTCTGTTGTAGCAGAGCACAGTAGCAGCACCACAAACAGCCCATGCTGAACAAACTCGCTGCTTAGTTCAATAATGCCTAAGGTCCACACCATCAGGATAACTTAACACAAGTTATCTACCATTGTACACAGGTTGATATTACCTGTCCAAATCTGCCCTCACAGGAATCCAGCCTCATGTACACCTCTCCAAAGTACTCATCTGCAATACTTCTTCCACCTGTCTCAGGCTAAAAGGACAGTGCTGATGTCCCTCATACCCCTGACATTAAAAAAGCATGATCCTGTTTGAGATCTCAGCATGGCTGAAACTGGGCGAAAAGGGAACTGCTCACACATGTGCATTAACAATTTAGGCAGTGCTGCAAGTGTTTTATCAGGTAAACAGAGAATACCAGGCATGCTTAAGCAGCAGGTTGTCTTCCAGCAAGAATTATTTGTTTCAAGAGCCATATCCCATGAAATTTCCATCTCCATCTGAGAATGGAATCACAAAAAACTACTTTGTCTGACATGTCTTCACAATGTCAGTATAGGTAACACTGCAATTCAGTCATTCAATGCAACTGGAAATTTTTGTCATAAATTTGCTAATCAGATGTCTTAAAGAGCTCTAAAGCAGGCAGACTGTATCACCAGTTCATATTTTCATCCCTTTTTACAGAATAACCGAGCAGTTTGCCAATAAGAAAATGTAACTCTGCTGGATCTCTAATGGATTGCTAAAAAAAAAATTAAATATTCTTCTAATGTTTCCATCCTGGTCAAGTTAAACATAGCTGCCCTGCACGGTTCAGAGAATACCTAGGACTGTGTTTGGATTTTATAAGAAACTTAAGGATTTCCTGCACTTGAGTAGACAGTGAATGTAGATGATTTCAACACAACTCGAAATTTCAGATATGACTCCCTACATCTCAGTAACCACACTTGGAAAAAATTTAGTATTCAGTTCTGAATTGGGTGTATCAGAGGATTTTACGGTATGATTTACCCTGCTTTAGGCCTCACTGAATAGGAAAAAAAAAAAAAAAAAAGGAATAAATTAAAAGAAGACAACCCAATGAGTGTTTAAGAGGCAAACTGGACCAAAGCAAGACGTTTTATGAAATTCTCTTGCTAACAGTTGATAATTTTGCAGAGTCATTACTTTTAAAAAAAAGAACAGAACTGTGAAATTGTCACATAAGCCCACAAGAATATATACCTGAATTTTTCACTGCACAGGCTGTTGCCTAGAGTTACCTTCTGAAAGACTATGTTTGGGAGAAAAGTGAAATGAGAACGACGATTAAACAGATTGCTTTCCCTTTCACCACTTGGTGAGACTCTAGATCACATCATTTTGTTCTCATGACAAAACTTCACTTCTGGCTTTCAAAAACATAAAATGTGAGAGAGGGTTACATTTTATTGCATACCCTTACCAGAATACAGTGATTCAACAACAGATACTAGTGGGAAGAAATCTGAACTTCAAAAGGAAAGTGATGCAGAAATTATTATTACATAGAATTTTCAAGAAATACATAATGAAGTTCTTGACCACTTCGGACTGTTTCTTTTTAATATGGATCAGTAGAAAGAAGAGAAAGAGGAAAAAAGAGATCAGGTAGCTGTAACTGGAAATTATGGAAGCACAACCTCACTCTGTGAATACAACAGAAACAAAGCACAACTGGCAAGGGCACAGAAGGCCAAAAAGACAGACCACTGAAGATAAACTTTAGCATCTCTGTGTTTTGGAGACTGAAGTAAATGGAAATGAATTACCTACACAAGTCTTATTTTCTATTTAAAAAGCTAGTACCAATGCAGCATCACAGGAGTTTTGTCTGGCTCTGCTCTTTCATGAATTCAGCTACCCATCTCTTTAGTCCATGGTAAGTTTTATGTCATTTTTCTTTGCTTTCTATACAGAACAAAAATAGAACTTCCCACCACATCCTGATTCATTCACTCAATTTGATCACAGCGTGATCAAATTTGCCTACATTTCAAGAGCAGCAGCTGTCTCTTAGTAGTAAAAAGAGAACAAATACAAAAAAAAAATCCAACCAACCAAACAAACAAAAACCAAACAAAACACAAATATTTGGCATCTGCCAACTTAACATATAGAAAATAGCAGGTACTCAGCCAATAGAGTGACTAAAATGAAAATATTTACCTGGTTCTTTTTCCAGCTTTTATTTACAGTTGCTTACATCTCCAGTTACTGAAGATACCATACATTTACCTTTTCCCTTTCACCCTCCACAAAAAACATCTTAAAAACCCAAATCTTCCTCTATCAGTCATCTCAGTATACAACACACTTTATTTAACCAAGAACAACAAAAGACTAAGGCACAGGACAAAAACTAGCATACAAAATAATGGTACTAATAGAAGTACCTAGAAGTATCAGAAGGACAAGTTACTAGAATTAAACTCTGGTCTTTCTTTAAAAAGTTAAAAAAACGCCACATGGACACCATAGAATTGAGATAGAAGCATCTTCTCAAACAATATTATCTCATACACAAGCAAAATAAAGACATCTACTAACAAGAAATAATAAGCCTTATAAAAAATCCAAGTAGAATTTTTCATATTTTCCATTTTAGTATGTGTTCTTTCATGCTAGTAATCAGACTGTTAATAAGACTCCTGGTTAAACTCAGATTCCTTAGAAAACTCTGAACTAAGTAATTTTATATATATATGTATTTTTATGCAACTTTCTCTGCAAGGATTCACATAATTTTTCCTTATTGAGCAGCCCAACTACAGTCACTCTGTTTCACCTAACATTTTTGCTAATGCAAAAAAGCAAGAACATACAGTGTTCAAAAATTAAAGACACCTACAGAAATTAGATCTACTTGCAGAGCCACTCATAACAAATTTCCAATACTGCATCATTTTCCATGTCCCTAATGTTACCACTGAGTAAGGTTTCTTAAAACACACAGTCACATGTTTAAATTCAACAGTATTTGTTTATAAGCACCTCTCTCCAAAAAATCCCCATAGGAAAACTGGTGCAGCATCAAGAGGTGAAATTCATGCTTGAATCATTAACTCTACTTCCTAATAAAAAGCAATAGCATGACACAGTAAGTAAAGAGGCTATCATCCTAAATTTTTTTTCCTCTTTACAAACAAGGTAAACAGATTTGGTTTCTCTTCATTCTCAGCAAGTTTTTCATACAGCACAAACACTGACAATGAGAATTCTCAAACTTAACTGCATGAAAAATTAAAACTGAACTCCAAGTATTGTTTGCAGGCCACTGCAAACAAGAAAAGTACCCAGAACTACTATTTCACCAAGTTTTTCAATTCTCCCTGTTCTTTAAATGCTCACAGACAATTTAGCACCAGTGGGCAAAGGCAGAAATGAAATATCCAAAGCCTTTCTGCCCAGTTAGAACTACCTGAACAGCCCGCATAAGCTAAATTAAGTTTCCTATTAATTTAACTTTTCACAGTTGACTGATACCATTACTCTCCCTACACATACAGTCAGTACTTCCACAACAGCTTCAGGTGTGATGTCTGTGAAGGGGACTGACCACAGGACAAAACACTGTTGACAATCTAATTATTTTAGCAGAAAATCCGCCCACTTATTGTTCCAGTGGCAGACACAGACAATGGCAGACTCACAGAAAAACTAACAAGGCTGACTGGCAATTACCCAGTCCAATTATCCCACTGATTATAAACTGCAGGACCAGCCAGTTTTCATTTGGCCAGCACATGTATGTAGCTTGCAAATGATAAACTGCTGCCACTGCTCTCCCTGTGGTTACCTGTGGTTGACAGCAAAGGTGACAGTCCAGCACCTGCCAGACACCCCAATAACTCATATGTAGAGCAAAAGCTGATCAGAACCTGCTCTCCTACCTTGGCAGGGCTCTATGCCTTGACTTTTTAAGACTTTGCAGCTCCATCTGCAGAGTGACCATTTCTCCCTCAGAACAACCAGCCCCCTCCTTTTATACCTGCTGAACAGCTAACATATATATGCAAACCTGAATAAGGATGTACTAGTGGGTTAAAAAAGTTTTTTAGTAGCTTTAAAAAAGATTAGTGGCAAAAATTAGCCTGACTAGTTCAAAGCCCCAGGTTCCTCCTTTAGGAAAAGGCACATAAAAATAGTTTAGCTTTGATCTGTAATTAGCACACTCTGTGTTACACCATCCTATTATATTACAGGCTTCTTGAAGCTACATTCTATCTTTTTAAAGTTTTATTCAAAAGTGAGTATGCAAAAAAGCTAACGTAAAAGAGAGACAGAACACACACAAACACACACAAAAAAAACTACTGAGGAAAAAGATATTTTGAAGTTTCTAACAGATATCAAAGATGTGACTCCAGCACAGTGCCAAACAGGTCTATATTATAAAATATAACCATATGCTCAATAAAAACACTTCAAGTCAGGAGGTTTGGCACAGAGGTGGTGGTAGTGGGGTTTTTTGCTATTTAAATACAACAGTCATGAGGGGAAAATAAAGCACAAAGAGACACAGATTCTGATGAAAAGCAATCAATCAGATTCTAGGTTTTAAAATCTGCAATTAGAGATCAAGATAAGTCAGTGTGATGAGAAGAAAAACAAAACAAAACAAAACCAACCAAACAAACACAAGACATGCACAAAAGACTACTTTAAAAATACTTTTTCCAGAATCATAGTGTCAATTATCTGGACATAAATATACATAGGAGGAGAATTTCAGAATTAAAGCCACTATAACTTCTCCCCCTTGAGAGTGTGTGTGTGTATGCTTGCAGTTTTCAGTTCTTTTTTCTTTACTTTAAAAGATCCTTTACTCTTTCATTCATAACATCAGCTAATGAGCTGTTTGAAAATGTCTCTAGGCTTTATTTATTGTGCATTATTCAAAACTTATATTTAATAATAAGTTTCAGGGAGGGGCACAGCTTCCTGGTATGCATTACTGGAAAATCAAACTAATAAAATCACCTTTGTGAAGTTTACCTTCACAAATGGCCTTAGAAATGATGAAGTAGTAATACTCCCATTTTACAGACTTGAACGTGGGCAAAGAATTAAGATCAAAAGTGTTAATTAATTCTGGCACCAGTTTAAGCTCCTCCCTCTCAACATACATAGCTTTGTGAAACAGTTCATCTTCAAAGCACAGTTTCCACCCAGAACTGATCAAGCTGTGAACACTCAATACTTCTACAGATCAAGACACACAGTTTTTCCTTGACTGTAAGAAATACCAAACAAGCAATTACAATTCCCACCAATAAACAGTGGTTGAAGTGGTTTATACAGTATCCCTTAGGAACAGTACCAATAATTAAGGAGAGTCTTTCAAAAAACATTAACCACAAAAGCTTTGTCTCTCAAATTCCCTGCCTTGGAAATGACCACTGGGGCAAAGAAGGCAGCACAGATGCAACAATTTCTACACTTAGTAGCTGTACCCTCAACACTGAGTCTCATCACATCCTGTTCCCACCACTCCAAGTTATCCCATCCAGGTTCTCTCCCTACTGGCAGCAACTTCATCTATCCCTAGGATCCTTGCCTAGTCTGTCCTGTTCTCTGGCAACACATTAGCTCTTCTCCAATCTCCCTGTGTTCATCTCCAGTACTGGAAATCTCATTTCATAGTTTCCCAATAATCTCTTATATTAATTCTCTTACACTCCGCAGTCTCTACTCATTGTGTCATAACTTTCCTGCCTACCTTCTCTCAAACACTGCCAAGCAGCTCGTACAGGTGTACTTTTCTTGCTTATTCCCAGTCAGATCCTCCCTCTTTCCTCACTTAATGATTCGTTAGCTGTTTGTCCCAGTCTACTCCCATCTGCCTCATCTTTTGTCTTCTTCACATTCATCTCAGATTACTCCCCATGTTATTAGGAAGAAAAAATATCCTCTGAGAGACAGGAAAGCTTCAGCCCATCCAAAGCATCTGGAAAAAGCTATTTCTGGCCATGCCATTTCAGTCACCCGTACTATAGGTCAAAGCACTGACAATCACCCATCCTGTAGTCAGTGCTGTCAGCACCAAGGGATGCAAAAGATTCAGACATAGAAATTCTCCACTTTGGCTATTTTTCCTCAAACAAATAATTTTTTGGGCCCAAAAGTCAGTGTTTTCCCAGTCTGTTGGCAAAGGGATTTTTGCCAGAGTGGGCAGTGGAACTGCCCAGGAAGTTGAAGTTAGGGCAGGTAGGAGGATTTCGGGTTTCATGTTGGTCAGGTGTGGCCGCAGAAGGCGGGGGACGCCTCCCCTGGATTAAACTTTGTGTTTCTGCCTAAACCTGGTAGTGTTTGCATACAGAGCCTGCAGAGTGTGAGTGCTTGTGTAGCTGTGAGTTCTAGGCTAGATCTGTAGTTTTCCTCGTGTGTTGTTTGTTAATATGGGATGTGTACAAACTAAAGGAGAAATTCGAGAGGGAACCCCTCTCGCTTTGATTTTACAGTATTGGGATGATTCAACTGGCCCTGAGACATCTTTAATAAGGCAGAAGTTAGTTAGACTCTCTATGGATGTTTGACCCTACACCAGGCAAATTAGAGGAATAGCCTGGTCGAAATTTGGCTCTTTTGAGGTAAATATAGTGTTTCATCTTATGACAATCCTTCCTAAGGAGGAAATGTGGTCTGAGTTGCATTATGCAAAATTATTCTACCTTTTCTTAACCCGTTCGAAATTGAAAAAGGAATATAAAAAGGATAAAGTTCAAATAGAAACAGAACTCACAGAAATGGCATTAGAGGAAAAAAAGAAAAATCATGCTAAACATGCTATTAAGAGTGAAATTAATCTTGAAAGCCCTGGAAATGAAGATCTGGACCTTTTATTCCCCCAAAGATAAGAATAGGAAGCTCATCCTCCCTTCGGCTCTGGTTGTGGCAGGTGTAGGTCCATCAGGAGCGGGGGTGGCCCCTGGGGCAAGTCCTGCTGGCTCGGCAGGGCCAGCTGGACCTGCGATGCCGGGTCCGAATGTTTCGGGGGTCTCGGGTAGTGTGGACGGACAGGCTGGGACCGCTCTGGGCAGAGCGGGGGGGCCCTGGGAACTGCTGTTAGTGCTCCAGAACTTGCAGGGTCAGCGCTGGCTGTTCCAACCAGCATGGGAGCGGCAGGAGCCCCTGGGCCATTCTGGGAATGCCAGGTGCAGGTGCAGTTACCACAGCAACAGGGGTGGGAGGTTCAAATCTCAGCACTGCGGGAGGAGAGGGATCTGTGGAATGAACTTCGAGCCTGGATTGAAGATTTGCCTGGAAACTGTCCCTCACTGTAGCTGTTTGAAGACTGTTAACTTGAAGTCTCCTTCTAGGAATGCTGCCCTTTTTAGGTTTGAACTTAAGGTGGAGGTTAAGTTTACAGCACACAAGGCGATGATCTGTTTGGGATTCTGCACTAGGCATCACGCGGGTGTGATGAACATGGCGGATATCTCTGTCAGACCATGATATAATCAATGAGGTGCCAGTGCTTGGACCTAGGATGCATCCTGGTTGTCTTCAGACTATCTTTCTGCTGAAAAATAGTGTTGGTGATGGTAAGCTGCTGCTCAGCACAAAACTCTAGCAGAAGACGACCATTATCATTGCAGTTCCCAACACCATGTTTGCCTAGTACTCCTTTCCAGGTTTCAGAGTTCTTTGCTACTCTGGTGTTGATATCACCAAGGATAGTGATGTTATCATCTGCAGGAACCTTTAGGATAAAGTGGCGTAGGTCTTTGCAGAATTTATCTTTTTCAGCAGGGTCAGCTTGGAGGGTTGGGGCATACATACTAAAGAGAACAGCATGTTGCTTATTGTGTAGCTGGAGCCATAGGGAGATAATACGATCAGAAAGACCAGTTGGCAGATTTTCAAGTTTAGAGGCAATAGCGTTTTTAATCTATTAACCTTATTAAAAATAGCATTCTGCAGTCCTCTGAAGAATCCTTAGTGTTCTCCCTCAAGAAAAACAAGGATTGGTTTGATGAAAAGTCATGAGATCCAAGAATTGTTGAATAAGAAGAGAACTGCTCACCAAGCCCACCTTGCTCAGCCGTCTTGCCATATAAGAAAAGCAGCCTTTTGACTCGCATGCAGCAAGCTACAGAAACTTTGTGACATCCAGAACAAGTGGTGGACCAATCTAGTGGAAAAGATCCAATTATGCGCAGATACAGGTGATTACAGGGGATTCTATGAGGCTCTGAAAACAGCCTACCGTCCTACACACCAGGTTCAAAGCCCTTTACTCAGTGTAGATGGCCAAATGCTTCTCACAGATAAAGTTTCCATTTTGAATCGATGGTCTGAACACTTCCAGACTCTCTTCAGTACCAGCCGTGTAGTTCAAGACTCAGCAATGCAGTACATTTCACAACAACCAGTGAAAATTGAACTGGACACTGCCCCCACCATGGGAGAAACTCTTAAAGCAATATAGCAGGTGAAAATTGGCAAGGCAGTTGGGGTTGATGGAATCTCAATGAAATCTGGAAGCACAGTGGCCAAGCACTCCATGTTAAGTTTCACGAATTTGTGGTGCACTGTTGAGAACGAGGTGAACTGCCTTCAGACCTTCGTGACACTGTCATCGTCACCTTGTACAAGAGGAAAGGAGATAAATTAGACTGCTCAAATTACAGAGGTATTACTCTGCTCTCCATTGCTGGTAAAATCCTTGCAAGAATTCTTTTGAACAGATTAATACCCAACATGGAAGATCTTCCTGAAAGCCAATGTGGTTTCCGAGCCAACAGAGATACCACAGACGTGGTATTTGTTCTCAGGCAACTGCAAGAGAAGCGTCGGGAACAGAACAAATGATTCTATCTTACCTTTGTTGATCTCACCAAGGCTTTCAATACTGTGATTAGAAAAGGTCTATGGCAGATTTTGGAACATTCAGGATGTCCTCCCAAGTTCCTCAAAATGATCATCTCGCTTCATGAGGACCAGCGTGGTCAAGTCAGATATGGCAATGCACTTTCTGAGCCCTTTGCAATAGCCAATGGTGTGAAGCAAGGCCGCATTCTCACACCAACTTTATTCACAGTCTTATTCAGCATGATGCTCCAAAGGGCCACGGCAGACCTCGATGAAGAAAACGGTGTCTACATCTGATATCATACAGATGGGAGCCTATTCAACCTAAGGCAACTGAAGGCCCACACTAAGACCTTAAATCATCTTGTCCGTGAGCTGCTTTACGCTGATGACGCCACTCTCGTTGCCCACACAGAAGTAGCTGAGCAGCATCTAACATCCTGCTTCGCAGAGGCTGCTGAGCTTTTTAGTCTGGAAATCAGCTTGAAGAAGACAGAAGTTTTCTATCAGCCTGCACCTCAGGAAGTCTCCTGTGTCCTTGAACAGGCAGCAGTCAAGAGCATTGAGGCCATGCTGCTGAGAACACAGCTGTGCTGGGCAGGGCACGTCTCCAGGATGCAGGACCATCGCCTCCCTAAGATCGTGTTCTATGGGGAACTTGCCACTGGCTGCCGCAAGAGAAGAGCCCCGAAGAGGAGATACAAGGACTGCCTGAAACAATCCCTCAGCCTTGGCCATATTGATCACCACCATTGGTCTACCCTGGCCTCCAATCGGGAGGCCTGGAGACACACCATCTATAATGCTGCTGCTGCTTTTGAGAACACACGCAGGATCACTCTTGAGGAGAAAAGACAACACAGAAAGAATCACGTCTTGTCGATATCACCTGGGGAGTCTTTCTGCTGTACCTTCTGCAACTGGACTTGTCTCTCTCGCATTGGCCTTTTTAGCCATCAGCACACTTGTAGCAAGCGTGGGTAGAGCCCTTCTCAAATCTTCGTTCGCAAAGCCTGGCCATGATGATGACGACTGTGGGAGGAGGAGCGGGGGCAGTGTCAACAGCCGGGGTCCCCACCCCAGCTGACACGGGACCTCAAGCTCTGCCATGAGGGGCAGGGACAAACCCGCCCCCATCCCTTCGGCACCTCCCTACCCTACAGGGGAAGGAGGGAACCAGGGTTTAGAATTACAGCATTGGGGAAGGAGCAGGTTAAGGATCCCAAAAAACCCTCCTGGATCAGCAGGAAGAGCAGATCCACCTGCTGGAGATGGAGCGGCACCACCTACACAAGGACATCCAGGAGCTCAAGGGGAACATGTGTGTGTTCTGCCGCATGCTGCCGGTGCTGCCAGAGGAGTCAAGAGCAGCAGCGGGGGCTGCAGTACCTGCACTTCTCCCCCCAGAACCCCAAAGCGCTCGTCCTCATGCAGCCTGAGGAGTCCCACGTGGGGCGGAAGCGGCGGCCAGAGCTGCCCTACGACTTAAGCTTCGACCATGTGTATCCACCCGGAGCTTCCCAGTAGGAAATATTCCAGGAGATCCAGCTGCTTGTCCAGTCTGCCCTGGATGGCTACCCTGTGTGCATCTTCGCCTACAGGCAGATGAGAAGCGGAAAAACCTTCACCTTGGAAGGGCCCATGGTGATGAATCCCACATGGGGCGGGAGCGGCAGTTGGAGCTGCCCTACGACTTCAGTTTCGACCGTGTGTTCCCATCCGGAGCTTCCCAGCAGGAAATATTCCAGGAGAGCCAGTTGCTTGTCCAGTCTGCCCTGGACGGTTACTCCGTGTGCATCTTGGCCTACAGGCAGATGGGAAGCGGAAAAACCTTCACCATGGAAGGTGAAGGGACTCATGATGATGAATCCCATGGTGATGAGTCCCACGTGGGGCGGGAGCGGCAGCCAGAGCTGCCCTACAACTTCAGCTTTGACCGTGTGTTCCCACCTGGAGCTTCCCAGCAGGAAATATTCCAGGAGATCCAGCTGCTTGTTCAGTCTGCCCTGGACAGCTACTCCATGTGCATCTTCACTTACGGGCAGACGGGAAGCGGCAAAGAAGTTTAAGAAGACCCCATTGCTAATATATTTTGGCATGGGAAGGAGAGTCTGCATTCCAAACCATGTGGAGGGGAGCAATTGCCTGATGCAGTTTCATATGGAAAAGTCCAAATATCCACCACTGATGTGAAACATCAGAGTGATAACCATTGAGATTTCAAACAAGTCTAAACAGAGCTACTGCAAGGAGCTATTTAGATATGCATCAACTGCTTGGAAAGAAGTGACTATCTCTGTTTTTTGACTACCCTATAAAAAACGAGTTTAAGGACAAAGAATTCTCTGTTCCCAACTACAAAAACCTCAGGTATCACCATGAACTTCATACTGATGAAAGGCTTTAGGATATTTGTCTCATTTTACCTAGCTAATTATAGTATGTTTATTCCTTTATTTGAAAGTTAAAAAAAAAATACACACAAAAAGTGATTTCTGAAGAGTGGGTGAAGTTCTGGGTGACATTTTGTAGAATTCAAGTTACTTTCCATCTATCTTGAAAAAGATGGAAACTTATTTTCAGTTTCTTAGATGAAAGCTTTCATGCTTGTTCCCAAAACATATTTAACTTCCTTAAGATCTATATGACATATTCAGTTTAGAGTTTGCATTTTTTTGGTGCACTAAGCTTATTTGCTGCAAGAACCTTAAAACTAAATATATTTGCAGAAAATAGACCTAGAAGTTTATTGCTGAGTTAAATAAAAAACCCCAACATTTTAGTGTCTTGATAACATCTCTTCTTACAAGCCTAATAACTCTATATTCAATCTTAACTAATATGCTAATTATTCTGCAAGATAATTCAATTCTCCTATTTCACCATCTTCAGGACAGACTTTACTAACTAGCTCTTTTTACTGACTTATTATAATGTATTTTCTTTATTTATTCAATTAGTAGATTCTTCTTTATTTGTGGCATTTTCTTCATCTAACATATCAACTGTTGATTGGGAAAAAAAATCCCAAACTAAAAAATCCACAGAAAAAGTTCACCTTGTCACTGCTTGTGGTAGAGAACCAGGACTAATATGAAAAGGGATCAAAGCCTCAAACCTGTCCTACAACATATTGTGTTGCAGAAGGAAGTGCTATTATGAAGAAACAACAGTTCTCATGAAATACCCTTAACCTTGGCAGCCACAGACTATCACAGGTTCCTCAGTAGAGACCACAGATACCAACAAACAGACCCTGAGCAACTGAGAAACAGCACAACAGTAATTATTTACCCGTACCATATTTGAAGTTATAGTATCCAGCAACCTAATTCACAGATGCAGAAAACCAAGAATTTTCCCTTCTTTCACCATCCCCACACAAGGGTTACACAGTGTTGAAGTTCAAGTTATAGTGCAAAACCAACTGTGAGTCAAATGCAAGTATTTCCCCATCACTGATGTTTGCCTCTCGGTTTTATGACGTGTCCAAGAATTCTAACAGGCCATTAAAAGCTGTATGGTAAGAAATTCTCCATTTCAGATCCTCCTGCTTTTGAGAAGGGAGGCTATTTTGAAACATCTCCCATATTTTTTTTAAATACCCAGAGGTAATTAAAAAAAAAATTAAGGTAAAGTGGATTAAATCTCTGTATGTACATACATCAACACAGAGGCAGAGAGAACATGAGATAGCTCTGATTTCATTATGTGACATGTAAATGCCAATGCACAGCTGCCTTTTCTTTTTTTTGGACATAGAGCAGATTCTATGAATTCTATTAGAATACATTTGAATGTACCAAGTGATTTTCCTCCCTACTCCACTCAATGGGGACAAAGAATATTATTCACAGGTAACAAGAGGGACTAAATAAAAGCTGGGCAGCAAGGATGTGGTTCATCAAGGGAAGAACTAAAGAATTCATTAAGGTGCACTGCCAGGCACAGCAGCCTTGTAAGTATTCTCTGATGTGCCAATAATGTCATAACAAATACCCAAGTAAACTAGTTAAGTAGTTTTCCCTCACATTCACATTGGTTTCAATGTCATTCAGGCTGTGGTCATTTACAATTTCAAAAACATGCCTGATCCCTTCTACACATCACACAACAAGCCTGATACCCAAACACTCTTCTGGGAGTGTCTCAACATTTTCCAACAAACTCAGAATAGCATTCTAGAAAGAACACTGGAAACCAAAGCATGGTTTGCCTTAATAGCACAACATAGTGATTTACTTGAGTAGTGTGACAGGCAGCCATGCTTCTAGGAAGTTTCCATGCCATTACATATCATTTATTTTTCAGGTAATTTTTAAAATACTTAAGAAGATGCTACATAACTGGTGCGCCCCACATTTAAACTCATATTGTCAGAGTAATCCACCAAATCATTTCCTCCACCAGCAGCATGAAAACAGAGCGCATTGTGACACCTCATACATATTTAATAATAGCCTGATAGGCTGTCATTAACATCAAACAGCAATCAAAGTTTGCTACATTAAACATGATCCCTGTGTTAAGAGGACAGTCACAAAGTACCTCCAAGATCGATCCTGTAAGAAATACCCACCAACTTGGACAAGGTATAATGAGGCCAACTGCACTGAAAAAGCCACACACTGGATCTAAAATTAAATAGTAATTAAAAAAAAAAAAAAAAGCAAGCAAAAAAGAGAAAGCTTCAATGGGTCATAAGACCAGACATGCCATAAGGCAATCTGTCACAGAGTACTCACATTAGTAACTGTTGTGTCAAAACTGAACATTCAAAAGAAAAGACAAACCTTCCTTTATGTTTTATGAAATGTAAGCCCACAGAATTAATAATTTATGAGATGAAGAAAAATATCACGTTTGGCTATAAATATTAACAGATGCTGTCAACCTGCTTAGAACTAAACTTTGACTGTCCTACCTTACAATTATCAATTTAGAAAGGAATGCTCTTCAAAAGCCCAAAAAAAAAATATCAGTATGAAAGTCATTAATGAAGAAATTAACATTCTCTATTCATGTATGTCCTGAGCAAGACAGTCTGTGTTCTGTGCCTGGCTGCTGTTGAGCCAACAATCATTGAGTGGCATTGTTTGTGCCCAGAGTGGTGGTGTGCTCTGCTGACAGCAACAACATGGTATGCACACAAGAAAGTATCCCAAAAGGACACGCTAAACCTGAGATGCAGTGGAAAAAGGGAAAGGAAAGAAGGGAAGTAGTTGTCAAATGACAAACAAAGATTAAAAAAGGCAGCTAAAACTTAACATAAGTTTGCAAATACAGAAGTTTATACAGTGGGTCTGGGATAAATTTTTTCTCATTAACTAAAAATAGGCACTTAAGAACCACAAAAAAAAGGCAATTAACCCATAAGGCACAACCAGGTATCAGTAAGCTCACCGCATGTGACACCAAACAAATACAAAATACATTTTCAAAGTTGTTAGCAGTTCTAGTTCAAGATGCAGAAGACACTTCTGCCATATGACACCAGTTATTCTCTGCTTTCATAAGATTGCAGAAAAAAGAACATTGGAACACAAAACAATTGTGTCAAAAAAAAAAAAATCAGGAATGCCATTAAAACACACTGTTCTAAACGCTGGTGACACTGCTTTTCTTTATAGGTTTTTTCTCCTTCTCCCCAGTACTAATATAACTTCAGCCTACTTATGTTCCCAACTGAACTTACATTCTGAGCAACAGTGTTAAAAATACTTAGATAAGCATCAATATTGGGCATATATTAAAAAAAAAAAGAAAACACACAGCAAGTCAGTCTTAACACTCCACTTTTCTCTACAGTTCCTGATGTTTTTTTCACTGCATTTCCCCCACTGACGAGCATGTAGAATGAAAAGCCCGAATTGATAAGTACAAGTTCATTTTTTTTTTTAAAAAACAGTTAATTCCTACCTTTATCATTCGAGAGAGATCTCCAGCATCTGCTAATTCCAACACTATGTTCAGCTCATTGTCTTCAATGAATGAGGCATAATATTTAATAACATTTGGATGATTCAGTTGCTAAGAAAGCAAAAGAATAATTCCCATTTTAGCGTAGAGTACACCGTATTTACTAAGACTGACACAAAACATTCTTATTTAGGCAAAAAAACCAACCCCTAAAATCTATTACACTATGATACAAATTACAAGAAGTATATGTTTACAAGAAGTATTTACAAATACTTTTCAAGAACATGGTTGCATTTCAGGATCAACATGACGACTGACATTACAATTTTAGAGGAATTTTGCTTCCATATGTATATCCAATAGTGTGCTAAACTGTTATCTGAAACAGCAAAGTCAGTTTTTAAAATCAAGATTTTACTGTATGTGGGACACAGTTGTCCACAATATTGCAGTTCTGGTAGAAGTTTCTACTTCAAGTGTTGTTCATTTTTCTATTGGATTTACTTCTAAATGTTAATTTCTACAATAATAAAGACCACAAAACTGTTCAAGTTAGGCTTACAGAAACAGTACGCAAACAGGAGTGGACACTAAGTATGTCTATGAAAAACTTAGTATACTGTGATGATGGCTGCACATTTTTTAAACAAATGTTTTACCTTGAGAAGATCTATTTCTTTGATGCAGTCAGCACGTGCTTTGGCATCCATTAAATCAAATATCTAGGCATGAGAGAGAGAGAAGATTTTTATTAAGTGATAAAAGTAAAGCAAATTCGTTACTTTTTAGCATCCATAAAGCAACTTGAATTATGCACTTCATGGCAAGACGTAATATTACACTATGAAATATTCCTAATGACCTGATGCACTGATTTAGTGCTATGGCCATTCTTTTAGCCCCCTCACAGGAAACAAGTCCATTTTAAGTACAAGCTTTTCAATTACGTATGTGCCATCTCCACATTTCTGCTCAAATACAGAGGAATATTCAGCACACTTCCTTATATGTGGCTCTAATCCAAATTGCAGGGTCCTAACCCATTCCTGCCACTTCATTGCCACAAACTGATTCTTACTAGTATTGAGCATTCCACTTTTTCCCCTTAGTCTCTTGCTAGGAATCCTTCCTGTCTCCTTTGCCATTACATTCTGAATTTAACAAAAAAAAAAAAAAAAAGCCAAACCAGCCAAACCAAAATAATCATCAACTCCCTTGTGGTCTGCCTACTACATTTTAAACTATTCACAAGAATCGTAAAAGACACTCTATGAGGTTTATTATCGCAATATTTATGAGATTAAATTTTTCAGTTACGACTTGCCAATGCGCATCATTTGTTTCTAGATAGTCTCCAGGAAAAAGCATTTTTTCTGCTATGAAGATCAGTGGTATCTGGTTCCATAAGCTCAAAATCTCCAAGAGCTCAACAGCTGACAACTTCCATTTGATATCTTGCCACTAACTCCAGCACTGAATGTGTGCAGGGAGGTCCTCTCAAACTGACCACCTAACTGTTCATGTAAATCACACCTTCATTTGCTCTTCCTGAAGAAATTCAAACAAATCAGGAAGTTTGCCTATGATCTTCTAAACCTCATCTTCATTTTCCATGCCACTCTGCACACTGAGTTTGTCATCCCTTTAATCAGCTGAAAGAAGTCTGGAAACTGCATGCATAGAGCACAATCCTCACAGAGCACACACCTGCTCCTGACTAAACACCACTTCCTTTCAGATATCCACTCTGTCTTCAGAACTTGCATGAGAAAGAGGAGGTTGGAGTGGATATGACTCACTTTTTGACACAAAAATAACTCAAGGAAAGACATGCCAGACTTGGAGGTAGTAAAAGAAAAAAGGGGAGGAGAAAAGAAAGAAAGGGAATAAACCATCTCACAACTACTTGTATATTAAAGCCAGGATGATGGGAAATAAACAGACTGAGTTAAAAGCAGTTATTCAAGGAGGAGACTGTGGGGGACTTCAGAAGAACACAGCAGAGAAGTCACAAGAATGGAATGCTAACACTAAAGCTATTTCAGCTATTTCAGACATAGTAGAAGAAGAGAGTTAGTACTATATGTGAAATTACAAGTACTGAAAGATAAATAACACCGATAGATAACATAAAAAATAGAGTTTATGAGATAAAGTTGGAAATTTAGTGAAGGAGATTAAACAGTCTGTATCTATTATAGATCTCAACTTCGAATGAAAAAGCATTGCTCTTTAATAATTTTGACAATAGACTGGAGTCCTCATGTTTGGTAGAGAAAGGATTTTTCTAGCAAACACCTAGGAAAAAATCTAAATATGAGAAGCAGCACATTAACTGAGGAAGCACTGAGAAGGCATGAAATCGTAATTGTCTTCCCTTGTAACCTTCGAGACCAGCAAACAGAAAACTTTATACACTCTCTCCCAAATACAGTCAATTAAAGTGTGTATCAGGGAGCAGGGGAAAAAAAGGGGGCAGATACAGGTGCACTTCTTGAGTCTTCACATTTTTGCCAAGTTCTAGATAACACTGAGATAAGAGCATTCCTTAGAAATGTTACTGAGATTCAACTCCAAACACATTGGAGCCTAACCAAAACTGGAGATGGAATTTCAGATTGAAAGCTGTATACAAACACATACTTTGAGGATCTGGAACACTTACCAAAGCACCATTTTAAGATTCAAACCAGAAGAGTTTCATTCTGTGACAAAGCAGGGAAGTTTGCACCTGCTCCAATATACCAAGAGGTACAGTAACTTACTTATTCCAGGAATATATTTTCCCTACACACCTAAGCTAACAGGTTTTGCAAGAAAACTTTTTTATAAGCTACGCCTCTGATAGGGACATAAATCAGTACCTGGTGTAGAGCAATAACAACACAAAAATAAAGCCCTAGACTCAGGATTGTGAAAGATCTAGAATCAAGGCACAGGAAAGAAAGAATTTTGTTAGTGTATTCTGCATAGTATTCCCAGTACTTCTAATTTGTTATTAAACAGCTCTGGAGTAGACTATACCAAGCAGCTGCTCTCACTAAAGGACTGACTTAAGTTTTATAAATATGACTCTCTATACTTTGCTACACTTCATACAGCAGCTTCGCAAATTTGTCACAGCTACACTGAATATTTCAAACATTAACCAAAATAAAGCAACACAGAAAAAATGAGTCTGATTTGATCCTTACCAACACAAATACAGACAAATCTGAAGATTTACTGTTTAGCATTCTTGCGGTTCTTCATTGGAATTTGATCCAGTTCTAATCTCAAGAGACTATAAATAGCATTTCCCAGAAACCAGAATTTCAGTTTCACAGACATCAACCTCCTCCAACATTAAGACTGGTATAAAAACCTCCACAACCCAAAAAAAAGAAAATGACTCAATCCCTGGCCACTGAAGAACCTCTGATTCATACCAGATGCAAAAAGCTTCCAGAGATTTTCATTCTGAATAGATTATCTTTGTATTTTGCCAAAACTGCTGCAGTTCAGATCAGAGGACCCCAGTATAATAAGCCATGTCAGGTCACACAAAGAGGTTACTGTCAACACAACGAGAAAACCTCCATGCTTCCTCACCAGAAGGTGACTCAGCATTGAAGAACGTCTTAGTCTGAAAAATGAAAGATTTTCAGAATTCAAGAAGATCCTTTCAAGCACATGTCACAGCTACCCAGGGCAGCAGGCCTGTTCAGCAGGAGAAGCTGTTCCTGCCTGCCGTTTACTGCAGACTGACCACTGACCTAACACTACAAAGGCATGTCAGTGTTCCCCTCACAACTGTAACAGTTCACACTTCTGCAAGAGGACTAATTCCATCTTCAGCTCCTATTACTCAGCAGGTCAAGCTGAAACATCAGTTTATGCTCCCCTCCCTCCAGCACGAGCATTGCACACACATCTCTCACATGCACAGGGTTTGCAGCCTCGCAGAGGCAGCACCACCATCGCCTTCAGCTGGCCACGGGCCTCATTCCACCCCAGACACACACTGACCAAGGACTTCCAGCCTCCTGACGGCCTTCTCTTGGATTGCACTCACATTCTGAGCTTGGCTTTAGCTGTAGCAGCACATGCCCTGCAGCTGAGTGAACTACAAAGTCATGGCAGTCAAATGACTTGTGTCTAACCTGGGTTTAGATTTCAGCTCAGCTCTGTGGTCTTAGGGAAATTATAGCAGATACAAACAAGGCCTAACAAAACCAGAGTGATTTTTGGATAAGCTTGAGTGATAAGCTTTTGGATCAACACAAAGCATTAGCAACTGACTGCTGGAAAGCAGCCAGGAAAATCCCAGGTTCAGGCACTACCAGTGCCGTCCTTCCAGCAGGGCTCAGATTGCTGATGATGCCCCATACACTGATTATTGGAAACTAGCAGCCATTAGAGCACAAGCATTAACATCATTGTAATTGGCTAACAATAAAAACTGCTGCACTTTGATTAGACTGCTAGGGCATTCATTAGACTAACAATAAATTCTAATTCTTGACTCCACCTATGATGCCAGGATCACAGGCTAATTCAGGCTAGAGTTATGTTTCTCTAGTCAGCACAAACTCCACTCAGCACAAACTGCATAGAGTAATACTTTCTATTTAAAATTTTAATTATTTTTCCCCAATTTTTGCTTCTAAGATATATAGTCTATAACAAGATTCATATTTTAAAAAGGAATTATGCTTGCCTAATGCAAAAATCTAGTAAGAAGCAAAAAATACAGCAAACACATTTATGATGGGAGGGTTTTCATGAAGAGTATAATCCAAAAAATCTCGCTGTGGTAAGCACCACACCTTAGCAATTACTGTGAAATTCTTTAAAACAATTAGGTAAACACAGCTGAAGAGGTAAAGGAGCATTGTAACAGCCCTTGGCAATTAGCACCTAAGTGAAATGAAAAGTATCTTTTCAGCTCACTGTTTTTCATCTCATCCTGCAACCAACTGCATACAGAGGGAGAGTGAAAGGGCAAATACACATGGATACTTATTACGAAATACTCCCTTCTGTGTGCTATGCAACTAACAGATCTCTAACTTGGCATTCCATCACTTCTCTGGTACCTTCACGTGAGCGTAGATTACAACTTTTGTTCCTTCCAGCATTCCAGAAACTTCAGTTGTAAGTACTGTCAAGAGATACAGGTATTTTTAGAATACTAGCTTAGCTATTGTAAGCTACAGAGAAGGAACTGTTCCTATGCAGATGTGTAAACTAAAAGAAGTTGCAACACATGAATCAACTTGCTCAGTAAAGTTCTTACATACGTGCTCACACATGCAGTTACAGCTCCTAGAAAGCTATGGGCACAGCAAGAAAGTTTAGAAACATTTAACCACCTGATGGACAACAACAGGCCTTGGCTTTTAAATGTAGACTGTATCTGACCAATTACCAGCTATCAACAGAACTCATCGTCTGAAGTAACGTGACAAGCTGGGAATCTGCCTGATTTACTCTCAAGTCCATCACTTTTCTGGGTTCTCCCTATTCAGTACTGAAAAGGATAAACATCTTTCTAACCTTATCATTTAAGTCACTACATAACCTATTTATGTTCCATTTGAGACTCTGTATAAAATAAAAATATCAAAAAGCATTTCCAAAACAAAACACAAGCATGACTATTGTAACATAAGCCTTCAGAGAAGTAGGCAAAATAAAGACCTGAATGAACATAAATATTAAGAGATACAAGTATTAGAGTATTTTGCCACCACAGCCCTGCTGTGCTGAGACAATAGTGCTTCATAAAGTGTGAAATTACAAGTGTTTTTCTAAGATTAATTAACTGTAATTCAGGCCTGAAGTAGCAATCCACTGACAATGCACAATGAATAATGAATGCAAGTGCTAGATAAAAGGATTCATTGTCTGAATGTCTAACATGGGGCCTCCAATTTTGGAATGAACAGGAAAGAAAGATAGAACAACGTAAGGCAGAAGTCTAATGAATTGAGACTTTTGTTGCAATAGTCAGTTTTGCATAAAATACTACATTTTGAATAGCCAAGGCTTCTTAAAAAATAACTCATGAAGTAAACTCATACAGCCTTACAGTCACTGATTTAGATATGCACTTTTTGCTGTTTAAGGATGTTTTCTGAGCATTTATTCCAGTATCTGGTAATTCCTTACTTTCCCCTTGGAAGTGACTACTGGAATGCTCATTGCTCAGAACTCTGCACCATACCCATGGGTGTTTTGCTGCACGGGTGACGTTGAGTGGCAGTAACAGAGAGGTACTGGTGCTTCCTCAGGCATCATCCTCAGGATACTCTGGACCTGAAACTCAACACGTGCTGAGACACTTAACTAGAACCTCTTCAGTTCATACTGCTATGGTCACTATTAGTGGTTCATGTTTTCTGATGTTTCTTTGACTCTAAGTGTTGTTTAGACACTAATGAAAGTTAAGTAGTGAAGATCTGTTTTTTACTTGTTTTTATTTATAATTCAACAGCATCTCAGAAACATAGTTCCCATTTCCATGGCAGAAAAAGAGAGAACCTAATTACTGTATATACCACTTTGCTAATTACACATAGGCAAACTACACACTGGAAGATGAATCATAAATGGTAGAACAAGAAGAAAAGACTCAACATACTATTTTGTGTATTCTGCTTGTTAAACTACTATTAAAAAAGCCTGTAAGTTTAACAGTTCTCACTGTGCCACATACCCTACTGCAAACCAATACTACAACTTCCTGTCATATGGACTCTGTAGTTTCTGCTTCAAATTCAAGAAAAGTGGTTTCTGTCACCATCTGCTTGTCCTTTCTCCCACAGCATCTTACTGCCACTTGCTTCTGCTCACATTTCATTCCACAAACATACATTTTGAACACATTAATATAACATTTATCAATATTGCACATGTTTTAGCCAAATAAAATTTTATTAGTGGAAAATAAACACTCTTTTTGGAAAGCTTCGTCAGAACTCAAAACTGGCAATCCTTTTGGAACAAATAATGGCCAGAGATCCTGCAGCTCTGAAAGAGAGGGTAACTGAAGGATTCTAAGCCACATCAGTCCTGATAGTAGAGGCACACATGGGGAACCACTGACCAAACAGATAAAGAGAACACCCAACCCAGCCAGGAAAACAAAATGGGGAGGGGGTTAAACAGACACAACTTGCAGCGTTGGAGAGAAAGGTATGTAGTAGAGAAGATGTGAGATGAGAATGGGCAGATAATGGCAAAGCTGAAGAAAGCTCGTATCTCAGCTACGTTATTTAACACAATGTAGACCATTTAGTGATACAGTCTCAATGTCGATGCACAGGTCTAAAATAGAGAGAATAAAGCCCCTCTCTCACAACAGAAAGAAGTATTCCTCCTTTTTTGTCCATGCTGAGCTTTCAGTAAACAGGCATCAGAAAAAAAGGCCCTATTTTAATTTGAATGAAACATGACTGAAATTAAAAGGAAAAAGCACCATCACAGAGTTCCTCTGAAAAGCTACCACTTCTCACCAGAAGACATGAGTGAAAGCAAATTTTATATGAAATTAAGTATTGTGACTATATTTAACAAAAATATTTCTAGGGAATCTTAAAAAAGGTAACAGAAGCACAGTAACAATTAAGATGGTCTTCTGTCCAAAAGGAACATCTTTAAATGACAACTATGCAACCCACAAGGACTGTGCCAACACTCAGTGTCGCCATGAGTCTTTTGAATTCTGGGTAAGACAACACTATACACTTCAGAATTTTTTATCCTTACAAGTTAATCAAGTCTCACTTTGCATTCAGGTAATAGTCTCCTACATACATCCAGCCTCCACAGTAAAAGTGACTTTACAGATCACAGAACACAGCCACTCCTGATGTGGACTAGGTAGTAACATGCAATAGGAAACCATCCACCTATGTTGGACACTTTAAGATATTTGGAACCCTATCAGGATAAAGCTATCTGGAAAAGCCATAACTCTTTAACACTATTTCCTACAACCAACCAAATGTATTCTTAGAAATTTATTAAAGGATTAACTAAAAATTAAACAAGAAAGCTTTTCTGCTAGAGAAATCATCACCTGTAAACAGACAGCATGATGTTGCCCTCACGCACTGAAAAAAAATCTTTTGTCAAACTGTGAAGTCTGATGTGAGAACACAGCTATACATACTGACTTCTGAAATACTGTTAGGAGTACACATGCTAAAATGCCTCTGTATTCTTAAGGCAAGCACCGTTATAAAAATTTCATGGCTGACTTTATGACTTTCCTCCAGTACCCAGGCATTCCACATCCACCCTAATTGACATGCATTTCAAGTCACATTTGACCTTTTTGGTTTCTCACACACTGCAAATGAAGGCAGAATTAGCCTAATGTTTTAAGACTGTTGATCAATGTTCTTAGAATATATTTCAGCTTTTGAAGTAATATATATCTGGCAGTTCTCCCAGAAGGGGGAAACCAAGTCTCCTTTTTTATGACTGCCAGGACTTGCCCAGCCTCCTGGTGCACAGGAAATCAGAGAAATGGAACAGCAAGTCAGAATATGACAGAGAAACTTACAGTGCATGCATTAGCCCAGCAAAAATAAAATTATTAAAACGCAGAAACACTAGAAAAGCATCTACAAAATCTTACACATATTGTTTTGCAATCTATAAAGGTAAAAATACTTCTTCAGAACTGATGACACTACTCCAAGTATTATGCTAAGCATCTCAAGATCAGAACTGAAATGAGAGTTATAGTTTTGATTTCAAAACTAAACACATTGTCAGACAACTTTCAAAATAAATTCTGTGGAGAATTTTCTCAAGGAATGGTCTTACAACAAACATCTCTGAGCAGCTCCAAACAAAGAGAGAGAATGAAAATGATACTGGAGAGAAGCATAGCTCAAGCTGTCTTTTGCCTGTGTGACAATGAAAATGTTCCAGTTTGAAAAACACTTTTGATTTAAACTATCACTTTTGATTTAAACATTTTAAAAACTGCTAACTGCTAAGACAGAATATCTGAACAAATAATCAGTCCATTTCTTAGGCCAAAATTTACCAGGACTGGGCTTAACGTTACTTGGCCACAGTAACGCAAGCAGCTTGCTGCTCTTGTCCCAACTTCTGTGACAGAACTGCTGTTTCACCACTGGTTCAACTGTGAATCTTGGAAATGTTCAGAGTTCTCATGAAAATATTTTGACCAGTGGGATTCTCTTAGATCCACAGTGCACTCTCATTTAATTACCATATAGGGCCCCACACACAGATTTATTATTCATGAAGATGATAATATGAACTGAGTTATATCCTGAAATCTGAAGGAAACACTGAGCTATGGATTCAAGTACAATTTTGCTTTATACTTGTCTCAGGTAGTTTTCAGTCTTTTGAAACAGTAATTCCTTTTCACTATTACAAGATTGATTACATATACACCATATTTGATTTATGCCCTTTTGAAGCACAGTTACTTATCTGAAAAGTTACAGATTCTTATTTAATAAAAAATGCATGGATTTGCATAATATATTTTCACATTAGACACCACTAAATATTTATATTATTTATAAATTCCAAGCTTTGGTTAGGACTGTTCTTATACAGCTCATTTTCATATGTTATCTTCTCCCAGCAACTCTGGACTTTACTTTTAAAACACTGCTTTGTGGACTAGTATACAAAGTCATATCATAAATTTCCAAAGTTCTTGATCTCCTATCATCTCTAAGTATTTCAAAATTCATTAAAATCACATCTAAATAACACATGCCTTTCAAATTTAACTGTATCAAATCCTCCCAATACTTGTAGAAAAATCATCCTTACCTGAACCTTCTTCAGAGCCACTGGTACTCCATCCAGGAGGCAGGTTGCTCTGTAGACTTCACTGAACTGCCCACGGCCAATCTTCTTCTCTATTCGGAAATTAGCAAGTGTATTATAGCCCATGTCGGGTCGCAAGGCTTTCTAGAATCAAAAGATATTGGAAAAAAGTTTACATTGAAGTCAGTGAGACTAATCCTACCAGTGTAAAGACACAGTTGAAATATGGTTTCAATTATTAAAAGTGCCTCATTCCAGTGCATTAATACCAAAACTGTCCCAGCCTGATCACAAGACATTCTAAAGAAAGCATCCATACCATCGTTTGTGGAGTGAGAATTTAAAATTTTAAGTTCTTGAGATGTATCTAAAACGTTCTCAGCTTATTAGGAGTCTGAGACATAGGAGAGAAAAAATGCCATCGGGCTTTAATATGCCACATTTTCTTTATATGTTTTAGCTCCCTCCATCCAAAAAAAAAAAAAAAAGGCTAAACAACACACCCAAACCCACAACCACCCACTTAACAAGAAGAGAGACACTAAAAGTAATAAAGGATCAGCTTTTATGAAAGAATTTCAATGCCAATATTCCAGCATTTTAATGCTCCTCTTTCAGTACAGATGCAATATATTTTTATATATCTTCCTGTTGCTCCAGAAATCAAAATACAAGAACTCTCTCATTTTAACAAAAGTGGTGCAGCATTAATGCTCCAATGCATCCCAAAGCGCGGGACCCCGCTTAATGACATAGTTACAGGGCTTTTAGGGAAAACGTCTAAAACTACACTTCACCTACAAGATTTTAAATTCTCTACACAGAGCTGCAAGATACAGACTCTCTAAATAGGCTGTATTTAAGAAGTATTGTGTACTTCCCCTTTGAATTGGGAGTCGCAGCCTCTGCACAGCAACTTGACAAATATTAGCGTGAACTACTAAGGCAGTGTGACAACCGCATGCTGAGAGCAAAGTCTCACTAATGTGTTTTGGCATGCAGGTTTGTAATCACACATTTACATATGCAATGACCTACATTTGCATGTCAGATCACACACTGTCTTGCTTTATTAAGACCGGGCACCTCCCTGTGCTTGGCGGCCAGAGTGGCGAGAGAGGGCCAGAGGGCGGTGTTTTTTGGCAGTTGAGGGATGAACTGCCACCAAGGATTAGGCTGATATGGCCTGAGCATTAGACACTTCATTAGAGGTAATCTGTTTAACAGTGGGCAGTGTATGTAAACTTCACAGCCCATTTGCGGCACCTTTTCCCCCCCATGGCCTTTCTTCAAAGGGCAGCGTGGCTGAGTGACAGCTTGTCTCATCTGCTCCCTTGTCCTGTCATACAATTTAGATGTGGAGAGCTGACATGAGAAGCAGCATAGCTGCACATCTCCAGCTACCACTGGGTCTCTCCTCGCCACAATGCAATTTGTAGAGAATGAGCTTGTGCAGGATAAAGATTTCCTTCAGTCTGAGACCGTAACAGAACAGATTATATCCACTTCACCAATGATCACATTACATTGTATTCGCCGAGTGAATCAGTGAGCACCCGGAATACTGCAATTTCCATGGAAGAGATATCTATCTGACAACATTAACATAACCAACGAGTTGCTTCCTCTTTTCAGATTCATTTCTTAAGCTTCTGGCCAAGAAAGGTACTAAAACTGCAAGAATATTAGTCTTTTTCCTGTTCTGAATACACTTGGGTAAAATTTCAGTTCTCAGCCATATATTCAGTTTTAATCCTGCACACAGAGGAAACGCAAGGTGAGGAAAGATCAGTTTAAACATTCCCACAAGAGAGAAGACAAACATCATGATATACTAACACCGGCATACTTATTATTGATATGTTAATTAATCGTGGCATTACGAGCTCATTTATAAGACAAGCAAATTAAGGCAATCTTCAACAGAAACCACTATCCTCATTTTCAGACTGGTTTCAGTCTCAGAGAAGAGCTGATACACAATTTAGCAGAGAACTGCCAGGACAGGAAAGCATCCACTGGCGAAAGGCCACAATAGTTAGTACAAGGTATTCACAGTTAACTTCTGACTATGCCACACAGCAGCTCTCACTTTAGTCAGTGCTCTCAGAAGGTGTTCTACTTCAGTCTTTTTCCAAAACTTTCTATTTGCATACAGTTCCCATCATGTAAACCATCTAAAGGCCCAGAAAGTATCAATAAACTTCAGTATTGACCTAAGGAGGCACATAAAAAGACAACATCTGTTAGGAGAATGCTGAAGAAACAAATGAAGTCTTTATGCACCAAAACACTGTATCTTACAATCAAGGAGCCCAGCCCACATCCACTTCTCCAGTCATCAAGCCTTCCCAGGAGGTCCTTGTTCTCTCCCACTGAAACTTGCTCACTATTGCTGCATCACCATAGTGCACTATACTGAGTCATAAACTGATCTGGATTGCTCAATTAAAATGAAAAACCAACTTGTTTGTTTTTCAATTATTCCCAGATTCAGTTCAAAAATATAGCCAAATAGCTGAACTGCAGCAATTTGGAGATTCTAATAAGCAGTTATGAGTGGGGTGAGACAGGCTTTTCTGCTGAAGAAATCATACCACACGCTTTTTACACACGTCGAATCAGGTTTCTTCTGTGAGGATTCCTACCCTATAAAAGTAAGCTCTCTCAGGTTGAGATAACATTAAGCAGATTAACATCCAGCTCCAAAATGAGAAACTGCAGCAGAAAAATTATTTTTTTTGGAAAAGTTACCAGTGAAATCCCCAAGGAAACTACACTGTTCCATACATACAATGCTTCAATAAAGTTTCTTTAGAATCCAAACTTATACAAAGAACCAGCTCAAAATTTGACTGTAAAGCTTTGCAGAAGATTTCCCTAGATTTCCACCCTGGTACTGAGTACTAGTATGACAAGGCTACCACCTTAATGGGAAATACCACCCTGAAGAACGTGAATTATTGTTTTAAAATTAGCTATTACCACACAGGAAAAAGGCTTAAGAAATACCACTGAAAAACTTCAAAGCAAGTTACACATTTTTAGGAAAGAATTTGAATGAAACAGAAAACAAAATGTTTCACTCCTTAAGTCTATTGTGTGCACACTGAACACCCACAGGGCTCTGAGCCCTCATTTTTAGGGGAATACTATCAAATTAGTCAACAGAGAGCAAAACAGCAATGTTGAGCAAGGACGTGCAATGTCTTCTGCATAAGAAGAAACTTAAACTATTGTTCTTCAGCTTCTGGAGAAACAAACAAAAAAAATTCTACTCTTGTAAAAGGTCTATAGCTTAGAAGTCTAAGGCCTCAGATTTTTTACCTCCTCCTGTTATCCTTTTCACAATATGCAAAGAGGTTTGGGAGTGTTTCAGTACCCGCATTTCTGAAATGTCCTTGGAAGTAATGAGGTACAGTGCTTTAACCTGGCAGAGAACAGACTAGGCCAGAGCTTCCAGGCACTTAATTTCAAATAGAAAAGGAGTTTCTAATGGCACAAAGTCTAGTTAGAGGCCAGTAGCAAGCAGCATACCTCAGAGGTCCATACTGGATCCAATCCTGCTTAACATGATCATTAATGATATCGATGATGGGGCAAAGAGCACTCTCAGCAAGTTTGCTGGGGACACAAAAACAGGAGGAATAGCTGATGATGCCATCCCAAGGGACCTCAGCAGGTTGAAGAAATGGGCTGACAGAACCCTTATGCAGTTCAACACAGGGAAGTGTAAAGTCCCACACCTGGGCAGCAATAACTTCATGCATCAGTACATGCTGGTACACTATTACAGTTAATTACAGGATAACTAGAACACATTGTGTCTGTTTACAGTTTCATTGTTTCAACAAGAAATAAAATTATCTCTTCCTCTATTTGAGAAATCATAGCATCCACTCTTGAATAAATTTAAAAAAAAAAAAAAGATATATGTACCTGTGGCTGAAACGGTGGAGCAGTAGTAGGCCCCTGCATGCCTTGTGATTGTTCATCCATTCTGTAATGTACAAGTGTTCCTTATGTCCTGAAAAGAAAAATACAGTCATTACACTGTAATTCAATCTGTATTTATGATTGAAGAAAATCAGAAGCAGAACAAAGAAATTAATGTTCTCATTTGTACCCTTGAGTTTTTGAACATTTAACTATTCCAGCCCTGCCCTGTTTGGGGAAGGAGGGGTTTTTATGTTTAGTTATTCTATAAAATTAAATCAATCACTATACACATCTGAACTTATTATTAAAAAGTGTGAATTAAAACTACTTGCACCAGACGAACATCTCTGTCTAACAACAGCTGTATCATCCCATTATTCCTCAGAGTCACCAACCACCTGTTTAACTTTACAAATACCTGTTGGCCAGTACCTTGGACCTATGCACAGCACGGGAAATAGCAGATCAGCAGGAGACTTAAAACTGCAGCACACATACTGCTCAAGCTGCAAAATCTGTAGATTCTAGGCAGTATGCAAGACTGGTTGCATCTAAATAGAAAAAAAGCTAAGCAGGAACACTAACTACATTCTGACAAGCTAGCTAAAAGGCCTTTGAAATACCATATTAGAAGTACAGCCTCTATTCTCAGACATGCACTTATCATTTCCCATGAGTAAGATGGGAGGAAAGATGCCTGCCAAGTTCCCAGGACAGAGACACGAGGCTTTGACCCATCATAAGCATTGCAAAATGCACTGAATCATTACTAGGAAGAACAGCAGAGACAAAACGACAAATACTCAGGAGGTTTTTTTCCCTCAGCTAAGTGAATCCTTTCTCAGGCTATTTGACACTGCTGAGAGGAGCAGGTGCAGTACCAGTGCTGCTGGCACCTACATGGGCCACCTCTGTGCAGATGAAGACAACAAAGTTCCCTTACAGCTTAGAATGCAAACAATGAAATAAACTTCCATACAAATAAGGGGCAAGCCCTAAACAACTTTTTCATCACACCAATATGAAGTATCTCTGCCTATTACCTGGTCAAACCTGCCAAGACCTTTGGAGGAACAAGAGTCATGTTTCTGACATTCTTTCTTTTCAATTTTTTATTTATTTTCTTATTTCCTACTCCAAATCCTGAATGTTCTAGAGATAGTTAGACATAAAGCACTTTTTATGATGCCTCCTAACATTTAACATTAGGAAATTTCCTATGATAAATTTCTTCTGCTAAATCTATGTACTTCTGAATACAAAGCTATTTACATTCCACAAATCTTTGTTTAGTGGGTACATAAAGTTTTCTCAAATAGCATTTAAAATTGAGCATGAAAGCACAGAATTTACTAGCTGTTAAAATACATGCAAATCATCCCAGTAACATCTATAGAGCATTAAAGGGTTAGAAATAACAGAAAGCAGAAAATCTTAGGAAGATTTGATTGCAAAATATTTAAGAAACTAACGAACAGCTCATGTCCACAATAGTGTTGTTCTTCTTGCAGTATTATTGTGATAACACTACTAACAGACAAAATAATCACAAAGTAGCTCTGCAAAGTTTCTCCGTGTGTACAAAGTTTCCACCTTGTGTATTAAGCAGTGGATTGGATACACAAACGAATCACTAGTGATGCCCTCTCCGTGGCCCACTTAAAGCAGTCACCCCCCACCATCCCAGTGCCATCAGCTATTCTCAACACCAAACCACAGCCACCCTCCAGGGCAACTAAAGGTCCCTTTAGGTTTTGCCTTCCCACCCACTGTACGAAGCATACAGGCAGCAACTTCCAGTTTTAACGTATTAACCACAACTAGGCCAAAGACCAAAAAGATGCGAAAAAAACCCAGTTGCAGGCAGGTCAAAATAAAATAAATAAATAAATGAAACCCCCTCAATTATCAAACCACAGTGAGAGGCAGAAAAAAAGGAGGTAGGAATTGCCAAGGCTTCTAAGACCGTCAGAGGGATCATGCTGAGAAAGGACAATTCAGCTGGCAGAGACAGGGCACACCACTGACCAGGCAATCCTTCAGCCAGCACTAGGACACCAACACTAACACTTCTGGCAAGTGCGAAAGCATCTCCCATACAGCCTCCCCTCCAAGGCAAGAAATCATAACACAGAAGCACTGAAAATTAAACTGTTATCACAAAGCTTCATCTAAATTCCCCGGGTAGACTCACAGGGGTTTATCCAGTTGCAACAAATTCTGAGGAAGAAATAAGGAATCTTTTGCTAGTTTCTTGTTGTAGAGATCTTTCTATCACTGCTAAAAAGGCAATAGTTCTTTTCTGAAGTGTTATTTTGAAGAGTCTTTATAAGAATTTTAATCTTTTCAATAGCATCAATATTTCTTCTTAAAGTTTTGTGTGTGTTTTACTAATATGTTTAAGTATTGAAAATCCTGACCATGTAATACACCAAAAGATAATTCCTATGGGTCAAACACTTGTATCAAAACGCCTAGGGAAAAGAAGTAAACACAAAACCCTTTATCCCCTATTGTAAATAGTTACCCAAGATTAATGAAATCTAAATTGAAATGTTTAGATGTTGTATGTTGATCCAGGAATTATAAAACCCATTCATCTTCTCTAAGTGGTCAGGGACACATCAGTGCAAATGTCTGGGACTTGATCTCTCTCTTTTTTTTCCCCTTTTTAAATCTGGGAAAAGAGTAGAAATGGGAGAAGTCATATTATCACTGCCAGCAGCTCTACCTTCTGTGGTTTTATAATAAAAAACAAGCAGACCAAAGAGGTAACACATTCCACCATATGAAGCATGGAAGATGACCTTCTGGATTTTTTGTCACTTTTGCAGAAAGACAAAGATCAGTATCTTATGTCCGTATGTAAAAGTTAGTCTTTTTTTTAATTTGCTTTTGTCTTTGAAGACTGCCACGATAGATACACACTTTAGAGAAATTTGGCATTTTGATCATACAAAATCTCAAGGATGTAAAAATACAGCAAGGATGCAAAGTGAATCTTGTACTGTTTGTCATCATAAGCAAGAGGTGGATTTTGTTGCTTGAAGACTTTTCATTGTGAGGCATGCCTTTCACCTTAAGTCCAGAGGAAAAAATGTAAAGGTATAATATTGATCATCTTTAAAGGCTAACTGAGGCTGTAATTGTTACTCTTACAAAGATGGTTTTCAAGTTCTAATTTACAATTGAAAGAGACTAAAAATACTGCAAAGAGTCCATGCTTGTTTAAAATTGAAATGAAAATCACAAAACACATCTATTTGAGACATGTTTGTCACCCCTTTAAACAAGTAACACAAAGGTCTTCTTCTGCAAATCCATCACCACAACATATAATGGTTCATGGAAAATAGACAACAGATGAGGTGAGGGGTGAGCCAACTACCATCACCCTCCAAAACCCCCAAAGAGCCAAACTAACTCCTGTTTCTAAACTGTCTCAAACCAACTATGCAGAGGGAAAGGACTCCTTGCCTACAGAACACCACTTGCAAAGAAAAGAACAATGAAAGAGTTTCTGAATACTTTCTCTTGCAAAGATGATGTTTACCATTTTGAAGATCAAAATCATTTGGATTCAGACAGTCTGCACACAACAGTGACCACAGGACACAACCATATACACTAGATCTTATACTCAGATTATGGCTGCTAATACTTTACAGTTATGAGATGACTTTTAGTTAATGGCTAATATCTCAAATCTCAGACTTTTTCAGTTGATTTAAACAGAAGGTGGCACCTGCACATAAAGGATGCACGAGGAGTACCTGGGGATAAAGACAACACAACTCATTTTTCATTTGAAATCGCAACTGCACAGGAACTCCTCTAATTGACACTCTTTACTCAAGACAGCTAAAGGAAGCCAAGTCCTCACCAGTAAGTCAGACTATCAAACTACAACTGCCTGAACTGTAACACCTTTTCCTTCCTTCACAAACAGGCCTCGCTGTCCCTACTCACTTCCTCAGTGGCCACCTGTCACACGTCTGAAGATTACGCAAAGATATAACGCAACCCAAAAGGCAAGGGTGCACTCCCATATCCAAAACTCACATCCCACAGCCAGCACTCAGCTTCCTAGGTTGTACTAGCAGGCTGCTAGAGTAGAGGTGGGATTACCCATGAGTGTTAGGCAGAGCAGAGGACACAATCCTGAGCAGGAGCCAGAGCTCATCGCTTTCAGTTCACTGGAATGTATTTTAAAATAACATTTTAAAAAGAAAGATACCTAGGAAAAACTTGAAATCCTTGTGACTTAAGTCTAGCAACTAAGTCTTCATAAACATGATGAAATTACTTCAGGAGAAAAAGCTTACATGCACTGACTGATCACATGAAACATTTTTTTTAAGCACCAGTTTCACAGCTTCAAGTCCTTAAAGCATTCACATTGAAATACATTTCACGGTATTGAGGCAAAAACGGTATTGCTTTAACATATAGCAAGTTTTACAACAACAAAAAATACTGTGTTTTCACTATAGAAAACATCACTAATAATCTCAAAGATACATGGTTTCCATTAGCTACACACTAAGCACCTGGTTATCAATTTTTCATCTTAAGTGAGAACATACAATAATCAATGTCAAAGCAGGAACAGTTACACTTGAAGAAAAACACAAAAGTAGCAGCTACTTCACAGAATATTCAGTGTTACAGTTTTGCTGAGAATCTGAGAATCTCAGTCTTCTTTCTTTCTGCAAAATATAGGTGTAACTACTCCACATAATTGCTAACACAGAGAAACATGAGGTTACACCAGTTCACAATGTACTGATCAGGCACACAGTCAATTTCGCTGCTGTTCACAAACGAAGGAATGTACTATGTTTACTTCTGGATTACACCATCAACTGAAGGCAGGTATTTTTAGTTTTTACTATAGCCAGTATTTGAGTTAGGTTAGAGCCAAGGCTCTCCAAAAACAATTACCCATTTAATACCCTACACACTGTTTTTTTTTTTTTCCTCAGAATCAAGCTAAATTCTTCAGTATCTAACTTGGATTTAAAACAGCAAGGTTTAGATAACTCAGCTTCTCAACTATTTTTGCTAGCTAAATTCAAAGAAAAGGATCATCCTCAGCTGAGGGGGGGGGGGAAAACCCAACATATATTAATACTAGTTTGCATAGAAGCACACAGGCTAAAGAAATATTCCCATTTGCTTATATCATGTGTTGACTCCCAGCTACCCAAAACCACAACTTAAACACAGGTAGAATATTCAAAGAGTCACCCTGGTTGAACCTGAAAAAAGCCTGTGCTCTGGAAACAAGGGCTTAGATTTCCAAATGCCTTACTGAATATCCCAAACACAGTCAGGCAGCCCACCATGCCAGTGTTAATCCCAGCAGCTTGTGCCAGGGAGCCCAAGCGTGCCAGTCCAATTCCAGCACTTCTGTTACCTGGAGAGTCACACTGACATAAGCCCTCAGCTCTGAGACTAAAGCCACATAGCTCATGGGAGAAGACAAACTTCAGACCCAGAAATGACAGCCTGGCCCTTCAGCTTGATGTGAGCAAGTTAAAAAACAGCCACAGTACTAGTTTATATACCAGACTTAAGTAATTTCTTTACCTCTTTAAGGGAAAAGCTTGGCCACTGGAGGGAATTGGCTTGCTGGTCAAACCCAGCCCTTATGCTTTGTAAGGTCACCAACACTGATCAACACTTCAGCACCCACTCAACACTGGGTGTAGCTGCAATTTATAATGTTTATATTTATATGTATTTTTATATGCAAGCATTAATAACTCAAAATGCATGTAAGATGACACCCGCTTGAACTCTGCCAAGACTAATAGGCAAGAGATAAAGCAAACTCAGTACTGGAAGACCATGTTAATCATTATCACAATAAAAAGTCATTTATCCCTATTAGGATGCATATATATATGTATGTATACACACACTGTATTTATGCACAGTAATATATATATATATGCACACATACACACATCGGCACATTCTTACAGATTGCACATCTATACCTAAGTATGTGTGTACACAGAATATTTAATTTTTACCACTGCCAGCTAAGAGCAAATATTTGCTTCACACTGTCCAGAAAAAAAAAAAAAGGTATTCTAAAGTGTGGAAAATACATACTCCTTCGTCAAATTCTCTGCAGAAGCAACCACAAAAGAGGAAAGTTGTATATGCAACTTCTAAAATGATGAAAGTTATCGAATACAAATCTGTATACATCTATATTCAAGTAGGATTAGCCTTAATTTTAGAAACAGCTCCTAAAAGCCAGATCAATACTCTCACAAGACATTTCTCTCCCCACACAGACAGCCTTGAATCTGGACAATACAAATCCCCCAGACCTTGTTACTCTGCAAGTACATAGCTAACTATACAGAGATATTGTGTTTTCCAGCAAATGTACATCCAAATTCCCCACTCATGGGTAGTTCAGTCAAAGCAGTCAAAGAACACACAGATAGTTAAGCTGGGATAAAAGTTGATTCTAGCAAGAACAGAAGCAGCCATACACAAATCATCCATTTGCAAAAAACTAAAAGAATATAGTAAAGGTTCACATGCAATTTTCTAATCCATTTGGCCCAACTTATCAAGTATATTTGCACTCCAACCCTGAAAACACACATGGCAGTCACCGTCTTCCCCCAACTACTAAGAGTTAACTCTGTCAGTGTTGTCTGAATAGACGATTAAAGTCCAAGCCCTCCCTCTTCACAAGTCTGCTCCCCTTCCTCTTCATTCATTTGCAAGAATTTAAGACGTTATCCTTTGTTTACTTCTCCCTATTTCAATTATGTCACTCAAGTATATTGCTTATCTTGCAAGGTGCTCCCGAAGGGTTGTACATGCACTGACTTGCCCCTTATTGAACCATTTCTTTGTTACTTCATATGAACTGAAACTGCTTGAGCAACAGCTATGTTTTCATTTAATGTCAATTCACCTGAAAGGAATCTGATAACCCATTTCTTTATACTGAATAGCCAGTTATAAAGGACATAGGTGGATCACGATCACGTCACAGTGAAAAGTTTTACAGGGAACCAAGTACTGTATCTAACCAGGATACTGTGAGGACTCTTCAGCCCACATTGCACTCTGCTGTGCTCCTGCCTGCATAAGAATTAAGTTCTAAAACGGCATGAACTGGTTACATGATGCTGCTGCTTCCCCTGCCTGCACCCATGACTCCCAGATCCCTCCTTCCAGTGAAGTTCCTGTGGCTACCCAGACACCTGGTAAGAGAACTGAAACAAGCTAAAAACTAACCTTCACCACAAGTCACTTTTTCCCAGTTCATTTCCCCATATTGCAGGGAGAAGGACAGAATCGTGATGGCAAAAGACAGAAGGGAAGACATAGCTGAGACTACAGCAGCCCTGATTTGGATCAGTTCAATCTACTGTCAAATTCCATCTCTAACATGAAATTATACAAGTCAATCTAATAGCTCAGTAACACAAAAGGTCTTGCTTTTCCCTCCCTTTCTCTGCCACATGTTCCCATGTTGCCATCTTTAACTCTTTGGACCTGGTGCTGAGCTGATTTAATTCTCTAAAGCACCTGGGATTGTGCTCTGCAAGCTGTGAGCAGAACCAGGGCATGCAGGAGTCTGCTGAGCGCAAGAGAAAAAAACAGGGCAAGTTCAAGGATGGGAGATGGAGGAAGGGAACTGTAGAAGAAACAACATCTCCCTTCTGGCAACAGTATGAATGTTAACTCACCACATTTAACTGTATTTCACCCTCAGCATGGAGGTGAACAACCACTTCAACTCAAAAAAGCTTTAACTGGAAGGCAAGAGCCAGCACAGAGAGAAGGCAATTGATTCAACAAGCCAAGAGCTCCGTCAACAAAACACTGTATGGAAAAGTAGAACTAGGAAGCAAATTCAATGCAGGGAGAATAAACCAGGGTAACAAGTCAAACTAGGGAAAAAATAAAAAAAACACAAAGATTTTTCAGAAAAAAGGAAGCTAAGGCATGATTTATAAACCATTACTACCACAAAACCTCACAACTCCCTCATGCAGAGAACGAAGAGATCTATCCCTAATTTCCATAAGGAAGGGATGGGTTTAAATGCACCTGTAAAAACAAGTTATTCACACAGAGATGCTGAAGACATTTACTCTAAGTGTAAACAGCTGAGCTTCACACAAGAGTTAACAAATATGCAGGACAACTTAAAAGACTAGAAGCACTGTCAGATAAACCCATTATGGCTAGGTAGAGGGAAAATACATCCAGTTGGGAAGGCTGGGTGGATAACACTGTGCCACAGCTGTGTCTGATGTGGGTGACCAACACCCACGTTGGTGCAGGTGATGAAGAACACATTTAACAACAAACTCCACAGTGTCTAAATATCTTACAAAGCAGTGCAAGATAACACCTTACTGCAGGTGCTAATGCACATTCTCAAGCTGAAAAAGATTTACCTGCAGTATATAGTTTAAAATCTGCTAGCCCAAAGACGATAAAAATGAATGAAGCACTATAAAGAAAAGAAACACCAACCACGTTTAACAGGCTTACTGTGATCCTCTGAGCAGCATTACCTTTGAATCCCAAAACCATGTATGACAACAGTGAGTAACCCAGGATCCCTGGCTTCAGAAGAAAAGCAGGTAGCAGCCAGCACACTCACTTCTGAGGCAGGCCAACACTTCAGCTCACAGCTGTTTCTGTGTTTTATACTAAACCACCACTGCCTAAAATACTGAAAACCATTTGTGGTTCCGGAGTATCCTCAGTGACTAGCTGTGTATTCAGCACTGTCTGCAGGCTGCTCACTGCTCCTCCTGTGAAGTCTTGCTTGTCTCCATGAACTTCACACACAGCCCACGCACCTAACACACGGTTCTGAGTTTCAGTCAGGGCAATGACTGGAAGTTCACTGCTGCAAAGACAACTCCTTTTTTGGATCTGCTCTCAGATGAGAACAAAAAGGCTACAGAAGAAGGGCCTCTACAGGGCAGAATGCTATACATTTTCCCACCACAAGTTAATTCTTATCTTAGAATTAACTTTAAGTTCACCTGTGATGTTTTTGAGTTCAGCTTTCTAGGAATCAGTTATTTTGTCAACACTGTACACTGACAACAGAAAATTAAAATGAACTGGAAAAGACTGGTTCATCAACACTTTACAGTACCCAACTCAAATCTTCCCAAAGACTTCAGTAAGAACCTAATCTACAAGCTCTACATGTACTTTTATGACATTGTGAAGTAATTAGTCTGGTGCAACACAAATCCAGCTACTAAATAAGACAGCAATAACTTTGTTATAAATAATTCCAAGCAGTTTAAAGCAAAGAGGCTTGAATGCAGACTCCCAAAAGCCCTATGATGCAAGCAGTCTATTTACTTTGTCACCTGTAATCCAAAGCAAGAAAATCACTAATATCACAAGATTAGCTACATGCAATCAGGTTTTAACATGACTATTTGTAGTATTTTCTTAACAACTCCCCTTTTTAATGTCTTGTTTAAAGTTTTATAACAAATTCCCTTACATAAGTATGTGTTCTGTTTGCCCAACGGGGAATAATGACACTTGAAATATACTGCGTATTTTCTAGCTACAAAAATCACAACTGAATCACAGTTACGTCTCACATGCTAGAGACAGATGTACAGGATGTTCTTTACCAGAGAAGCAACTCATTTCAATAGCATTGCTTCTTTGACGCTTTTTTAACTAACCTGACAGGAAGAATCACTTTAATACTTACTAAAATAGGAAACACATAGCAAGATGATGTACTTCAGTCTAGGGCTCAGTTCCTTCCCATGTGGCCAGGGAGGTCAAATGGTGATAAACACAGCAAATCAGTGCTCTAAAGGCTGCCCTTATCACCACTTTGGTATTTTGGTCAGTTATTTTCATCTCTGTTGCAAAGCAGATGGAACGCAGCTAAACTGAACAAATTCTCTGGAAATTAGTCAGTTAACTCCTATGACTATCCAGAACATGAACCTGCACAAGATAATCCCCACCCCCTCGGAAATCCTACTCCTCGGTAATCAGGAAAGATTTTTGGGTACTAGGAAAAACTCCCTTGGAGGTAGAGAAGTTGTTACTGCAGCTTGACTTTGCCTAGGGGACTTTCCAAGGTAACATGAACTCAACCACTCAGCACAGATGTTTGGAACGTCAAACTTCAGGAGGCAACACGGCATCAATGGCAATACAACTGAATATAGAGCTGGTATAAACGCAGAGAACGGGACTTAGAGTTTATTAAATGTGGGTGGATTTTGCACATATGAACAAACTGCCTCTCCAAATTGTCTCTGCAGACAAATACACAGGACTGGCTATATTTTGTGCAACTGAGCTCAACTCTTACTCAAGAAAAGAAGGCATGGATAGGCTATCTATCTAACAAATCAGAAGATAGCACAGGTCACAGTAAAATTAGCAATTAACTTCCTGCACTCTGTTTTTCGTTTGAGTCTCTCATTTGCTCACGGGCCTTCAGATTAACTCCAAAAGGTTAAATTTTTTTCTTCTTTTGAAACAAGCTTTTAATTCTTGTAGACCCTGGAAGACCCTCTGATAAGTCAACAACAAAAAAATTGAGTTCAATAGAATTCCCTGATTTGTTCTCAAATTATTTTTTTAATGCAGTGACTAAGTGGTGTGGTGAATACAAGATATCTAGGACAAAAGCAGTATTTCCACTCTTACAGTGAAAAATCTCTTAAGTATGCTTTGAGAAGTCATCTATCCAAACATCAAATATTTATAAATACAGCATCCTCGTGTTTTGAAACTAAAGAACCAGTGCTCTTAGATATTATTCTTTCTTCCAGTATCAAAAAAGAAAAACAAACAAACTTTCAGGGCTTCACATTCTTACTTTAAAGCTGTAGGACACGGCTTGTAAGTTTCCCTCTTTCCACAACACAGCAGTTTTCCTTTCTCTGCCTAAGTTTTCCACAGCCCTTGAACTAATGGCTCTTTTCTACCGCATTTCCTCTCTCTTAAGCCAATGCAAGTTTCAAATACAGACATTTCTACAGCACTGCAACATTTGAATTGTCTGCTAAATAGCCTGGAAAGTAAAATGCTTTTAAATTTCATTTGTCTTGATTGATCGAATTTGCAAATCTACTCATCCAATATAATCATCTAATAATCCAAAGTGCATATTTTATAGGTTACCATATTATTCACCCTAATTTCTGCATCTCAAGCTTGTAATACAACTTCATATGGCAAACATACCCACTGCAGTCAGTGAAACTACTGTGCATGTGTGACCTTTCCCAAGAAGTGATGCTACCACTGCAATCTGAGAAAACACTGATATCACTTTAGAGGTAATAAAACAGTTACCATGGAGTTGGTGCAACACGAGAAAAAAAACTAAGAAACTTTTTTTCTAATAATAACCACATATTTGTGTGATTAATGAACACCCCCTCCCCATTATCTTTTACCAGAACTAAGGTGAATATCTAAAGTTCTATCATTCAAGAAGCGATGCTGCTCACAAAACGCAGATCAAAAGCGAAGCACGTTCCGCTGACACAACAGCTTCCTGAACCTCTGAACCCGAAGGCCAGGCAGGTACAGCTCGCAGGATACAGAACAGAATGCAGGGCAGGGCCAGTACTAAATAACCGCGGTAGGACGCTCGGCAAAGTCCAGGAGGGGGGACACCCTCAGCAGACGGAGGATGCCTCCCTTCCAGCGTTCCCCTCCTAGCCTCAGCTCCCGCAGCCCCGCACATCGCGGGGAGCCGGTCCGGTCCGCACGGGGCGGGGAGCAGGACGGGGGACGCGCTGCCCGCACCGACGGGACCCCGGCCGAGCACCCCCAGCGCCTTCCCGGGGGCTCCCAGCGGGTCAGGGGGCCTAGAGGAAACCAAGGAACACGCAGAGGTACACCCCGGGAAGCTGGCGACAGGCACCCGAGCAACCCAGAGCGGTAGAGAAGCGGGGCCGGGCAGCCGGACGCGGCAGGGCCGGGCAGGGTCCCCGGCCGCCCGCTCCGCTTGGCGGAGGCAGCGCGGCAGCCGCCGCCGTCCGGAACGCCACGGCAGCGCTCGTGGAACCGCTCCCCCGGCCGGTACACACACACAAAAACACAAACACAAACACACCGGCTCGGCGCCCTCTGGCCGCGGGACAGGGCCGGCAGTGCCCTGCTGGCAGCTCAGCCCCCAGCGCAGCCCGGGTCGCCCGCAGCCGTCACCCCCGTCCCGTCGCGTCCCGTCCCGGCCGCGCACAAACTTTCTCTCCGCCAGCCCCGCGCCGCCCCTCCCCGCGCGCGGGCGGAGCGGCAGCTGCCGCGGCCAATGGTGTTGCGCTCCGGGGCCCCGCCGGCCAATGGGAGGCGGTGGGGGGCGGGCCCGCCGGCGGCCCCCGCAGCGCGGGGAGCGGCCCCGAGAGCGCGAGCGGGGCCGCCGGGACCCCCCGGGAACACCCCAGTCCCCGCATCCCCCGGCCCCGCCGCCGCCCCGCTCACCGGACAGCGCGGCTCCGCCTGCTCCTGCCGCGGGGGCCCGGCACTGGTCGCCGCTCCTCTTCGGCTCGCCCGGCGCGTCGGGCCGGAGGCCGCGCCAGCGCTGGGCGCCTAACGGGAGTCCTTGCGGGCGGCACGGATACCGACAACAGCCCCGAGAAACTCTCCTTCCCCCGCCGCTCCTGCCGGGCCCTTAAACATCCCGGCATCCCCGAGGATGGGGCGGGGCGGCCGCCGGCCCCGCCTCGCCGCGCTCCCCCGCCTGGCCCGGGGCGCCGGGTCCGCCGGGATCTGTCCCGGTCCGGGTGTGTCCCCGCCGGGCTGTGCTCGGGGAGATTGGAGCACGGTGGGGAATGGCCTGGTTTGTGCCTGCCTTGGGACAGGGAGCGCTGATCTCACGGTTTTTATAGCAGGGGGCACAGCGGGGCCTTCCCGGGCCCGAGCACTGCGGCAGCAGCGGGTACGGGGAGCGCCGCTCTGCCCTGGACAAACCGGGAGAGGGAGAAACACCCCGTCCGGCCTCTGCGGCCAGAGACTGCTCCTCCTGCAGCGCCCTGAACAGCACTGCTTTGAGCCTTTGGCCCAGCCAGATTTGGACACACAGCGTGTCGAGCAACGTACTTGCTCGTTTTGTATGTAAACTGAGATAATCTGCAAGACGTTCGGTATTAACTGAGTGTACGGGCTGGAAGTGGCTCAAACTCCTTTTTTGCTGTACTTGGAGAAATAAAAACGATGGGAGGAAAAAAAGGCCAGACTCTTGATGAATCCTGTTCCACCAGCTTCTACTTTTCACTGGGGTTAATTAGATAAAAAATACTGAATTCAGGAATACTGCTGTTTTTCAGGTTCATGAAAGTTTAGCCTGCTTCAGGGCAAGGAAAGGCAATTAACAAAAGAGAAGCCTCAAGGACCAACCATAGGGAAAAAGTATGAAAGCTGGCCAGAATTTCCTTAGTAAGGTTAGGGGTCACTGTGATGAAATGACTTCTTCCTCAGGTGTGAAAGCCATCTGAAATAGGCACTCCAATAATTTGAAACTGTCTTGAATCAGTTGTACTTTCCAAACTTCAATTCTTATAAGGGCTTGGAGGTTTTGTTGTGGTTTTTTTTCCTTGTAACAGGTAAAGTAGTACTTGATTTAAATAAATAGGAAATGGGACACGGTCTGAAAAAGGTGTCTTCACCTCCCTCTGTACAACATTATACTTTCTGCTTTTGAGGCAAAAATTTTCAGCTTTGAGACTTCTCCGCTGTATTCAGTGATATAAAATCTAAGGAAGTTTGAAAGTAAATTATTTTTATTGGCTCTCATTTCCCTGACGTTAACACATTTATTTATCTTTCTGCACACTTCCTCTTTATTAACATTGGTGCATTTGATGTCTCTGGCCAAATACAGTGACAAGGTGACCACTCAGTCTGTGGAATCAGGCATACACTATAATCTTCCCCTTTGATGTGCTTTTTCTATTTCTTTAAAGACAGTCCAAAAGAATGAATTGGAATCACAATTAAGAAAATATATTTTTTTAATGGATAAACTCTTTTGCAAATGCAGTGTCTTGGACAAGAATTCCCTGCATTGTTTTCTTGTAAAAGGTCCAATACTTCAGGTTTCCCCACATATCAAAGACTGAAAACTTGATAGGTCTGCCATATAATGTTAGGGAGTTACTCAAAAGAATTACAATCAGCAATTCCACTGACTGTTTTCCATTTCTAAAATTCTCTTTAGTCTCAACCAGAAATTGGGTTGGGCAAGACAGTCACCAATTTGCAGAACCTCTGATGGAAAAAGGAGAGATTGTAATTTATTGCATAGCTGACCCCAAAATACTGAGTCTTAATAGGTATCATTTTTTTACAGGTAAAGGCAATTAGTACTGTAATACCCAGATTCTTTTCTAGACTCTCCGAGATTGAAAATGAGCAGTTCACAACCTAGACCAAGGTGGCATTTGAAACCTTCTCTATATTCATTCATTAAAAGAGAATAATCTGACTGTATTGGGCTTTTTTGTCTTTCATCCTATTTTTATACTCACTGATTTCACTTTCATTCTTTTTCTCTGATTTTCTCCATGCTGTTATTTCACTGTACATTTCCATGATATTTTGACTTCTCTGTTTAGTCACCTGAATCCAATGGCTACTTTAGCCTGACATTACCAATGGCTGCAGCATCTTCTCTTTCCTGTATTCCAACCTTACCCTTCTTAGATGACGTTTTTTTCCATTTTCTTCTTGATGCTTGAGACTCAGGGAACCTAAAACTGAAGAGGCTGCTTTAGTTAATTATTTCATCATCACAACCAGACAAAAAGCCTTTTATATAAACGCAGCTACACTGTGTCTATTAATTTTAAATTTGCAAACTGATGAATCTTCCACATACCGCAGAAGATTGTCTTCAGACCCGTGCTGTACAAATGTTTATTTTTAGAAGGATGTTTTCTTTTACTTTTCAATGCACATTTACAGTTAAATAAATTCATCTAGTGTTCCCTGTAATGGAGACTATATCAGACAGAATCAGAAAGGCAGAAGAGGCTCCAGAAAATCCAGTAGCCTTAGGGATTGTTAAGGAGCAGGCTGATGTCTGGCAAATGCTTCTCTCATAGGCCAGAGGGGACACTGCCTAACCAGCTAGCAAAGGATTAGAGAAAATGGACAAAGACATGCTGGAATTAGGGACTGGGAAGGGGAACATGTCTTGTTCCCTAAGTCTTGCCAACTCTTGAAAGTGTTGCCAGCAAATGCTTTACACCTAGAATCAAACTGGCCAGAGACAGAAGGAACAAAGACCTCCCTATTTGTCAGTCAATGCTCCACTTCACTAGCCTTGCTATTATAAATCTATTTACATATCAACATTAATTTAAGAAAGCTCCACCGGTCTTTTTCTGATCACTGAAATCTGTATAATTGAAGTCTGTGAATATACATAACCTACAAATATAGTCAGGGTTCAAGGATATCAAAACTATCAAATGAGGACAAAGGATATTCTTTGGAATGGCAATGTTACACTTGGATTGTCACTGAAAACAGTGTCCTTTCTCAGGACTAAGCTGCTAGACTTAAAAGCATCTAGACACTGTTAAGTAACAACATAAAAGTCAACCAGGAACTCAAACATTCAGCCCTACTCCCCAGATGATTCCTAGCTTGCTTCCACTATTATCCAGGGCTCTATACAGCTTGATTCTTGAGATGTTCATTAACAGAATAAACTTAGGAGTCAGGAAACATATAGATTTGAAAACTTTAAAACTTTGAGACAGAAGAGCTCAGTAGGACAGCGCAGGATGGGAATAGATGTCTTTGGGGTCACAGAGATAGGAACATAACAGCTCACTGGTTAACAATTCTTCAGGTTCTCCAAATCAATAAACTACAGGAAATTAATCAGAAGGAGCAACTACTCTGCTGTAAGTCCTTGAAGCCTGAAAATTCAGGCTTCAAGTCTCCCTCTCTCCTGGTTCTTCGTTACTAACAGTAAAAAGGCTGGGATAGCTGCCTGTGACATGGATAGGGAATGAGAAAGGCTGTGAAAGCAGGAATAAAGAGAGATCCATTATATCTGCACTGGATAAATATTATGATAGGGCCTTATGCAGGACTTAAGCTTTTTAGACAACATAAACCATTAAATGGAGCAATCCAGCGGAGCTTGGAGAACTCCTGATTTAGATCAAGCAGAGCGTCAGAAGTTCTTTAGAACTTCTGTATCAAAGAACCATTTCCGAATTTCGATCATAATATATTCAAATTCAAAGCCCTTGTAGAAGTTAGAAGGCCAAATAAATTTACCATAGCAACACTGAATGTTGAAAAGAGGACTACATAAAAACAAAGAAGTCTGTTAAAAGTAAATTAGAAGGAAATTACCTGTATAAGAGTTTTTGAGTAAGTATCTATTGTCTGTTAAAGCCAGCTAGAGGATTCCTTAGAAGACTAGCAGAATTCTACATGAGAATAAAGGATAATATTAAAAGAAACTACTAAAAAAAATTGTGTTCAGATGAGAAAAACAGAAAATAGCAAAACCTCTGGCAAGCTAAACGTAAAACTGTGAAAAGCCGGCCAAAAGTATTTGAAGGAAAATGTTGGTAATGGTATAAAACTTTATTGTAAAACCTCTTCCAAACACATCAGAAGCAGGAAGCCTGCAGGATAGAAAAATTGTTTGCTTATGTGGATATTATGAGAGGTTCCTACAGGGAACCCCTTTATACCATAGAAAGCTGCGAGAGTTTTTGGAAAGATATGTGGAAACAGTGAGCTTGGATGATATGAGATTCTGTATTTCAGTAAAACTTGTTGAAAAAATCTTAACTAAAATTTCTTCAAGAAATTAGGCTGCATTGCAAAAAAAGAGGAAAGGATTAGTACTGAGATAATAACTGATATTAGGTAGGGAAAAAGGTACAAATAAATAATCCACTTGCTTAGTAGAGGGAGGTCTCTACTAGAATCTCACAGGGATGTGTGCTGGGCCCATTGCTGTTTATGTACTCTTTTTAAATAATGAAGAAAGGAGATAATAAGATGAACAAGTTTTCCAGTGGTACAAAATTGTGGAGGACAATCATTTTAAAAGAAACAAAAAACTAGAAGGCAGGAGGAATAAAAAGGAAAATTTAAGATAAGTAAAAACTTCTGTAAGAGGAAAGATCAGCTTAAACATAAATGACTAAATGAATTGACTGAAGGGAGACAGAAAATGGATTTATCAATTTCTGAAAGGCATGAAGAAGATAATTGTGATTCTTATTGTTTTATTGGTTAATATTGATAAAAGTATAGTCATTCCTTATCTCCTATAGTGAAAGAATTACATGCCATAAAATTAAATTAGCAGGTAGACCAGGCCTGGCAGGAAGCCTAAAAGGTGCTGTTTGGACAGAAATTGCTATAGCAAATAATTACCGCTTAGAACTTTTATGATCTGTGAATCTGCATTCGGGATTTGTCACAAGGGGACAGGAAGTAACATCTCAGAGCATTGGGTGGTTTCTGTTACAAATACAGAGGGAGGTGAGTGCTCCACCACAGGGAAGGAGCTTTGTATTCCCACGCACTGCCCTTCAGAACGTGCTAGTCTTGGATGGTCTCCTGCTGTGAGCCTGGGTGCTTCCCAAGGAGCCAAGGCTGGTTTTGCTTTATGGATTAGCTGGCACTGTTGCTGCAGCAGCAGCATGGGCAGTACACACTCCTGCCACAGCACACAGCCTGTAACTTGTGTCATGTGAGTAGCAAGCCTGACACCACAGACCTGTTTCTAACCCTTAATGTTTTGGTTGGCAAGGCAATGCTTAATACTACAACTAGCCTCTTAATTTTGATCTTAAAAACTGTGATTAAAAAAAGCCCTCTGTGCAACACTTTTTCCTAAAATTTGATGCTATAAACAGAACCACAGCAAAATGCGTTTCTTTCTTCCAAAGTTTTTCTTTGCCCTAGCACACTGCTGTTTCTATTTGTTATCATAATATAGGTATTATTGTTTAACTGAAGGAAGAAAACATTTGTGTGTTTCCTACAGTTATCACATTAAGCTCATGTAGTTTGCTACTGGTAATGAAGAAAACTACATTTTGGTGCAGGTTAATTGACCACCTGCTGATCTCAGTGTAGGACAGGCTGTTCTGTCCATCCAGACTCCCACTCCACTCAAGCTAGATGAGCAGGGTTCAGGTTTTTTACCCCCCAGTCCATCCACATCTCCCCTCAGCATGTCCTGGCATTCCCCGTGTTCCTTGAGGGCATTCCCTCATTTTAGCAACTTCAGTAATAGACTATCCAGCCAGCAAGTTTAAATGCAGTTTAGAGATAGTTCTGCCATTCACACACGATGGAAATGACTGTTCAAGAAGCAGGCACAGACACACATGTTTGCATTATATCTTACCTCAGTTGTTCCTATTTAACAAATATTCATCATAAACCCAAAACTGTTCCTCTCGGGATTTTTTTTGTTTTGACCAGGACATCCTTTCCACCTATTTAAAGGTCCAACCTATTTTGAATATTACAAATGTAATGGTCTTGGTAACTATGTGACAATGATCTTCTAATTAGTCATTGGAAAGTATACCTTTGATATATTTTTTAATTTTCCACCTTGTAAATTAATTGATTAGCCTGCTCTGAATGCCAGACTCTGACTACTAGTACATTTTTCTAATGGTAGAAACTATCTAACTTCTGTCTGGCAAGAGTTGTTCATGCATGAGATTCCTTCAAAGAACAGAAACGTATTCATATAAAAGAAACTCTTACAGCAGTGGGTAAGCTCTTCAGCTTCCAAATAATTGTTCTGTCTGTTTGTCCAAGGCGGTAGTGTTTACGATATGACACAGGATTAGAAACTGCCTTCAAGTCTATAAACATGTACACATGTACTTGCCAATAAAACCTACAAACTGTATATCTGGTGTCACTGAAGTTCAGATTCTTACCTAGTGCAAGTTGGTGTATCTGCTCTGATTTCAGTGGAGTCATGCTGATTTACACAGCTGAAGATCTGGGCCCTAGCTGTTGGGTCTGGGAATTTTAACCAAAAAAAAAAAAAAAAAAAAAAAAAGAGAGAGAGAGAAAATTTAGTCAAATTCATCCTTTCCTTCTGTAAGTAATACGTTTATGTAAATATGTTTGTCGATCCATATGCAGAATCCCATTGGCTTCAGTGGTGTCCAGAAAATGAGGAGGTAGTGTTTGGAAAAATTACTGAAACTTTAATCATAACTTTCATTCTCCTCTCCCACCTGATTTAATGCTTAGGTAGATCAGACATCTACACCATTGTACTGCCAACTGTTTAATCCTTGGGGAATCTGTAGAAGCAACTTATTTTTACATAGTAGCACAGGTAATATCTGGAAGTTTGTAAAGTATATTAGGATTTTTCAATGGAAAATTATAGATATGATAAATTCATGTCTTGTCTATTTAGCACACAAGTCAGTGAAGCCACAGACCTCATAGAGGTGTGTATTCAAATGTATTATGGTATCCACTGTATCATTCCAGGTGATACAACTGGACAGCTACTATAAATCTCAATAAAATATATACTTTTGTAAAATGCAGATCAAGGTTCATGACTAATTAAACACCATTCAGTGTTCCCATTTAGTCCTGACACAAGACAAAAGGGTATATACGTTGCATGTAGGCACTTTGCCCAGAGACCAATATGTCTTTGACTAATATGTTCTCAGTTTCAGTGTTAGTTGATAAATTTAATTTAAATAGCTTTATTCAGTCATATGAGCTTGACTGAATTTCTTAATCTCTTGTTCCAGCCTCTCAGATAGAAACAAAATCAAGATAAACCAGCATTTGTTCTGCTGCCATCCCTTCTCTTAACCTGTGTCACAACTGGTTAGAGTGCAGTTCTTACAAACAAGAATTGTCTCTCACCATGTCTTTGCACTTTGCCTGGTAGAATGGAGACTATGCCTCTGCTGCAATGCAAATGAATAATAATTTATGATGATGTTGGAAGGGTGTTGACAGAAACGGAGCTAACGGCATTAGCAGGGAATAGCTGCATTTATACTAAAAATAACTATTGTCAGTCAAAAAAGCAAACCTAATTTCCAGTGTTTAATCTTTATTAGCTGAAACTCCCAGTAGAAAGAGCATGATTTTTTAGTTGCAATTTTGCTAGGATAACGACTACAGAATTTTTCTACTGACTTCAGAAGACTTCAGAGCCAGCTCGAGAGAAGAAAAATCCACAGAAAAAGTGAAATAAATATTGTTGGCATTTTACAATAAAATGGGGGTGCATTTTATAGGTGGCTAGCAGCTTGTAATTACTCTTAGTAAAACTAATCCTTTCCCTGTGCTTATTAAAATGTTTCATGTATCAGCAAGCCATGAAAAGAACTCACTACCAACCTCTTAACTTGCACTTAACCCGAGAAATGTCCACTTGAGTCACAGTTCCCAGTGCCAGTCCTGTTTCTCTGCCTGCTATTGGAATTCAAACCCTCTGAGGGAATTAAAACTAACACATTAGTTCCTCATTAAATCCAAAAGGGATGTTAAATGTAACCAAATAACTTTATAGTATTTCTTGGGAATATGATCTCAGGAGGATAAGGAAGGAGCAGTGGCTTTCAATTAATGATTTTCCCTCTTCTAACACACAGAAAATATCTGTAATGTTCTTTTGACCCCTTTTAATTTCTTCAAGGGGAGCATTTGACTCTTCAAGCTTCCTCCTACAAATATATTTTTTAAAGTTGCTGCAGGTTTGTAATAATTTAGTAGGATGAAGAAGTACAGTCATTACTATTGCAGTCCTTTTTTCTTCAATTAGTATTTCTAATCACATTAGACATGTTTTCAGTATCCAGAGAGGATGCCTGATCCCTACAGCTATCGTGAACCATTAACTTTAATTAAAATTTACAAGTCTAATGTTGTTACATCTGCTAAAAGCATTAACTGCCATGTTAATTACCAAAATGTTAATGTTGCGTTAAAATATGAATGTTCCCTTTTGACAGTTCATCTGTGGTTTAATTATTTATTTTTGGTAGAACATTTCTTCAAAAAATAAAAAGGCATAAAAGCCTAAACGCTGACTGAAATAATGAGACATAATGAGAAAACTTCATCTAAGAAGAAAACTTAATATTTAGAATAGCAGTTGTTAGCAGTAATTTGTTTGTATTCTTTGCTGTATCTGAAATAAATTCATGGCACTTGTGCCATGTCTAAGATGTTATTTATAATTGCAGCACATTCTTTTGCTATTACTTTGTAGGGATATCTGAAGTGCAGGACAAGTCTTAAATCCCCATAGTCCAAGTCTTAAATCCCCATAGTCAAGCACTGCCCTTGTGTTGGCACTAAAATAGAAACTTCCCCAAGAGAGATTTCAGGACTTCACAACAAAAACTTTGTTGAATTTCTGAAGGTTTCTCCCATGTAACTCATTTCAAAATAGATTTACAAAAGGAGATGTCTAGAACTCAGTCATGAAGTTACTGTACTCCCTATCCCAAGAGTACAAGATCAAAGTGTAAGACTTTTTAAATCACCGCAATTAATAACAGGCATAGCATAGAATTTGCAAGTAACTCATGGAAAGTAAACAGAAATCTCTGGTTAAAGTAAAGCTGTCACTTGCTATATTTCATGGTAAGATACTCCTCTATGATATTGTTCTTAAAGGCATTGTCAGTGAAATTAATAAATGAGAAACTTCTGACAAACCAATGTTAAATATAATTGTTACATGTTTCTCTCACTTTGAATAATTATTTTAATGGTTGAAGTTAACAGTCTGCCAAATGTGGTTGTAAATAGGTGCTGCTGTATTTTATGCCATACTCTATTTTTTAATTTTACATTAAGAAACCCTCACTTCACCCATAGATCTTCTATGCTACATGTCAGCTGCACATTCCTCCTGTTGTACTCTGTTGAATGTTGCAAGTAGGCAGATGTTTAGTGGCATTTGCATAAGTGGGGGGAAAATGTATTTTTAGAGATCAGATGTCAAGTTCACAGATTTAGACAGTTTCTTAGATTTAGACAGTTTCTTGGAATAATAAAATTTTTTAAGTCTACAAGTCAGACCACTGCAAGTTGTCAGTGAACTGTCAGCCAGCAGGATAACACCTCTTGCTTCACCACAGCCTGCCCTTTGCTAATGTCCAGATCTTATCTCCGCTGTACAGTGGAATAAGGTAGTTCAACTCATAAAACAGGAGTTTTCATATAACATATTTAGAGCTGCTCTTCTTGGAGGTAGGTATTGTACCACATTTACTGGATTCTCCTAGAGGAAGAGTTGCATTCTGTTGTCTTTTCAAGTTAACACAGTAGGAAAATGTTGCAATAAAGCATTATTTGTCTTCCACAGCGTTTGGAGAATTCACCTCCGTATATATTTGCAGGGCCTTTAATAAAAAAAGGACCATCGAATGAACTGGCCTGAAAGCAGAGAAAAGCTCTGCAGCCTCCCAGGCCTTCAGAGCAAAAAATTGGTCAGAGTTCATGGAATCTGTCCACACCCTATCCCGCCCCGCCTCCAAAAAAACACAAACAAACAAAAAAAAACCCCAACCCACACTTTCCAGCTCAGTCAGTGTATAAAACCCAAGCTATGGCTGGTTATGTTCTATGAGCCATGTTGCAGTCACATTCAATAGAACTAGTGCTAAGATTTACTCAGCGTGCTCTGATCCCAAGGCTTTTTGAAATGCTACTTCAAACAGAAACTATTTCCATTTAAAAATAATAGTTGTTATTATTTTGAAGTATGTAGCAAGTTGCTAAAGAAATGTTTTCTAATAGTCTGCCAGAAGGCAACCTCTCTCCTGGGCTTTGTTTGCTTGTATAGATTTCATTGCCTGCAGCAATGCTTCCTAAAGTCAAGTTTACAGAAACTTTTGTCTCTCTTGAGGAGATGAATATATTTCAAAGCTCATTATTTATTTGGGAATATTCAAACACTCTAGAGAAGGCAAGGAAATAACTCAAATGATTCATTTGCAATTAATCTTATGTTAACTTTCATGTTGCAGTGCTCTAACTTATGTAACTTCCTGAAAAGGTCTGTCTTAGTGCATGGAATTCACCCCTCTCCTTTGCAGTCTTCCAGTTCTTACAGCATGGGGAAACTACTTTAATTCCTCCTTTCCTAACGAAAAATAGAAACACATTTTTCGTCTGCTTGCTTCTGGCTGCTTTCTTGACTGCAGAAGGAGAGAGCTGAACAGCCACTGAGGCACAGACAAGTCAGAAGTTTCCCTGTCCGTTTCTGCAATTATCAGAACACTTTTTATTTTGTGAAATATAAAAAAATAAATTAACCCCACTGCACCATGCCCACAGAGTAGCTCTAGCAAAGATGTTACTTTTTCTCAGTCATTCTGATTAAGGAAATGCCAGATCTTCTTCTAAGATGTAGCATTAAGGAAATGGAGTGCCTCTATTCTACAGGTTCTGATTAGCCACAGAATGTCCATTAAAAAAAAAAAAAAAGTAATTTGTGTTTAAGAGCAATGCCTGCCTTAAAATTTGCATATCTTCCTTCTCTGCCTACTTTTTAATCTTTTTTTTTTTTTTCCATAGTGCACATACTATTAAATGGGAACTTTAAAGTATTTCTCCTCTTCACCAAGCTTTTGGGTGGAGGATGCTCCTCTGAGTATACTGTAATAGCTGGCAATCAGCCTAGCACACCATCCACCGAGAAACTGTTATTGAACTCTAGAACAATGCACTCTTATTATTAATAGTTAATTAAAAGGCCAATGTAAGAGTATCATTTTACGTTCTCTTTCAAGATGTGTTCCCTACAGTTTCTATGAGACAAAGCATCAGAAGGCAAGCTGCACAATTTTGCTGTGCGTAACTTTTTGGTAAGAGTGACAGGCTCAGCTTCAGCAGTAAACCTTATTTTAACCTTTCCTGCAATCATCCATACATTCTTTAATGAACACAGAGAAAAGCTCTGCATTCTTAAAATTACGGTGGAGTTCTGGATCTCTGCTGCAGAATCACTGTTGTTACAAATCCAGATTTACTTTAAAGAGAGCAATATTGACCTCACATACCTGATTAAGTCCATAGTCAGCTCCCATGTGTAGGCACATATGACCTCACCTACTGTCAAAACCCGATTTTTATGGGACTGCACTATTCACATGTTTAATTTGGGCACATGATTTATGTACCTTACAGAACAATACAGGTTTCTGGTTCATTATATGTATATATCCATGTATATATGTATATTTGTGTGTGTCATATACAGGTATATGTCTGTATATATATTTATATAAAATATTATATGTATAATTGAAATTAACACATCATAAATAAATAGTGCTCCTTTGTCTGCAGTGTTTCAGATAAACCTACACATACAAACTTATGAGAAGCTGAATACTTATTTTACAACATGCATACAAAAATATGAAGATACTTATTAAATATACTAATTAAATGTCTAGAAATGTACAACTTTTTAGTCTATAAACTTCACCCTGTCAATGGACAAATACACTCAAGACCCATTCCTAGTGCCTTATGTTTCTTTTTTCTAACACATCTCCCCCACGTCTCTGATTTGTTTTTTTAATCCTACCTTATTAAATGAAAAATGGAAATCTCTGGCGGTGTTTTCTTTATGAGTGAAAAATGGAATATATAGTTTTTTTCCAAGTACTCCACAAACTACTGCTTCATCTGGCATGACATTACAGCCAAAATTGAATTTGGAGGCTTCCTGGACTGCTTTCCCTAAAAAACTACTAGAAAATATGTATGAATAGAAACTTTGTTCCAGAATATCCAATTCACTTTAAATCAGAGCAAACCAACAATGATTTTCCTACTCCTGTTGTTGCTCACTTTCCACTTTTTTTCCTAATAAGAGAGGCATTTCAATTACACAGAAGCTGCTGAATAAAATCTATACAGGTACACTGACTATCCCCTGCTGTTCACTAACGTTCAAAGCATGTAGTTGTTCTTTATCTCTTCAGTCCATCTGATTTCCCACAGGTTGACAATATCCAAAATATTTAGCCATGATATGTAATTATTGTAACCTTTCAAATTACTAAAATGTGACTTTAAATCTGTGGACCAATCCTTAATTAAACAAACATCAAAGAACAGAATTCCAAAGAAATCAAACAGGGTACGCTAATTTGCTCAGGAAAAGACTTTCCTATTGTCAATATTTCACACAAATGAGAACAAGAAGTCATAAATTCAGGGGGAAAAAAAATTGCACATAAGACACACAGTTTCCCAGTAGTACATATTGCAAAAGTTAGGCTATGTAGGTAATGGGATAGCAACATTAAAAAGGTGGAGAAAGCATCCTTATGTTCAGCTTTTAGGTATTCTTCAAGAATAGCATGAAAGAAAGACGTGATTTTGGCCTAAAAATCTGATCATCTTAAGTAGGTCCTGATTGCCAGTGTAAAGGACTGTATAGAGAGCCTTTAATAAAATAACAGAGTTTTATAAAAGTGTGGGATACAGAAAACACTGTTTCCCCCTCTAATGATCTTCTAGGTTTCCTTTTCATACAGACTTCTGTTGCTGCTTATACTCCTCAAAAGAACATGTGTTATAACTTGTTATTCTGTTGAAATTTTATACATGCTTAATAAAACAGGGAGAAACCTCAGCGGTGTTTAATGGAAGGTGATAAACCTCAGGAATAACAAAGTCTTTTGGTATGAGCTGGAACTTTATTCTTGGAAAAACCTGAGGAGGAGAAGGACATCCATCTGCTTCTTGACTAAAGAATGACAGTGACTCAAGAAAATGCAATGTCATGCAAAGATATTTAAGACAATGATAAGATACACTGGGAGCTGTATGTTCAATAGCTTTGTAAAATGTTATTATAATCTCAGGTGGAATATTTCAAGAAATATCTTCTCACTCCTTTTCAAGAAAAGTTTTTCATTCATGTTGAACCAAATTAAGAGACAAGTTAGTGATATTATTAGATGAGTATTATCTAGTCAGAGTACCATTTTATTCTCAATTTAAATAATAAAAAAACCCAAAACCACACCAGGGAAAATGGGGGAAAACTTCCCCAGTCACAGGCCAGCAACAGAACTGAAATGAAAAGCTGTCTATTTGCACTCTATACCTTAGAGTCAATGAAAACAGCTCTTCATATAGTTGCAGGCTTTCCTTGGAACACAGGGCAGAATCCACAGATTTCAAAAAAAAATGCACTGAATTGAGAGGATGATATGAAAGACAATGAAATATTGAGAGTGTCTATAGTCAGAAGTAGTTATTAAATCAACTACCCTAACCTATGTGACAAAGCAAAACAGAACAAGTTTCTTCCTTTTGGAATGCTGCTTCCAAAATCCCACTCCAGTCCTCTTGAACCCTTGCCACTGCTGTAATAAATTCCAGAGACCACTGGGAGCAAGGTTTGGAAACACTTCAGCAGATGAACCGCTTTCTGAGAACCGAAACCTTTGTTTGTAAAACACATACAATACAAGCTGACTCACATGAGGCCTGGAAGTTGGAGCCTCCTTCTTTCTTTTCTGGACTCAGTCCAAGGAGAGAAAACTTGGGAGAGGGAAGAAGGTTGGTTTAGTGATCAGGATAGAAATAGACAAAACATATATGCAACATTGGTACGCATCTGCACAGATGCAAGAACAAAAAATTAGCATTCATTCAGAGCTGCTTCTGCTTTCTGACAGGTAATAATGATTGTTAATGGGACTGACATTTCCACTGTACAATCAAAACATATTCTTCAAAACCTATTGCATAATTAACATTACTAACACACAATTCACATCAAATAACATCAAATTAGAAAGACTTATGGGGCTAGTGAATAGCATCCTGAAAAACATCTTGTCCAGGTGTTGAGTGAGCCCTGATAACATATGCAAGGCCAGGCTCAAGTTGCTTCTCTCAGCCACGCAAGTCCTCATTTCTTTCTGCCATCGCTAATAGTAAGAGGTTGCCCTCATGAATACAGGATTTACAGGAATGCATTTTCTTTCTGCACATTTTACCAACAAGAATAGTAATTGATTAACCATACAGAAGACGTGTTGCTGCGTCTGGTAATACATATGAAACAGCAGGAGAGGCAGGAGCAAGGTTCATGTCCTTACCTACCTTAGTAATGGGAGGAGTTCCCCAAGTAGCCTAGGATTAGGAAAGGCAATAAAGGAGTTTAAATTCTTGATTTCCTTATATCCTTATTAAATCAGATACTTCATGCAAATTATATTCACCCTCCAAATAAATTTCTCACTCATTTTCTAGAGCAGAGACTAATCTATGCACAGATATTTTCAGAAGCACTGCACCTACCACGTATTAACATTTCAGCTGCGTCCTCTTTGTAAGCCAGAGGAAAGACTAATGTGGAGTTAATCACGTGGCCCCTTTGCCAAACTAGAGACATCATGGTCTGCAGTGACCTCCCAGTGAAACAGTAACACAGAAAAGCCTAATGACTCTTAATGTGGTGCTCAGTCATTGCAGGAACATCATTAGATGCTGTAGGGCCTGAACAAGGCCTTCCAAATCTAAAGTTTGTGTGGGTGGGAGGAACCTTGAAGACAACAACCAAACCTTTTCCTGTTCTTTACAAACTCTTAGAAGGAACTTGACATATTTTTTGGGATTGCACTGGGAGAAGGAGGAAGGAGGAGGAAGGGAGGCTGCTATCAAATAGTTGTTAAAAACATGCAAAATAAAAGGCCTAGATAAAAAAAAAAAAAAAAGAAGTTTCTTCTACAGACTTTGATGTTTCCAGACATTGATTCTGAATTGAACAAGAAAAAAAATAAAGCAAGCTGAAAATGTGCTGTCAGGATTTTTATAACACCAAGCTTTTTTATGATTTTTTAATGCTCTGATGACAGATATATGAAAATGAGTGCAAAATGAGTGCAAAATGCACAGAAGAAAGAAAATAAAACCTCACTGTAGAATTTGCATAGACAAAGAAAAAAGTATCATTTCCTAGCACTGACGACAGCATAAGCACAGAGTAACTTTCAGGAGAATTATTTCTGCAAAACACCAGTGTGTTTCACATGCTTCGGTTTCTAATATGTCATTGTTAAATCAAAGAGTATTTGTATTTTTTTTTTTACTAGGCATGTAGAAGTGTTAAGAACCATGAAACGAATTGTAGCACTACCAGTACCGCTTTTAAAAAAATAAAGCAACCTGTTTATATTATTCAACAGATAAAATAACCCACAGATTTCCAGGACCAGCACATGAGCATGCACAAAATAAGGTCATTAAATCTTGCATGAAAGTTTATATAAAAGTGTAATTATATCTGACATTTTAGTTTGTCACTTTTTGAGGATTTATGCAGGAGATAGGTGGTACACAAGTCATGTGTTTCTACTGAATCCAAGCAGGACTAAATTTCACTCTATTTAGTCTTTGTTTGTTCTTCTCATTTTGTGTATCAAGCATTAAATAGCTCAAGCTGAGTTTTAGGAAAATTGCATGCTTATACTTTCTTAGAGTCTGGATGTTATTCCAGTCTACCTATACCATAATAATCCATGTGTGGATCACTCAAGTATAAAGACACATTGTTCTGTGTTAGGAAATTATTTAGGATTTTGCTTGCTTAAAACATAGCATTATAGCATTCATATCACATAGAAATGGATCTGAAGATATATTTTAGTTTTGACTTCAAGAATTCACCTTCCCGAGGAAAAATATGTCATCCATCTGACCTCAGGCTGTTACTGGCAACAACCTGCAAGTAGGTCATAAGTATGTTGTTAAACTCCATCTCCTGGATAGCAGGAATGAGAAGAAGGAATAGACAGATGAGTATATTGCTCAAACATTTCTAGAATTAGAAGTAATTATATAATTTGATTTATAGGAAAAAAATTCACAGTAAGACAGAAACTGTGGGTGATTGAAAGAGCTTCATGTTACCATGAAGAGGAGTAAATGAAACCAACTTTCTTGATAGTGGTTCCTGAGTTTTAAACTGTCAAGGGAAAAAAAAAAAAAAAAGAAATCCTGAAATCTGTGTCCCCAGCTTACCTTCCTCAAAACCATCATTTAGGATGTTATACCTAAGAGACTTTTCAAAACTTTAGTTATTTTGATTTTTACTGCCTGTAAAATCCACTCTTACATATCTGTCAGCACTCCAGTCTACCTGAAAAAGGTGGTTGTAACAACCCAACCGTAACAGAAGTGGGTATTTCAAAAGTGATTGAGGAGGATAAAATGTAGCCTAAGCCCAGACTGAAGCTAGCACAATGACACCGCAGTTTTTCCCACGTGCATTTGTGTTCTCTTGTATTTGCATTTTTAATATGAAAATAACTCCAAGGGGAAAATCCTCTATAATATAGTTGTTGGTTGCCAAGACCATTATTCTGAGAATTCTGTGATGAAAAGGGTTTAAATTCCAGAAGCAGTTTTCTTATGGCAACTTTCAGTGTGGAAAAGTTTCAGTGTGGAAAAAAAAAAAAGTTTGATAGCACTTAAGATCCATCCTTTGATTATGTGCTCTATTGTTTTCTTCCATGGCATTTCTCCTGCTTTGGGATGCCGGGATGGATGGTCCAGTAGAAGTTTGTAATGGATCTCTCTGCCCATGAGAGTCCCCTCACAGTAAAGGTTGTCCCCCCCAGATCCCTACAAGTCTTTGTGATCAACAGCACTGTCCACACCCTTCACAACAAATTTGGTGAACAGTCACCTTTTTCTTGTCCTATTCCATTCTTTGGGAAGGGAACTTTATACTACCATGGGTCCAGATCAAGCTTTCCTTCCAGAAATCATTTTTCAAAGCAGAGGCAACTCCCTACAGATTCCCAGAAGAAAGAATACAGGCAGGCTGGAATATAGTGCAGAGATATTCAAGGTAAGGTTTAAGCAAGCTGGATCAGCCCTGGCATCAGCAAAGTATTTCGTGCAGGCTCATTTACCCGGTTTCTTGAAGGGTGCTGGAAAGATTTAGTAGTTAATTATGTGTCGAGGCAGCATGCCCAGGGCACTGCGCAGTGACAGGAGACAGAAGGACCCGTTCTCTGCTCTGTAGCTGATCTGCTTCATAACCATGAACCACTTTGCCTGACTCTCCTCCCCTCGTGCATCCGTCTTGCTCATTAGGAGCATAAGGGTTTTTGTGTGGCAGGGAATGTTTTTCGTCACAGGTGAAATCCTTGGTGTGTTGCAGTCAACAGCAAAACTCCAAGCTCCAGGCATTCCAAGTTTTAATTCTATGCATTCACAGACTGTTTAGCACAGTAAGGGCCCTACTTCAGTTTCTAAATGGGATAATGCAAACAAATTATGGCTATAAAGCATCTCCTGAATTGTGGTTTCAAAGCAAAGCAATGGAATCTTTCATAGCCAGGAGGGTGTGTTTATTTATCCATATATTTGATTAAATCCTAAGCCTTCCACGGAGAGGGAATTGATTTTTTTAACCATAAAAAAAAAAAAAAAAAAAAAACATGAAAAGTAGGTATAACATTTACCCTTATCCCCTGACTAGGCACACTTCAGATAGACCAACAGCACATATTGGGACCCAGTGTGAGGTGTTTGGAGGAGGGAGGAGAGAGGTTGGAAAAAAGGGAGAAAGAAAAGTAGATTGCAAGTTTGGACAACATTTGAATAGTTTGGAATTTCTTTGAATACACCACTCTGAGCTGTTGAGCTATGACAAATTTAGCCTTTGTTTTAAACTGGCATAGTCTGCTGTTACCAAGAATGCTTTTAATATTTCAACTTAAAGATATCCTTTAGGGTGACATATTGCAAACATGTTTTCGGTTTTGTTTTCAATTTTCTTTGTTGTTGGAGTTGCAGTGTAAATATGCACTGTATTTTCCTTTGCATATTCCTCATTATACTCATTTTAAAGTCTTCTCTATGAAGTACCTTCCTCCCAGCACAAAAGCATACAAGAATATATTTTCTCTATTCTGAGTCTGACAATGAAAATATTCTCAGTAGTTTATTTACACAAGGGCAGAAATTGTGATGGTAGGCAACAGCATATGAAATTCATTAGCAAACATCTCAGACAACTGCATGAGCAGGCCCCAGCAAAGTGTGGAATGAGCAAACGATCCTGGGGAGGAGATGGGGGGACAGAAGGGAAGAATTACCATGTATGAAAAAGGCTAAGGAAAAAAATGCCATTTGTCAATACAAATCCTTTCTTCGCCCTGATTCTAGTTCCTTTTCCCCTTTTACTTAATACGAGAATTAAGAAACTCAGGATTCCTTTAACAACAAATTGCTCCTTTTCACTCAGCTGTCGATTGCACCGGGTTCAGCACTATGGCACGTACTTCCAGGAAAGTCTTGCCTTCCTCATTTTTCATTTATTTGCTCTTAATTCACACAGTCAGCACCAACCTGTGCTGTCCCATTTAAAACCAAAGGATGAGTTCATGGTGGCTACCAGAAGGCAAAACCAGCAGAGTGCTCCCTAAGAAAGGAAACCTACATTATGTTGTTAAGCCTTGTTTTCTAAATCATGCTTTTTATTTTATTTATTTTTATATTCTTCAATATCTATTATGCCACCATAGCAACTACAAGTCCGTGCCGTGGCCCACCGTGCAAGGGTCTGTGGAGAACAGAAATGGTCCAAAAGAGTTCTGAGAGAGGCATACAGATGCCTGGAAGAGAAAGGACAGATTTTCGATACACAAGATAGTTTGTGATATCATTGTGTCAGCAGTCTCAAAACCAGCAGATTTACTGTAGATACTACAATAAAGGAGAGGTTTGGGAAGGATGGAGCCTACAGGCACAGCAATGATTGTTGCAATGTTCTGCCTGGTATCTGAACACACATGCCAGCTTCTCAGAAGGCAGCAGTTGCCACTTCTAGTGGTAAATAGGATTGATAGGATTTAACACCTCCTGAAATTGCTGGGTAATACTGAAAAATTTTGTGTTATTCCTGTTAAAATTTATCAACAGTTGAGGGTTTTTTTCAGTCTCACAAAACTTTGTATCACTATGACCGAAAAGAATATCAAAGAATTATTCTACCATTCACCCTATAATTTGTACATTAGACATTACACTGACTTTAGGTGTTGAAATTAGGTGTGTTATTTTTGTACTAGAGCACTTGTCATTGCTTTCCTGAATTTAAATTTGACTGTAAAAAACCTGTCATTAAATTTTTAAACATGCTTAGATTATTAAATTTCAAAACAAAACAAGAAGTGAATTAAGTGCTAGAAAAAAACCCGAAGCATTAATTCAATATGTCAGTTCAGAATTGTCAAATGCATCACTCTAAGCAGCAGTGGTTTTGCTATTTTCCTGTTTGCCTTTAATACCTTCTTTGAATAATGTTCAACTACATTTTTTTTGCTTTGTTTTTCTAAGAGAGCCAAACTCATCTTTTATCTTGAATTTATGGGCACAAATCAAACAAATCTCATTGCTCAGGCACGGTGTATGCAGAGAGGGGTTCTCAGCAACCCACAGCTAAATTCAGCAAATGCAAATATATCACTTTTCTCCTGTTGAAATACAATTCATGTATTTTTTTCTGTATTTTCTGGTCCAATTCTACCACAATGGAGAGAGTAACCACACTTTTGGTTTTCTGAAGGTTGTATTCCAATAACCACTTTAACATTTTGTGAATGCTGTTTACTATCTGAGTTCTTGAAGGTAAATGAGATTTGCACTGGAGGTCAGATCCGTTTTCAAATAAAGTTCCTGAGATGCTCCTGTGTCTGATGAAGCTGATGGTTTTAATGTTTTTTGTGAAGGTTAGGGAAGCTAATCACCCCCTTCTAGCAGGTAATTAATTTTTATTTATGAAGTCATTAGTTTCATGCAGACTGTGGTGGGATTTTATGTTATTGGTGGAATGGGTGGGAGTTTTTTTCCAAATATGCACATTTCAAGAACTGAAAGCATAAAGTTTTATCTAGATTTTGATTGTTGTCATATTTGAGCAATTGTTCAGATGTGCCAGTCGGGCTTTTGGAGGAAAACTGGCCACATTCTCCTGCAGTTGTTATGCATTTGTCATACTGACTCCAACTAGAAAAATCATCAAGTTGAAACCACTCTTTTTGGAGCTGTGACCGTCCTTTGTAGCAGTGTCATTTGCATTAGAATGTCTGGTATTGTTTTCAGATGTGATGATTAATATTTCAAAAGGAACAAGAAAGGCAAAGCAGTCTTTTGTTGAAAGTTAGCTCGTTCATGAGTGCAGCAAGGAACATGCACACTGAGTCACAAAGTAGATCAGATGGGATTTTTATCCTTCAGCAGCTTCCACACACCTTCCAGCAAGTCACTGGGAATAGATGCAGTTCTCACAAACTAGCTTACATTCTTTCAAATCACTAGCTAACAAAAAGGCATAAATAGACATCTGTGATGAGGAATTACAGTCCAGGACAGTTTCTACAGTCACCAATTCTTTTTTAAAGTAGCAAATGTTGCTAAAAGTCTTTCCAATATTGGTCCTTTCAAATAGTCATCCTCCCAATCAATGTACACAGGAAACAGACAATTCTATAAGCTATTCATTCTTCCAGCACTTAAGGAAGGGTGAGTTTTTCCTAATAAGAAAAAGGATGAATTTTTAAGAACTGAGTAGATAACTTGACACAGGAATAAGATAAAAAGTAATTCTCTCAAACCAGAGGACACACTAAATCATTTAAGAACTCTGCAGCAAAATTTGCTTCTTGGCAAACTGCTTAAGCATATTTCTATGACAGTGATTTGTCTTTTTTCTTTCCGCTGGCACTCCAAGACACGGATGGTAGATTTACAGCATTTTTTAGTGCCTGGTTTTTGTGCTCCTTTGTCACCACGGTATACACACCCTAAGTGTGAAATACTTGCTTGTACTGTGTTCCCTCCATTTCTTAAACTCAAACAGCTTTCCACTGCAAGATATTCTAATAATCTCTTCTCACACCTATTTTTTTATTGTCTCATTTACTCTACAAATTATCTTACTTGTCCTGTTTGAAGTCCTACAGGGCACCAAAAGAGCCAGGTTTGCTAAAGCATGAATCTCAGTAATAATCTACTAAAATAGAAATATTTATTTATTTATCTGCAATATTTGGCTGTAATTGGCAAGCCAGTTATTCATAGAAATTGATTTCAAAAATTGACCAGTGATGGAACATGAAAATTATGGAAGTAGGCTGCATTTGGTGTAAGGACAAGAAAGAATTTAGATGAATTTAAAGAACTGAGTCATGTGAACAACGGAATGCAAATCATTTAACAGCACATTGGGGAGACATAAACAGGGAGAACTGAAAGGGATATTGACACAACTGAGTATTTTAATTACACATTTTAGTTGTGTGAATGAATAGAAAAAGAGAAATCTCGATTAGTTATGAAAAATTACTCAAGATTTGACTATCACCTAAATGTGCAGATCACAAAGAAATTATGATTACTGCATAAGTGGCAAAGTTTAATTTTGTTCACAGTTATTAAAAAGGAGGAAAGGAACAGCCTGATGAAAACACTAAAGGTTTTAGCTGTCTCACATATGAACTGAAATCCAAAGAGCCATAAGATCATGTTAGAACAGCTAAAGCTGTAGTTTGCATGGAGGGAAACAGGTGTGAAGATGAAAGAGTGAGAAGATGGTTCTGCACGTCATCTGCTCAGAAACAATTCTTGAAAGATAGATTTGCTGGTTTATGAGAAGGGCTTAGAAAGCACAAGTTAAGGAGGCCAGACAGAATAAGATGTAAAGGAAGGACACCTGCTACTTTCAGAAGGGTAACACCACCAGTCACGAGATTTTGCTTGGATGAAGTAAAGGCTTTGGCAAAGGTGATCTCAGTTATGGTTAGGACATAAAGCATACTGGAGAAGAACTAAAATCAGTTGTTGTCATCTTTTCTAAAGAGAACAAACAAACAAACACTTCTTGGTATTCTGCACTAGAAGCAATCATTCTCACTGTGTGTCTCTCACAGCATTATATTGGAAGTTTGAGAACCCAAGGCTGATTTTTTTCAATTATATGATTTTGGAGTGCATTTATAATGAACACTAAAGTCTGACTCTGAACTTGGCATTATTTTCAATGAGGTCTGACGGATCTGACTGTGTACATATGTGACAAACTGAGCCCTAAACTTTTACTGCAGATTTTAATTTCTAATACCATTCATGTGCTCATTTTCAGGTCTAGACCTATAATGCTTTGTTAGCTTGAACAGCTGTGTTTTTACGGCTGGAGTAGATTTGAATGAAAGTTTAAAAGCTTATGTGTACTTATTGTATATGTCCAGTTAATCTTCACTCTGCAAAAATGAGGTTTTTTCCTTCTTTTTGCTACATCACAGTTCTTATGCTTGCTTTGGACTGCAAACCTGGCTCACACTTCAAGTTAACAAGGCTGTGGTACTACCCTAATAATCCCTAACATGTTTAAACAGATGTTTATAGCTGCTGGTGTACCTAAGCTCTTGTTTTAATTCGTGAGGTTACTTGTTAAACCTGAGTATGACACAAGGTTCTGGTGATAAAGTGTTATTTTTGCTGTATTTGATTGATGGTATATGAACGCCAACACCTGAAGCATCTCAAACTGTTCAAAATAAATGACTGGTACAGATATGTGGGGTTTAAATCTCATAGCAACACAGTAGAATAATTTTATCTCAAATTGTATCAAGACATCTAAAAGGAATATAATCTGACCAAGATTCACTACCTAACAAACTATTTCGTGAAAAATTTTGAGGGAGACATATTTAAAAATCCAGTTCTGGATTTATAAAATCCATATGAACCGGCTTATTCAAGAAGGGCCAACAGAAGAATTTTGTAACTCCTCATTTAATTCATCAGATTGCTCTGCAGATGGCGATAAAATTTATTTTCTTTTTAAAGAGCGTCTCGCCTCATCATAATCAAGGAAATATACTTTCCAACTTAACCAAAAACTTGGCAAGGAGAAAATGCTGCACTGGCACCAAGTAATCCCATACAAAAAGCCTGTCTCCCATCTTACTTGTTTTGCTGTGCCAGAAATATTTTTAAAAGACCACAAAGTAGGCCTTTCATATTTTACTGTGAAATATTCGCACTCACTTTCAAACACACATGCTCTCAAGACTCCAGCAATTGGCTCAGCCTGGCCTGCACCACATGAAATAGATGTTTCCCTTCCCCACAAACAGGCCTGTGGGAAGTCAGAGCATCTCCAGGCTTTCAAGACTGGGGCAGAGCCAGTTAATTACCTGCTCACACCTTGGGTGGGAAATGTCCTGAGAGGAAACCAAGGGCTTCCAGAGCAAACCCTCAGAACTTTCCAATACAGCTGTTGAGTCACTTTTCCGCAAAGGAGGGAAAGCGAAGAGCTTTCCCAGGAGACTGGGAAATCAGAGCTATCAGGTTAGGTGTCAGAGAATCCAAGGCAAAGGATGGGAAGATAAAAGGGAAGGAAGACTGCATTTAGCTCCAAGATGAGCACAGAGCCACTAAGACAAAGTACCCTCTTTCCAAAAGCAAGGGACAGTGGACAGACAATCTGAGCCATTTCCCTGGAGCAGGCTGCAGACAGGATAAAAGTCTGCATAAATGGCATTATCAGAAAGGTAAGTTCTGTATCTTACTGCACTTCCACATTAAAACTTGACTGCCTTTTCCTGGAGGCAGCTCAGGAGAAGAAAACAGCCACAAGGAATATGCAGATGGCACTCAGGCTTCGAGAGTTTGCTGTGTTATCAGTGCTGAGTGATTTGCAAAGATGTACTTTTCCTTACTTGCACTTACAAGCTATTCCTGTGACAGTAAATCCAGGACATTTACCATTCAAATATTTGGGTAAAGCTGCAACTCTACTCAAGACATGTCATCAGGTGGAGCCAAAGAGGACTGCTGCCACTCCTTGGCAGCTCTCACTTTACAAAAGTGATTTATATACAAACATTTTCACAGTAAAAGTTAATGACAACTACACATGCCTTTGTGAGATTGAGAGTTTGCTAGTAAGCTAAGAATCAAAATCTTGGAAGACTCTGAAGCATTTCTGATGACTTTCCAAAGGAATATTTAACTGTGTTAATTCATCTGCTCAGCAGTTCAGCCAAATATTTTCCTAATCAGGTGGGTTTTGGTTTTAAATGGATAAAAACTCCTTCATTAAATGGTGGAAAATATGTCAGAAACAATTTATCAGTCATTCAAAAATACAGATATGGGTATGATAAATATTTCCTCACCTCCAAAAGTGGTTTAAAGATATATTTACAACTGTAATATATAAATCAGAAAAATCTTATGGCATAAAGTTTTCTAGCTCCGAACCTGCTGCTTGGAGTAAAACTCAAGACAGAATCAAGGCAGATCTCTGTGAATCTAATGGCAGGAGCATATATTGAACTGCTGGGAACATGAATATGCACAGCTCAGTAAGGGCAAATAACAAATAATGGCCTATTGTACGCAGCCAAAATGTGTGTATATATTTGTTCTTTCTTCAAGGTGCAAAACAAGTTAACAAATAAATATTTACAGCCCTTTATTAAAGTAGGTTTCATGTTGAATTTTCATATTTAATGTTTTAGATTTGAGGAATCTCATCAGGTTTCATTACTGCAGTGTGGTAGCATCTCCTATATTAATGGCAATGGGACTAATAGTTATAAAGAGAACATAAATGTATATTTTAAATTACATTCACTAAGTTATATTATGCAAGAGAAAGGAAGGGACCTGAGATTAGCACCACAGATCATATGCTACTTTGAAATCTAATTGCTAAATAACTTTATAATGCACAAAATCTTTACTTAACTTGAACACCAAGTAATTGTTCACTAATACCTGGCACTTATTGGCATGGTTTCTCTTATTCAGTTGCTAAACAAAATGCAAAATTATAACCCTTAACACAAAACCAGAAATACAGATGAAACTACTCTTTTGTCACAAGTCTGTATCATTTTAATTCTACTTGGTTTAAAACATCTTGAGGGATATAGATGCTTATGCCTGAGGCAGCAAAGAATAATAAACCTAAACACAAGTCCTTCCTGTAAGGGTACTGCTGCAATACACCAGCCAGGCTTCAGTGGGATTGTTTATCATCAAATATACATGAAAGACCAAGACCCCTACTTGACTAGACATGACAATTTAACTTTGCCTCTTCCACTGCAGTGACATGATCATAAACATATTATCAAGTCCTACAGTGTGATCAACAACAGATGTAAAATCAAGAATTGACAAGTTTTAGCAGGTAGCTGAGCCTTATATATCATCTGACAAATTTAGCTTCAATTTCCAAAAATCTTCCAGGCAACTAACTCTCTCTTAAAGACTTCAGAAAATACTCTTATTTTTCTTTTCTATTCTTGCTGTTGGTACCAGTGTTCTGAAAAATTAGAATTCGGGCATTGTTTCTTTTCAGGATAATCTGCCTGCCCTTTCCCCCCCCCCCCCTTTATTTATTATTTTTTTCAGAAAATAAATCCAGGAAACAGGTTTCCTATATTTTCCTGCGCAATCTGAATGACAATACACCATGTGCTGCTGCAGCAAGGAAAGCCAGTGGGATGCTGGGTTATATCAACAAGGGCATTGCCAGCAGAGATAAAGAAAGCATTATACCACTCCACTTGTCAGGCCACAGCTGCAATACTGCGTTCAGTTTTGATCCCCACTGCAAAAGAGGATGGGAACAGGCTGGAGAGTCCTGAGAAGGACCACAGAGATTATCCAAGGACTGGGAAGCCTGCCATATGAAGAAAGGCTGAGACAGCTGGGATTGCTCAGCCTTGAGAAGAGAAGGTTTAGGGGAGACCTTGTCATCATGTCCAGCTGCTTAAAGGGTGGTTACAAGAAGGTGGAGACTCCCTTTTTACAAGGACTCGCATGGAAAGGAGGAGGAGTACTGGGTACAAGTTACTCCCGGGTCGATTCCAATTGGACGCAAGAGAAAAATTTTTCACAGTGACAACAGTCAGCCATTGGAATAATTTCCTACAGGATGTGGTGAATTCCCAAACGCTGGGCACTTTCAGGATTCAGATAGACACTGTGTTGGGTCATCTTACCAAGACCAGGCTTTTGCCAAAGAAGTTTGGATCAGACAACCCTTCAGGTCCCTTCCACTGGGTCTTGTGTATTTCTGTGATAAGAATTTAACAACAAGCCATGGCAGGTAATGAACTTACTATTTGAGAGTTAACTCCCATGTCTTTGTAAAGTATAAGGTACCCATAAATGTGTCTATTCCCTTCTGTGTAATTATATTTCAAAAGCCAGTTCCTGGAGTTGCAGGTGTAGATTCTTTTTGGTCAAATGTTTCCCTATCTTCCATGAATTACACTGATATTTTTCTTGAACGGTATACTATGAATGGCAAGTGTTGGTGTGAGGATTTAGTTGTGCTATGTCAAGTTCAAAGTTTAGTGCTCACGTTGACAAGGTTTAACTGTGACAGCATTATATTGAAACGTGAATATCATTCTTCTAAAGCAAATTTGAGCTAAATCAGAAAAGTCATCTGCAGCATGGTGAAAATAAAAGGGCAAGGAGAAAGGATAAGGCTTACTCACAAATTTTGGGAGCATTTAGCCTAAAACATTATTAGGGCCTAAAACAGAACGGGAAAGTGAAACATAAACAACTACATGCCTGGATCATTTAAGTTAAATGGGTATTTACATTTACAAATAAAATAAATATCTACTGTGGTTTAATGAAGTCACATTGCCTCTCAATTATACCTAACTTCTATATCATGGCATGGCCAAGGAGCAAGTAACAGAGCCATGCTGACCACGTCTGGTCATTCAGACCCACAACAGGATATGACTCTTTCTTTTAAGCATTTCAGGCTTGCTCCTATTGCCCTATTATCTTTATAGAATCTTTTTTTTTTTATCTTACTGCTCTAAATTGAAAAATTGTTTAGTGGGGGTTTTTTAACAGGGATTTTTCATTTAAATGTTCCCTGACTTTGAAATTTATATTTGCAACCTTCTGTGAGTCACTCCCCCATACAAACTTTTATAAATGTAATTTTTAAACATGAAAATACCTTGTGTTAAAGTGCAGTTAACTGCATATTTGTAAGATGGACCATAAAGAGAGTTTATTGAATGTTTATACTGTTTAAATTCAAAATTTTCAAGAGCTTGAAAACAAAACACAATTTCTTCATAAGGAAAAATAATTATGGTTGTGCTATAAAGGTACAGGTAGTGAAGTATTAAAGCAGATCAAAAGGTTATGAAATCAACCCTTATAAAAAGGTAGTGATAACTGTAGGCAACAGGAGAGAATATTGGAATGAAAAGGTGATAATCCAGTTTAAAAAGCTCAGAACAAAAACTGAGAATTGCAATTAATGAATAAAACAGAATTGAGGGGAAGGGGGAAGGGTTAGCCATAAAAATCATATAAAATGAGTTTGTCATTTCCTCTAGTGAGTGATGGGGACTCAGACAAAAAATGTAAGGTTTGATCTGTTTTTCTATACTTTTTCTTCTGAAAAACAAAAACAGAAATCCTGCTGACAGATTCAGGGCACACTTCGCAGCAGTTAAAAGTGGTGATTGCTCTACTACTATTCCTTCCCATTTTGTTCTATTCAGTTATGACTTCCTTGACCTCTGTCTACACCTTCCAAAAAAGGATTCCAGGACACCTAATGCAGTGAAACAGCCCTAACCATACTCATTATATACAATTATATACAATTATTAATTAGCAGAGCCACTAAAACTACCTCAAAATTTTTTTTATTGTTTTTCGTGCATTGTTATGCTATATCAGTTTACTCCTTCTTACTTCTTTTCCTTAAATTAACAATTCCTAACTGCTGCTTGTTGGTTATATGCTTCATTCATTTCTAACATCTGGAATGGTACCTCAGTCATTCACTCTGGCATCAGTACTCCACAGCAGAAATCTGCCAGTAATACTCTACTATTCTGAGCTGTTTCACTTCTTGTGTTCTAAATTAAATCTTTTGTGCTGCTTCATTAATTTGAAAGATTTGATACAAGGGAAGTCCACCAACACCTCCGTGATTCCTCACTTTGTCTAACCAGAACCCTGTATTTCACTCCCCCCCCAAAAAAAAGGGAAAAAAATATCTAATCTTCATTACTATTAAATTATTCTGCTCTAAAGAAGCTTATTTTTTTACCACCTTTATTTGCCAGATGTTTACTGCTTCAAAACATTTGGTGTTACTTAAAAGACAAATTTGCCTGAGTTCACATTTCCTCCAAAACACAGAACTCAGATATGCCCGTATTTGGTGGAAGAGTGTTACCAAATTGAATGAATCATAGATGCAAATGAAGTCAGCTAATTGAGTTACTATTTTATCCTTAATATGTTTACATTTTCCCAATTGTTAGTAGTTGTGGAAAAGAATATGCTGATCCCAGATCTCATGATCTGCCAACAGTTTTTATTTATAATTCCCAATCTCTATGCAGCATAAAGAGTACATTTTGTAGCTCGTCTACACATAAGTAGTTCTGTGCACTGAATCAGTGTTTGTGCAGATATCATCTTTCAAGAAGCTTGAAAGCATCTACCTGAAAGTTTTTCTAAACTGTAGAAAGGCATTTGAATGATACTTTTACGTAGATGAAGTTTTTGCCAGAATTTCCACAGAACAATACTTCAAAACCTCATTTAAATGGTCAATGTGGTTACACATTAGGGTATCAAAAAACCCCATCCTCTTTGGAGTTGCTTTCTGGCATTACCCTGGTTACACACTGTCACTTGTTTCTCCAGGGACAAACTTCGCTACCATGCACACAGGTTTTGCTCCTTTCCCTGTTTGCCGTGCCACAGACAGCAATGTTCTGACACCCCCCATTCTCTTTCTTTCCCTCCCTCCCACTCCTTATCGCAGCCCTTGCTGCCTTCCTTGCATGAGACATATAAAGGTCATTGCATTTCATGGAAAAATAGATCGTGCTATCATCATATAAAGGCAAGCCCTACCCTTAGCTGTGTGGAAACTCCAAGGCTAAACAGAATAAAAAACCCAGTACCATGTCTTGCTGCCTCGTCATCTGCCTGCCCCATCCTAGTAACTTTCGGATTCATTACCCAGCAGAGAAGTAGAGGCTTTAATCTTATTAATGCTATTTTAACACAGTAAAAATAGTTTGATGAGTAGTTGCCCCTTTGGTGGGAGAGGCAGCCACAGCGCATCAGCTGTGATTAGAAAGCTGCGCAATCCACCCAGGAAAAAACCCTCCAGTTTATACTTCATTGCACATCACAGGACAAAGTTATAGGAAACCAAATCCACTAGTTCTGCTCCTTGTTAAAATAATTGCAAGTTCAAACTACCTGCTAATGTGCCTTTAGAGAGATTAAGAGTTTGGAAGTGCTGCACTACTTTTAGCTATTATCACCTTTTTTTATAAGCAATACAGTAAAAATCACACAGTGCAAGTAATATTAACATTTTATATTTCTTTAGAATTTTGCCATAATCAATATTAAAACATCTGTAGTTGAATGCATAGAAGAAATAAGCACTGAATGTCTGCATGGGAAGTCAACTCCCAGTAAACTGGCCTTAGTGAGCACCTGTGGGTTGGTTGTTACTTTACCTGCCCCTAGCACTGCCACTGGATTTATGTTTCTCCTGTTTATTAGTAAGCAAAGTTCAGGTGAAGATGAAGGTATTTAGAAGTAAATAGTCAATATTACTAGTTGGCAGTAGAATTCAATTTTTTCTTTGCAATATCTGAGCCTGATTTCACCTATAGATAGTGCGTACATGGAAAGTTTCACAGAATCATCACCATATATGCACACAAATTGTTTTTGCTAATCAACAATGTACCTGTAGATGGGAGTTCATTCTAAGATCTGTGCATCCCCGGCATTTCTACTATGCCTGAGTGTCTGGTATGTACACCCTGCTTATCCATATTCCTAAATGTTTTCTGTCTTACCTTCACTCATATACAATGAGAGGATAAGACTTCTTCAAATGCATCAGCAATGTGTCCTTAGCAAACATCATTTCAGCCAGAGTGTCCTAACGAGGCATAATCTGTTTCCATCAGCAACTCAGAAACACTCAAAGAGTGTGGTTGTACTTTATAAAATCCATTCCATTCCAAATAACATAACAATAAACAAATAAACAATAATAAACATTGTTTATCAACATTTGATCTGTAATTTCAATTAGTTGTACCAACATTGCCCTGCTGCATGTGATTATGAGCTTCAATAACCTTGGTGCAGACACCTTAGTGTTCCATATATTCTCTAACAATGGGCCTCATACACGAACATACATCACGTATCTAAGCTAATATGACTTTGTAATGTATTTGTATTGTATAAATACTCTTTCTACTTACACTGCAATGTCTTACAACATAATGAAGAATTTTAAGTTTGTTTTTTTCCACTCAAAGCGAGCAAAAATAAGGAAATAAAACTTGATGGTCTGCAATGGTAAAATTTTTCAAGTTTTGAGTTCAGCTTGCACACTAGATGGTTCTCCTAAGTACAAAACCAGCCCATTCAATGTATATGGGTATTTAAAAAAAATTACTAAGACATTGCTGTGTCTTAGTCTACAATACAAAGGGGGTGCGCTTTGAGCATCAAGTGTATTTTTTCTAGAAATTTCAGTCAATAGTTTGACGGTTATTTTTTTAATTTAAAAATAACGCCTTTCCCACAAAAGCAGATAAATGTGCCAGATTCATAGCAGGAAGGTTTCCCTCCAAGCAGCTTTCCTTCTATGAAACTATCTTATTTAAACATTCCTTCTGCCTGGAGCTGCATCTGGCTGGGAAAAGAAAGAGAGAATGCAACAAAACAAAGTTGTGTGTTGGGCTTTAGTGTCATATCACACAAAAAAAAACAAATTAGTAATAATATATTTTAAACTTCCAGTCCATCATGTACAACCATGGTCAGAATTTGATCCATTGTCTTACAATCTATTTCCTTCTGGCACTTCCATAGGACCAAGCCTGACTAAAATTTTCAGATTAAGTTTATATGACAGGCATGATCTTTGTGATGTTACTACATGATCCAAAAATATAAAGGGAAAACTAAGGTTCTGGAGTTCCTCCCCATCTTGTCTGTTCCTACTGTTTGCATTCTGCTGTCCCAGTCATTATCTTTTGCTTACTGAGATTCCTCTATCTCCTCTGATCCCTTAGACATTTCATTGCTGCTGGTTAGATGCTATTACCATGTGACATGTTCAACCTTTAAAACAAATAATTTACTGTGAAAGTCAAAAACTGTTAGAATGATGAATTTGAGTTTTTATCACTGAGTTCTTCAGGCCTAAAAATACTGTCAAACGCTAAAACAAACAAGTATAATAAAACTACCCTTCTTTTCAAGGTCTCAGAAGGTGGATGGTAGGGGTTTTTCTTGCTTTTTGCTTAGTGCAGTACAGCCTGTCTAGAGGTGCTGTTTGCAAAATAGCATTTTCAGCTTTTATCTGACAACCACATTTGAAATTAGCAGCAGATAAGCACTGTGCTGCTACCTGCCATTCCCACTCATGTTTCTGTGGGACAGAATGTCAGATTAGCTAAAGCTGGAGGCCAAGCCATACCGAGAGAAGAGAAGGAGCTCAGACAGAGTAAGCAAAGTTCCCCAAATCCCAGAGCAGTGAAGTGGCACTGAAGCAACAAGCACTTCCATTACAAGAGAGCCTGAGGAACTGCTCTGCGCAGTGGAGGACATGGAGCAAAATCAAAAATGGTGCTTAAATGGTTGTTTTCTGCCTTAGCTAGCCAGCAAAAGTGCTACAAGAAAGGTATACATAGCTTTAATTTAGTTACTAATCTGTAGGAAGCCGCAAAAAATGCAGAAGCTTATGGTTTCCACCAGCCACAGCAGAGTGAAAAGGTGAGTGTTCACAGTCAGACCTGGGCCTGGGGAGACTTCCCATGGCCTCAAAGCCCCTCAAAGCCTGAGATGAGAAGGGTCCTGTTACAGCAACACAGCAGGGCTGTTTGGGTATGAGTAGGGACACGTGAGCAGTGGGACAGGTAACACGAATACCCAGATTGGACTGCGGGAAGAGAACAAGTCATGCCTAAATTCTGTCTTGCATGGGAGCTCCTGCTAAAATGGGCATTTCTAGTAGTTTTACTATTTTTCATCTGTTTATCAAGTTAAACAGAACCAGCCCTCCCCTAATAGGTGTCATACAGATGTGGGGTTTTCAGCCTCTGGCATTTTCCTTCAAGGGAAAGACAGCAGCAATGCCTCAGAAACTGAAACAAGGACCAGGCTTTTTACTCTAAGTTTATTTCTTAAAATCAAACCCTGGCTCAACTGAAAAAACCTTTCTACCAACTGTAGTTTGAGACTGATAGTGACTGTAATTGAATTTAATAGGGAGTTTTGTCATTTAATTTGGCACTGAGTCTGACTCGAAGCCTTAGAAACTGGTAAGCAGTTATCATCTACTGGTTTTTCTGTAAAGGAAGGAGATAAAAACTGGGCAAATTTGCAGTTTTCTCAACTATAACAGCTATGTTCTACTGTCCAGAAAAAATTGGTTTGTGATGAATTCTTGCAAAGTGTTTGAATAGCTGCAAATCCTACAGAAACCATCAAGCAGAAAGATGCTAAAGATGATGAAGAATAAGGAACTGTGGTAAATATGTTAGCCTTGTAATAAAAATTTTTACTGCGCTTTCAGCACTTCATACTTTCCATGTGATATTCAGAATAGCAAAACAATATTCTGACTGATTGTTCTGTGCATTTTCCTTTGTGCCTCCCAGTAAAGCTTTTGGACAGGCTTGAGGCTTATAATTATTTGCTAGAGTCCAAAATATCTTCTTCTGAAGTGAAGAAAGCAACCATTGCCTCCAACTGTAAACGCTCTATTACTTCTATGGTATTTAGGACACTAAAAGAAAAGAGCCCATAGAAAAGGGCCAGGGATTTTTAATGTCAGCACAAGGGAATGTCATCATTTGTTTCCTTTCAGTCAAAATCCTCGAAAAAATAAATAGCAAGTATTCATCGCTCTAATAACATGTGGGGCTTTTTTTAAAAAAGAAAAAAAAAAGGAAAAATCATTCTACAGCTTATCTGAGATTATGTGAATATTATACAAGAACCAAAAGTAAACCAAAACAAACATTAATGTTAAGTAGAAACTGATATGTTCTTAAACCCTATTTATTCCAACAAGGTCCAGTAAGGATTTGTTCTATGCTTTAAGTATGCAGACAATAAAATCTGGGCATGCAGCTAAGACTGGGAATGAAAAGTTTTCAGGCCAGAAAATGTAAAATCCTACATGTAACTTCAAACACGCTGATAAACACAAAGAGCTTTCAACAAAATTCTGATCATTCTGTAGCAGAAAACTGTAATTTCCTAAACAAAGATTAATTCTGTCCTTTTCTAACTAGTCTAGAATCTTAAAATTTCACTTTAATTCTGCTGCAATTGTCTTTCACATAAGTTGAATAAGTTACTAAAATCTCCAAGGGAACAGTTTAGAACTGTTTATGATACTTGTTATTTTCTTCTCTTTTGTCTCTTCTTCTACTACCACTCAGTGACAAATAGTTTTTTTTTACTTCTGACCCCATACATGGCCTTTGTAGTATTTTTACAAACTCAATATCAAAGTCTTTCTTCAGGAAAAAAAGAAAGTTGAATTTGGACCTTCAGATTGCCAAAGCAAGAACAGAGTAACAAGGCAGCAGGCATTGTCAAAACATATTTAATGACAGAAATCTTCAGAGAGCTTTGCAAGATCAAAAAAGAAAGAAATTACTTGATGTTACAGTACCCCGTGGGACTTGATTTTTGTTTTAAATTGGGAAATATTGTTCCTCAAGAAGCAGCATGTTGATTTGCTGAATCTCTGATTTAAGAGTAGCTTTTAAAAATTGAAATGTAAATGGCATATTTTCTTTGTGAGTTAGGGAAGCCTTCAGAGAAAATGATCTTATAAGAGACTCCGCAAGCATCAAAACATGACTTATTTGTAAAACATTTAGTTAAGAAGCCCTGAATATGTTAGCAGGAACTAGTGCTTTCTGCCAGGACTATGTGCAGAGCCATCCTAAACTACACAAAACTACTAATTTGTAGTTTTGAAAGATGCACCAGGGCAACTGCATCAGGCTGTCTGGTAGTAAGAAGAAAGAAATACTAGAAAAGTCAAAAATCTGCAAGAAAGCAAATAAAATCTTCAGTAAAAATATTACAGATCAAAAGCAAGCAGGAAGCTAGACCACTTTTCAGATTTTTGACTAAAAGGAAGGCGTTTTAAGCCAGAAATAGTTTCTTTCCTGAAGAAGAATGGTTTGATTCAGTACTTGTATAAAGACCAGAACTTATTTTTGGAACTATGTCTCCCCAAGGCCCAAAAATCTATCATCTAGATAGTGAGTTTTCTTCCACTGCTGTTAATTATCACAGACTGTTCCCATATTTCTTTGCAGCTCTGGCTTTAAGCATCTGAGTATGCGCTATGCCCACAATATGCATCTTTCCCTCCTAAATATGAATAACCAAGGTCCTGTCTGCATGTTAACTTGCATTTCCACCTTTATGGGAAAGGCTAAGACTTAAATGTTTGGTTTGTAGTTGTCTCACCCTCTAGTGGCAGAGAGGCCTTAGTTCTCAGGGATGAAGAAAAGGGAGACAGAGTTTTTTCTTCTACTCAGCCGTGCTGTGTTGCCTATTTACAGCAAGTTGATAAAGGACTGAAATTGTGTTATATGTTTATAAAGCCACAGATCATTGCCTACAATATGTGTCCATCACTTCTGATGCAGCAATGCAAAATATGCTGACCTACAGGCACTGAAATAATTAAAAAGGTGCTAATGAAGGGTAGTTGCATGCTCAGATGTACTCCTTCAGTAACGTGAAATGATTGCTATTAGAGCCTTCCTGTGCCACCACAACTAGTAGTAGTATGCTACTGCCTGAAGTCTGAAATAGAAGCTCTATTTTCCTCTAAATTCAAATTCCCTATTAAACTGTCATATGAAAGCAGAACACAGACACCAGATTATTTTTGTCCCCAAGAAAGACTTAAAATCATCAAGCAAAGTTTTCATAAAATAGAAGGTTGACCAGATATTAGATGACAAAGCATTTCCTATCCTGCTTTTGGAGCTGGGGGGGAGGAAAATGGTATTGAGTAGCTTTGGCTATCTGGTACTTCACAGGATTAGACCTTGGGCAACAGAACTTGGATCATTTAAGTTTTGTTAGTGTTATTAAGTATGTACCACTGAACCAAAACAGAATAGAGAAGGCTTTGCTTTTGCAAAGAAAAGATGTAGCACTGCCATTACTTACTCATAGGTAGCAATTAAATGAAGAATTAAGAAAGGCCTTTGGCCATATTTCAGAGGAGAATGTGTAAAGTACAAAGCCATGGGGAGCAGTAGCTTACTTGCCAGTTTGCCAGCACATGTGTTAAAACAATTTTAGCACTCTTAAAAAATTTTTAAAAGCATAATTCTTTCTTGTAAATATGTTGTTGCCAATAATCAGGTAAAGCTCTAACATGTCACATGAAGCTGTGATTTTTTAAATTAAGAATATATTTTGGTGCATCATTCTAATTGCCTACATTCTTCCCTTACACTCTGTGAAATATTTTTTACACTCTGGCCTCTCGCAACTTGGCCAGACTTTGGGCAACTGGACTTTTTTTTCACGTGCCAATACAAGATAAATATTCCTCAAAATTAGGGTGCAGAAAGCTATAGGATTTTTACTACATCCAAAAATCCTATTGGCATTGTAAATGAGAACTCCTCCTAATACAGCATAGAAAATTTGCATTTAACTGTATTTGTAAGACTGTGAAGTATATATAAGAAGCACAAAGTGCCTTTACGGTTGCTCCAAACACCAGTGTCACCAAACAGCTGCATAGGAACATGAGCAACATAAAGATTCACTGTATCCAGAAAGACCAAATTGTAGAATTAGGGTGAAAAATGGGTTTAACAGTCCAAGCACCATACCGTGCCATCACTACTATTTTAACACCACGCATGCAGCTGCATTTTTGCAAAGATATGTCACGCATTTGCAGTCATTTGGTAGATTTAGTGATCAACACTGTCCTCAGAGTTCTGGAGAAAGCAAACATTCAGAGAGAATAGCTGTCAGTAACTGGGTGCAAGGTTTAGGCTCCAGAGGGAATCTGTCTTCTTTGGTTGCAAAGTCAAAGTTCAACCTATTACCACACAGCTGGTTGCAGGCATTGCTGGATCGATCTCAAACTGTGCATCCTCACTGTCACACCACGGGACAGAGGGTGCAAATACTGCCTTGGGTACAGCCAGCTCACTTAACCTACTGTCCTACTTTTCAATACCTTCTTCATTTTCTCATGCACTTTGAAAATGTCTAGTAAAAATGTTTTACTTAATGTTTCCTTATATACAGATCTCAAAGATAATGGGAAACAGATGACATGAGCACATTCAAGCAAGCTCATTATATATATATATGTACACACATATATAAGTAGCCTTCAGAAAAGGGATTGAATTCTTTTGAGTGGGATTGGTTTAATTCCACCACAGACTTTTATCCTGTTCACGCTTCCAGTGTGAATTTGGGCAAAACTTCTCTGAAATGATACAGTTAGAGACAAAAAGTGTTTCAAGACTCAGGGCTGCAGCAGAACATCTCTGAGCAAAGAAGATGCTATTAGACAGGTGGTCAGAGTACGCAGGTCACACCTGTGTACCAGCCTACCACCCTTATTTAATGCAAAGTCCACACAGTGATTATTCTGGCCATGCAGTTAAGTCCATTAGAAAATAATAGTGCAATATCAGTACACAGGGAAAAAAACATAATAGTGTAATTATAATTTTATGCTTGTTAAATTTTTCATCATACTAAGCATTTTTAAGGAGCTTTGGATTCCTGTTTCCTGGTACAGTGCACTGGATTTCACTTTCACTAATACTACATTATTTGCAATACATGTACTGCAGCAGTGACACAGAAATACCCACATCCCCCAACCACCACTCCTTGCTCTTAAGGACAATAGAAAAGCACCTGGTTAATGCCTGCTGCCCTGCCTTGGACAGGCTGCTGAACCTGAGGGTTTCTGCAAATTATGTTGATTAATTCTAATCACATGTCCAATGTATGTAATGGTAAATACTCACCCATGATCCTATTTCCCGTTCAACCAGGGTGTAGTGCAAAATCAGGACACACGAATGAGGATCATGGGGACTGCAGTTTAGAGTAGCACTTTCTTCTGGGGAAGACACAGATATACTTACCTGTTCATTCTACTATTGCTATTCTCCATGATGACCTTAAATAATAGGGGATCAAAACTTACCTGGGATTAGGGAGAGAGTAAGTCTATAGAGGATTCAAACCACACATTTGGAATTTCATCTGTACACAGCACAGTGCAAGCAGAACATTACAAAAGGATACTGTATACACCCGTGCCCATATTCTTTCTGACGCTAGTAACTAGTCAGTTCTCCAAACAGCGTTGCTCAGGAGGCAGAATAACAGCTTTCCAGAGGATGTGAAGAGACACCTCTCTGAACAGGACTGCCATTAGCACTACAGGTGAAGAACCACCCTAGGACACACTCCCCTATTAGCCAGAGAGGGACTGGCAGGCTCCGTTCTGACACGTGTCAGCACCGGCGCGGAGCAGGGGAGCAGCGATGCGGATACCGGCGTGTGTTCCCACCGCTACGCTCGCTCTCACCACGGTTTACAGCCAGAGTCCATTGACAGCCGCCACACAATGGCATTTATGCTCTGAGCAAACTATTACCCTACTGAGGTGGCCATGTGGAACTCTGTGCAGAGGATGGTGCTGGGTTTTAGTCAACACGGTAGTGAAGGCATTGTTAGACTCTGCCTCCCTTTCCTCTTCAGGCTTTGGGTTGCCTGAATGTTTTTGCCTAAAAGGGAGGGAGCAAGAAATCACTTTCACCTGTGAACAAGGAAATCAGGATCAAAAAAACCCAGAAATATTGGCTTGAGTTTGAAACAGCTTTTTTCTACTGCTTTCTAAAAGCTGCCCAGGCTGGTTCTTGCTTTATGTTTCAGACACAAACTAAAAACCCCAGTGCTTCGTATTTATACATTGGCAGTAAAAAACAAAATCTGGGCATGCTTTATTTCTATCTCTGTCTCTCATATAGCTACTTTAAATTTGTGCTGAATATTAAGTATTATAATTTGGAAGCATAGAAGAAATAACATCTGTTGTAACCTGAAATACCAAAAGTAGGCCTTTTCGTTCCATGCCAGTGAGGAAACTAATAACATATGTGTGCAGAATGCATTTATATGGCAGTGACATATTTGTAAAATATTCAAGTTTTAGTTTCAGCCTTTGTCCATTAGTACCCCTGACCATTTTTCCAATTGCTTCTCTCCATACTAATGCTAATTCATAAGTAAATGTAAGCACCTGACAACAAACAAGGCAAAAATTCAGAAGCTATAGCCATATTTCACTAGTATTCTACTAATATATCTGAAAATCTTTAAAATGTGTTAGAAGGAAACAGAGAGGGTATAAATTATACACTAAACTCTGATTTTTTTAGTTTATGGCTCCAGTTAAGTCCAGTACTGCAAATAACCCCATTTAAATACAACTCAGTGATATCACACGGGATAAGGAAGTTAAAGACATGCATACCTGTTTTCACTACCAGGATCATAGCATATGGATGCAAGTTGGAAGTAGAAAGAGGAGCTTAAATTAGCTTTTCCTGTCAGGGTTCTGCTGCCCATTAGCCTTACAGTGAATTGCATGGGATGGCTGCATGAAGGCCAGGTTGGACAGGGCTTTGAGCAACCTAGTCCAGTGCAAGGTGTCCCTGCCCACAGCAGGGGTGTTGGAAGGAACCTTAAAGTTCATCCCCTTCCAACCCAAACCATTCCATGATTCAAAAACCAGTCTCCAGTGTGGGGGGGCTGGGTGCACCCCTGAGGGAATGAGCCCGCAGGCCTGGAGGAGCTGCCACCCCTCACACAGGGGGCCAGGAGCTGGTGACAGCTTTTGTTTTCTAAGCAGCTTTAACAGGTGCCTTTATCTCTGTCCTGGGAGCAGAGGAGCCCCAAGTGCAAAAATGGAGCCCTGAAGGAAAACAAAAACTACAAAAGCATAAAGCATTCCATTTTTACAGAAAGCCAGCCATTCCTGAAGATTCACGGGCAGTCTGGGTTGAGTCAGGACATGCAGCATTCCCACTCGAAGCAGGCCCAGAGGCAGATGAGGCACAGCACAGCTGAAATAAATGGTTCTGGTGGCTCAGGTGGAGCTGGTCAAGGGGTGAGAGTGCCCTCAGTCCAGCAGGGCTCCTGCCACATAGGCCATGGAGGGCCAGGATTATTAAAAGGAATAAAAATTGCTTGAAAAGAGCAGTCAGGAGTTCTCAGTGCTTTTTGGATTGCTCTCCAGTGCAGAATTTCATTCCCAGTGCAGGCAGTGCTGATAAGGCTGCTGAAGCAATGCTGCTTGGACTGGCTTCACATGAGCGAGAATGGGACAGAGGAAACACAGGTGTTCAAAAACGCAGGAGAGAAGCAAAAGAATTTGGAGGATTCAGCTTGCTCAAAGTAAGAGGTTTTCATAATGAAGTGTTACTTAATGACAAAATTCTTCAGAAGCTCAAGAGGCCTTTGAAAACTAGTTATTGGACAGCCTGATTCCAAAAAAATAGGTTTCCCTGTTACTTTTTTAAGGAAAAAAAGAAAAAAAGCCCACACATTTTAAACCACTTCTGAACTGAGTCTTAGTTCTGTAAAATTAGTTTTTCACTGATGTTATGCATTACTTCATTTTTTAGTTTTTCTAAAGACCGGAAACTCTAGTAGGTTATTATAAGATTAAGTTTCTGTTTCAGTAGATCCAAGTAAGGAAATCAAGGATACTTAATCAAAAAGCTCCAGATTTCTCCAGAACTCAGCAGTCCATTCTGGAAATGGGATTAATTTAGACAGTTTGAATAGGTGCAGAACACAAACATCCTTTTGAGCTCTCTGGTTTTAATTTGTTTGTGTTACAATACAAGGGGTTAAAAAAATCCCAGAATCTGGATGTTATTTATAAATGGTCTGAGCACTACAAGCCATACAGTCTTTCAACAATACTGTTTTAGTGGTAAATTGTGATTTAGGGAGCTTCTCGATTTTGATTCATCCACAACAACAAAAGTGGTTAAAATTAGTGGTTTGAACCACAGATTACTATGTAGTTGCTGTCATGTCAGTGCTCTGTTACAGGTTAAATAGAGAAGAAATCGATTCATTCCAGCCAATTCTAACACTACTGTATGCGTAGAAAAGTTCTGGATAGATAAGCTATTTCTAATAGGTCACGTTGAACAGCAAAAGCTCCAACTTTTTAATTTACTCCACCCAGATTCACAAAAAACATATCTGTCAAAGGATAAGATTTTTAAGAAATGTTTTGACAAAATGGGGAGGGAAATTACTTCAGCTGATGTAGTTACAGCTTGTCTATGTAACCTTATGTATAAGAAGCAAGGCATCTTTAAATAATAAAGCAAAAAGAAAACTGTAATGTCCGTCTGCAAGACTGATATTCAGAGCCTCAATGCAGTGGCATTTTATATCAAATGTGCTAGCAGGCACATAAAAGGCACACAATCCCATTCATGTACTTTTCAATGTCCATTTAATTTTCTTTTCTGTAGCACATTCTTCCTTATGAAGTAAAAAATATTCTTCTGGACAACAAGAAAAGAAAATGAGAGGTGTTGTCTAGCACTTGTGGCTGCAGCCTGAGCAGTAGTAATGCAATTATGTTTGCAGGTAAAAAACGCTGACCTCCAAGCTGCCAAGTTTGTTACTTTCTAAACTGATCTTAACTGTCCCTACTGACACTACATGCATGGCTATTTGTTTGGGACAGTTAATTATCTTCTGTGAATCAAACAGAAGTCATGAGCCTGCATATCTTTATGTCTAAGATGTAATAGCAGTCGGTGCTTTCAGCTTTCTTGATGTTGCATTTTATTTTACTGATTTTAGGACATTGGGCAACAATATTTTATTTTGCTAGATAATCATTCCTGAAAAATTGTTGTTACAGATTGGACTCTATTACACCTCAGTTCTGGGATCAAAGTGTGTGTAGCAAAGCAATCTACTTGATCATTTACTGTCTGATAAGTCCAGATTCCTCAAAGGAAAGGGTGAAATAAGAATTCATAGGATGTTAAATAAAAAACTACTATATTTGCAACCTGATAGCCATTTCTTAGCTTGCTCTTTCCATTATTAATTATCTGCTATAAGCAGCAGTCTCACAGAGTCAAAATGCTGTGTATCTGTTCAGTTTCAAAAAGCTATACTGACGTGTGTAACTGGAGTGCAAAAGGGAAGCATATATAACTTTCATCATCTTGCAGTAAAATAATTATTGACAGTATTTTTATCCTCTGTTGAAGCCCAATTTGAAAAGAGAGCAAACTGGGAAATAACACTGATTTTTGTCAAGCTAGATCTGACCTTAAGTCTAGCTCTGTACTCCTAGAAGTAGCAACTATGAAAAATTTCAAAGGATGCTTTATTGCAATCCCATTTCCAGAAACAGAAGCATACTTGAGCCAGAAATCAGTGCAGCTAAAAAACCCCTATAATTTCTAATATCAATCACATTAGCTAAAAATAGAATTGTCTGTATTGGATATAATTTGTTACAACAAAATCAATCGCAGAGGGGAACACCTTACAGTAACATGCAAGCCAGGAATTAAATGATTGCAGTAAATTTGTTTTTCTAGATATTACAGGAAAAACTGGCAAAATAATCTGTACACTTAGGTGTATTAAGCACTACATTATTTTTGGTCCAGAGCTATTAAAAAAACCCACAAAAAAACCAAGAAAAAGCCAACATACAAAAGTACAAACTTCCAAAACCTACTCCAGAAAAATGTAAAGGAGTATGAGAACAAAAATTGTGACAACTGCCTTTGCTAGAACATGTAAGCACGGAGAGTTGCTTCCTGTAGGTTTGAATGACTTAAATAAATATGAAAGTACTGGTTATCTGAAGGCAAGACAAGGATATGTATATAGGTATGTGTCAAGATAAGTCTGTGTCAAGTGAGAAGCGCAAAAGAATTGTTCAGCATTGCAGAATAACTGAATAAAGTCTCTGACACTGCAGTAGCTTCTGGAAATTCCAGTAGTATAATTTGTGTCCTGTATTTGGCTGAAGGAGGAAGAAATATTTTGAAGTCAATTTAATGCATGTGCCAGGTGCTTGGATTAGCAGCTCTGAAGAATGAAGTCCAAAGCACAGAGCAGCATTTCTGTCCTATATATTCTATCTCAGTCTGAAGGTTATGCTTTCTTTAGAGACAAGAGTGTAATTTCATCTCCATGTTCATTCAGCTCCTGGCTCAAAGCCCACGGAATCGGAGAGAGAATATTTCACCAATTTCAGTGGGCTGCAGTGTCAACCTTCTGTCCTGCAAGCCATTTCTCTGGCGAGTAATTCTGAGTAAGATGTTCTAGGACTGCGCAACTTGACTTCTTTTTCAAGACTAGGGGAGCAAAGAAATGCTGTATCTAGACATGGACATGTAACCACTAGAAAGACCCTCAGCACATTTCTCACTCACGACAACACTGAAAACCTACATTTGTCTTGCATTCTCTCGAGTTTTGCTTGATATGACTCCCTTCTTTCTTTCTTTCTCAGACAATGCTGTCCTTTCAACATGTTTGCTTTCTTAATGCAGGAGACAGTTCTGTATCTTTAAAAAAATTTGGATTGTCTAATGCCATTAGTCAGGTCAATCAGAGCACTGTGTGAGAGACTGTCTCCAAACAGCACAGTGTTGTTAAGAAAAATCAAACCTTTTTGCCTCTGATCAGACACGGAGAAATAAAGTTATCCTGGTTTTATTTTAATAAATGATGATTTTACCAGTATTTCATAAGGATCATCTAATTTATTTATTTTTCTAATTTAAATGAGGTGGAAAATGCAACACAGAGACAAGTATCTAGACTAGAAATTTCTCTGTTAGGTATTAAATCAGGAGAAGACAAAATTCAACTAACTGAAGAATGCAGTGACTTATAAAAGAAAAATTATTGCACATAGGTTTTTTTCTTGGTCCTAAACACCATCGAGTTCTTTGCTGATTGAAATAATTAATATCTGTAATATTTTTCTGTGGACAACAGGGGGAAACCACACTGTGGCTGACATGAATAATTGCTTTCTTACATTTACTTACTTTCTGCAGTAATAAATAAGCATAAGGCTCAGTTCAAGAATTTCACAATATACTTAAATTTCTGATCAAGCTGATTTGAATTAAGTTCACTATGCTAACCTTTTCAATAGAACTTTACAACATACTATAAAACTGTTGTTTAAACAATACTTCCCATAATTACCACCAATAAATGATACCTTTTTATTGCCATTAGAACACTCTCAGTTACCGGCTTCCAGAGATCGCTGCAGTAATCTGCACATAACTTTGTCTTATGTTGTTAATAATTGTATGGTTTTCTTTTTAGAATTCTGAAACTGGAAAAGCTTAAGAAAACATGCAAAATGCTGAGGATACACGTAAGTGAAATATTTAATGTCCATCATTCATAAAAGTTACATTGTTTACATAGGGTTCATTAGTATATAATAAAAATGTCATCTTAATGAAAGATTTTCTGGCAAATCTTTTATATGTTAATTTGTTTAACATATGCTTTGGCTATACAGCTAAATAGGAATATATTTTTAAAAAATCTTTCTGCAAATAGTTGCTTAACAGTTACAAAACCTCATTACTAAGACGTGGTTATTGTTACACTTGCTGGTTGGCTTGTAAAAATCATCTGTGATTTGGACTGGGAATCTTAAGACCAGCTTCCTGTAGCATACTTGCTCATTGCATAGTGACCATGTAAACAGCTCAGGGATCCACAAATTACATCCTTGTACTCTAGAAGTCACTGAGGATTTTACATACTGTACTGCTCGTGTTTTCTTGTACCGATGAAGAATCTGGGGATTGTTTTATTGTTGATGCTGATGGGAATTTATTTTTTAAAACATGTCAGTTTTATACAGGAAGTTAAAAAAACTAAAAAGTTAACACCAAAGGAAATACTTTTACACTGCGCAATAGTATTGCTACCTCATTGTTTTTGATTTTAGATATATATAGCATATTAGAACTGCACTGTACTGCTTCTTTTCAAAAGAAAAGTTTAAATTAGTTGGAACAATTAACTATGTGTTTACATAAAGTTAACTATGTTTGCATCAAATAAAATGTTTATTAATGAAAGCTATCATACAAGAAACATCAAAGAGAAATTCATTATACAGAAATGTACACTATATGTGACAGATGGAAAAGTGCATGCAGATTTGTCTCATTTAAAAAAAATTAATTTGGAAACAATAGTACTAAAGTTACTGGGTTTTGATTCCTATGATCTTGGATGAGTGAAAAGTTCTCTTTGAATTTACAAAAATCCATTTAACAGATATGACTAGTACACATTAGCAAGCAAGTGGAATGAATGCACTCAGATTTTATTTTACAAGTACTTGTGCTTGACAAATGTGATTTTTTTATTTATTTTTTTTTTTAAGAAAAGGTTTCGTCGAATATGGGCTGGGTAGATTGCTGCCAGGTTGCTCTGGTTTTATACATAGTTTCTCTAAATTTGTTTTTGATACCACACAATTTGCTGAAGCCTTCGGTTCTGTTAATTAGACACCATAAAATAACATATGTTTTGTTAACATTCAGGAAATGACATCGAGTCTTTTATTTTTATTTTTTGGCTCAATAGATTTTTAAATGTATGATTATCATAACCTAATATTGTCTTTGTCTTCACTGCAGTGGATTTCCGATCAAACTTTTCCCCTTCTTTTAATACTTTAGGGAATTTTCAAACGTCGGGATGTTTGGCTGTAATGCCCCATGATTTGTTCTCCCTGAAAGAAATCATAGTGACAATTTATTAAACTACAGAGCAACCTGGCTTTTCGGGGTCTGCAATTCTATTTTGTGTTCAATATACCTAGCATTAAATCTGGATTCATTTCATCATACTAATTAGGTTATATTTGTCATGCAATTACTTTAGCTGCTAGTTTTCTGGCTCTTTTAGAAGTCTAAGACAGGGTTTCAATATCAAATCATTGGGGCATTACTTTGCATGTTCAAAAAAGGAGCTTAAAAGGCTAAAATCTAAATTGCACCGGCGGTAGCACATACATCGAATATGAAGAAATTGAAAACCTAAGAAGGAACCATATTTTAAAAAATTTAAAAGGCCGTGTTTCTGTGTTTAATACCAATTGTTCAGAGGTACCGTAAAAGTTAAGAGACACAGTGGTACACATAGACTTTAAATTTAAAAAAAAAAAAAAAAAAAAAAAAAAAAAAAAAAAAAAAAAAAAAAAAAAAAAAAAAAAAAAAAAAAAAAAAAAAGAAAAGAAAAGAAAAAAAAAGAAAAAAAAATCAACAACAAAAAATTGATGGGAAATAAAACTCCTTAGATTCAAAATGGTTTATTCACACAAATTTAATAGGATATATCACAATTGTTTGGTCCATAAATATTTAGGGGAAATAGTTTCTATACAATGCATTTATCAATAAACAAAGAAACATGGACAATTTTGCTAGACCACTTACTGTACTATAAACACGAAGCTCAATATATAAGATTATTGGATTTATCAACTATATCTGAAAGAGTGCACAACTGCTTTCTATGACATGTTTGTCCCCTCTAACAGGATACACCATAAAAAGAGTTTCAGAAATAAGAGGTAAAACAGTACAAAACTAGTGAGGTGTCAAAAGGGCTTAAAACAGTTAATTTAACAAACAACACATATATCCTGATTTTTCACAAACTTACTCCCAAGGTATATCATAAGGCACATAGTAGAACTGAGTTTTAATTAGTCTACTTAATAAAGTAGATCTCTAGTACCATATATTGTTCTGTCAAAGAACAAAATTTATAAGTATCAATATTTTTACCTGTAAAAGTGTATTAATAAAGATCTCAGCCTTACCAAGGTCGTTTGGTCTGGTTAGTGGTAAATGCCCATAAGGTAATAGAAATAGGAAAAGTCAAGATTCAATATCCGTAGAAGATGATAACCATACTTGCTAAATATATAATGGCAAACACACCTTTCTTCTATTACAGTGTTAACATCTCTTCCGTCATCTTTTTTTAAAAATAAGCTACTTTTCTGTGCTAATTTTCTAAAAACCCTGAGCAAAAATTACAATAATGCACTTTAATGTGGGCAGTGAACTGTCAATATGTAACCACACATTTATACAGCCAAAAAGGACACCTTTAAAATATATTAAATAGCCACTTTGACCACCAAAAAGAGATTTGATGGTGTGTAAAAAGTGGGGTATATGTGCAAAGTTATTCTTAACAATCCACTAAAAGCAAGACATAGATCTTGACTGGTTTTTGTTCGGTTTTGTTTCTGAGACTCTCCACAATCTAATTGGTGTTCAACTACAATAAAAGGATACAAATGAACATTCACCACTGCCCAGACCATTCAGACTTTTCGCTTAAATAAAACTAAAAAAGAAAGATCACTACTGTAAACTAAGAAATGTATTCAGATCAGCATCCACAAGGCTTCTGAGTTTATCGGCTTTGGAGTTATTCACTGCCAATTCCTGGTTTTGTACAATTTTTGCTAAGAGTTTTTTCTTTTCTACAAAGTTTAAAAAGTTAAAGTATATGTTAGAGATATTAATGAACTAAAGAGTTTTAAGTTCCTGTGTTAAACAAAGTGTCTGATACAATCTCAGGAAACATCTAAAGTAAATTCGAAACAGTAATGAGTAAATTGTACTGAAATAATTTTCCTTAAACATCTTAATAAATTATATTTTGCTTATTTCCATTTTCCCTGAAAAAAAAAAAAAAGTAGGATTTATCAAAAATTCATTTTAATAATACATGTGCATACACCTTCCTGGAATTTATTTCTGTGCTCACTAAAGTAGCTGGGCAGCCTCCTGTGTGCTTTGATGGTGTGGCATCAAAGCCATGTAACAAACTGCAATTTTTAATTTTTTTTATTTATTTCCAAATCAGAGCTACTTGACAGACAAAAATTAAAACTGTTCCCTATGCAATATTTCAGATCAGCAGACTCCTCACCTGCGTTGTTATTCTGATATTATTAATTTAATAATATTCTTATAGGAGTGAGCTCATTCTGCAGGGCTTTTTTCCCAGATCTTGTCTTCTTAATGTGCAGGACACAAATTTGGAGACCAGCGGCCTGATCCTGCCATCCTCACCCACATGCACTCTCATCACTGGGTCTCTCTCTCTCCAAGCCCTCCATCCAGGCATGGCTTTCAGTGGTGGCCAAGGACGTCCCAGCTGGGTGAAGAACTGGCAGAGGAGCGTTTAGCTATCCCAGTGAGATCCCCAGTGCTCAGGGAGGATCAGGCTTGTGACTTATGCCTTAGAAAGGAGCATTGGGACTTCCAGTCTGACTGTTGCAATGGTTCGTTTCATTAATTTGGTATTTATTATTCAACGTTTAAAAAAATAAACAAAACTTTTAGATGCATTATAAAAATGAAATTAAATTTAGGGTTCTTAAATGCTGTGAGTGAACATACAATCCTGAAGCAGCATTCTTTTGGTGCTGGTTTTTATCTGGTTATGGAGGAGGGAAAGAAACTTTTTTTGTTTCTTTTTGTGGTAACAATCAATTTTTTCAAGGTTCTGGAAATAAGTAACATACAATTTTAAGAGGCACTTATAAGAATGATTCATAACCTTCTTTCCAGTCATTTGATGAATTTATAAAATTTGAGTACAATTTAACAACAATAAATGTTCATTTATCATAGCAACATATTACTTCAAACTCATTTGCCAAGTGGCTGCAGATGCTACACATCAAGCTGTTTATTTTCCCAAATATTTTGTGGGTTTGTTGGTTGGTTGGTTTTGTTTTGTTTTTTTTTTTTTTAAAAAAAAGGCTTGAAAATAATAATAATAATTATAATAATTATAATAATAATAATAATGAAGAGTAAGAATTAAAAAAAAAAAAAAAAACTGAAATGTTAGAAAAGGTTCGTTAAGGTAGTTTGTGAGGGGCTCCCGGATTCGTGGCTGTCCAAGTTAGAGGTCACTGATGTCACTACAGTGATAGTGGGATTGGTCAGGTCTGTTAAAGTGGTCGCAGTGCCGGGTGGAGTGAGTGCGCCGCTGTCTGCTGAGGGCGGTGCCGGTAGTGAGGTGCCATCAGCTTTATCGACACCCCCATTCTCCTGCCGCAAAAGGTTCCTTCTGAATTTGGCTCTTGCGTTTTGAAACCAAACCTGCAAACCAATCCCAATTGATTTCTTTACCGATGCTTGTTTTGTTTTGCTCATTTTTTTCTTGTCTTTGTTCTTGCTTTCAAGTCATTTTTTTGATGTTTGTTTTTTTGTGTGTGGCACATCACCTAAGTCATTCTACAGCCATTCTTGCTACTGGTGGTACTGTCTCTCTCACAGGCCCAGTGCTACAGGTGCTCACTGGAACATCACAGCCCAGTGTGCAGCCCTTTCAGAGCAGCCCTAAGAAAAATCTACTCATTCAATCCCCAAATGAAAGCAACTTTCTTGATGGCCACTTAGTGTTCCTTGGGTTGGGTAGCTTTGGTCATGATAAAGGTTGAGGCAAAGGGTGAATGAGCAGATTTTTGCCAAGGCTGAAAGTTTGCCTTGATTATTTGAAAAGGCTGAGGAGGATGGAGGGGTAATTATACCATCTCTATCATACAGATTGTTGATATGGGTCACATAATCTTTCTGTTCTATAAGGTTCACTGAAAATGTTTTAGGTGACATGTAACACAGACAAGGAATTGCTGCTAATAGATTCTCCTACCTCAATCTCTGCCCTCCTTTAGCACTCTGAATATAATACACACCTCACTTTAACTTCCCTGAGCTAGCACACACCATATAGCAGGGTTTTAACATAATTTGCTAGGCTGTCCTTCATAGGGAAGTGACTTTTGACTCTGTAGGTCCTTAATGATAATAGATGCCTGACAAGCATTGAGACAGGGAGCCAGCTGGTCCTGGAGGATCATGTTGGTCAAAGCTAGTGGGGGATCTCTTAGTGAGGGGCCACATTATCTACTTCTGGGGAGCCCAAAGGCTTCACCCGGTGTGCATAAAATTAGTATATTTGCTACCTCTACCCTTAGTGAGATCACCACGGAGAGAACACCAATCCCAGGATATCTGCTGGGTTGGTAGACTCTGAAGACAGTTTCCTCATGTTGAGGTTGCCACTAATCGTAAATCACGCCTTCATATTCAGCTGCCTTGGGGCAGTGAGGCAGACACTCGGCACTCCTGCCACGTAATACCAAACCCCTCTGCACACCCACTAGGGACACACCTAGCAAAAGTATTTCTATGTATACTGCTGTTATTACACATAAGGGAAATGCTATTGACTATCAGGGGTAGGGGGAAATGCTGTCAAGCCTGTGATGTGGCTTCTTACCTGCAGAACTCTCTTGGTCAGGCCTGTTTTCTGGGCAAGCTGCTTGAGGTCCTTGGCATCTGGGTTGTGGTTGATGGCAAAGTAGGACTTCATGGTACGAAGCTGGTGGTGTTTGAAGGAGGTGCGCATGCGCTTTGTCTTCTGGGACGGGGGATAAGGCTGCTGGTCTCTGTCCAGGTGATCTGCCTCATTCTCATTACAACCTGTTCAATAAACAAGGCGGAACAAGGAGTTAGTGGCCATGCATCACGTAGGATACCAAGGCAAAAAAATCTTGAGTCGCTTACAGTTTAGAAGGAAGCAAACAAACAAGAAAGGAAGAAAGAAAGGGCTAAGATGGTACGAGGATACATCCAGACATGATAATTTAATTAGACCCAAAAAGATCCAGAATATTATAATTTCCTGTTCTTAAAACATGCTATGTCCCCCAGGCCTGTACCTACTAAGGGCAGATTTAGATAGTTTTCTCTCCTTTAGCATTTATTCTTTTTCCTGTGGTGATGGTTTGGCTTTGGGCATTCAAATGAAATCTCATTCAGATTTTGAAATCTCACTCATTGAAACACTCTTCACTTGAGAGAAGAATAAAGGTCAAGCCAGTGTTTTGAATGTTCCTGAGCTTTTCCCCAAATCACAAGCACCCATAAAAGGAGATGTACAGCAGGAAAGTTTCTTATGACAGTTCATCAAGAAAGGGTAAAATCTGTAGTGGTTTTGCTGATAAAATAAATGCTTTTGGACTCTGCCTGGGAGTTACTATGAGCTGCTCAAAGAGCTTAATCTATAAAACATGTCTAGAAAGCAGTTGTATCAAGGCTTGATTCAGTCCCTTAATCCCACTCCCAACCAGCAGTAGCTCTTAGTTGATCCTGATTTAGGACACTTCTACAAGCAACCAGTTACGGGCTCAAAACTTGAAAAGAGCTTCCCTGATTTCCCTGATTCAGGATTTTCAAAGTGTCTAAGATAAGTTTGTTCCAGATTACACTTCTATGGGTGTGAATTGTGTACAAGAGCTGCAGCTCTTTGGGAACAGTGGCATCATTACTTCATATTGGGGAAAGAAATTACAGTATTGGCAAAAAAGAAGTAAGAAATATATTTATATTTTTCTTTTCAGCATAAAGAGAAGGGTTGGCAATTTCTAGGTTCTTATTTTATAAAGATAGCTCAGTCTCACAGATGAAAATTATTGGTGTCATCATAGCAGGGAATATTAATTAAAGTAGATCTAATTAAAACTGTTTCAGAATGTCTGTAAATTAAACCAAGTTTCATTAGTTGCTCATTTGGACTTTTGAACTGCTTTCCAAAAGTTACTGGATTATTTACAAGGTTTATCAGATCCCCACTCCTAATTTAAAGGGAGAGAGAGAGAGAGAGAGAGAAAGAGACAAAGCATACAATACCAAGAGACTGATGTTGGTAGTGCTGAAAACAGAGACAAAGCAACCTGAAACCAGGAGAAAATAAAAAGTTTCTTGAAGATGTTTTCTCTTTTGAATTATAAGACAAGTCAACATGAACAGATGCTGGTAAGACAACACTTTGACAGAAAGTCAGGTGAATATTTAATTATAGCTAGCTTTGCTTCTAGTCTTGGTGAGAAGTATATCTGCACTTTCAAACAAAGTAAGCTGACACTTCTGAAAATATCAGGAGTTGAAAGTTGCCTTAAAAACAATATCAGGCCAGATTTGGATTGTATTTACTACTTGTTTTCACAAGCAATCACACTGCCTTCAGTCAAACTGCGTGGGCTGTAATTTATGAGCTGACATAAATCAGAGTACCAGAATTCAGTCCTCAGATTTTACTTCAGAGTTGCAAGCTGCTTGTTTGTGTTGTTTTCCCTGGTTTTACAGTAGCAACACAAACTTCCTCTGTCCTGCTTGCTGCCTTTGCTTCTGTACTCCTTTTTTTTTTTTTTTTGGTTGTGATCTACTTTATTTTAGCTTTTATCTTCAAGACAAAATTAAAATAGAGCTCCAAGCATCCTTAGACAGTCCTGCACAATGATTACAGCTCACTCTCTGTTTTACAAGGGTGAAAGAGTGTTATGTGGTTTGGCCATGTCATAGAGCAGAGTTTTACACTATCTCCTGGAAAACTAAGGGGTAGAAAAATCAGGCAAGACATTATTGCTCATGTCTTTGCAGTGGGATTGGAGAGTTGTTTAATTTTGCTTTCAAAAGAGCTAGAACAGTTTGCTCCTTACTGCCAAGAATTTTTCAAGTGAACTCTTCATAGTTTTTCACACTCACACATATAATGAAATAAAGTAAACAGCTCTTTGAGCAACAGCTGTGTAAAATATTTTCATGGGGAAATCTTCTTCACCATCTCATTTCTATGTCCTGTGAGCTGTAAGTCAACACAGTTTCCCACATATAAGAGTTAATATAGAGAAGGCTTTGAACGTTTTAAGTACTTTTGAATAGTTTCTTCCATTTTTCACAGTAATTCCAGACAGCTCGCAGGTATGAATGACTTTTACAGCATAACATTTTGAGTTATTTATTGTTGTGTCTTCACTTTACGACCGAGGAGCTGGGAAACAGAAATTAAACTACCAAACAAAATGCAGAATAGAAAAATTGTTGTAGACCCGGCAGCAGGGTCGGATTTTCCATTCTGGGCCTGGGCTCAGCTCCCCTGAAACATAATGTGGACAGAAATCCGAGCCAGGGCCTGCGGGATGGCCTGTGAATGCACACCCTCTTATGCTCAGCTGGGTAAAGCTGTTCCAGCTTCGCCGGAGCTTGGTTTTGAAAGGTCGGGTTCGTTTCCCATGATGGTTTGGCACAGGGGCGCGGGCACCCGCGGGGGTCTCTGTTTCGGGAGGGCACCGCCTTGGCTTGCCGGGGAAGTTAAAGCCGTGGTGCCCACGCAACACGGAGTGCCAGGAGGAAGCTCTGGCTGCCGGCTCGGAGCTGCCGGCTCGGAGCGCGATGTCCCGGCACGGGGGCACTTCAGCCAGAGCCGAGCCCGGGGCAGGGCCGCTCCCGGGGCCCCTCGACCCTCCCGTCCCGGGGGAACAGGGGCAGCTCCACGGCCGGGACACGGCCCGCCCGGGCTGCCCCATGGGCTGCGGGGTCCCGCTCCTCCCTTGGAAGCGCTAATCGTGCACCCGACATTTAGTTTTCTGTGCGCTGCTTGCCCTTTGTAAATAATTACGTGCAAGAGCAGTTACTGAGTCACAGGGAAGGGAACGAAAAGTGTGTGTAGGGAAGTGGCTGCCAATTAGCTGGAGATTTTTTTTTTTTCTCTCAAGAAGAGGTTTCATCGACTGCAACTCATTTCGTAACTGTTACAGATTCGTTTTGCTCCCCCTGGATATGGAGGCAGTGGGTCATTGGGCTGGAGTCGTTTGCACCGGATACACGGTTTGGCTGAAAAATGTACTTTCTCGACTCCATGTGTCAACCCTGGACATTGCTAGATAATACTTAAAAAAAAAAAAAAATCACAGCCCTAACAGAACAGATTTCTCAACCGTCTAGCCTGAGTCCAAAGCATCAGATTTGAGCGTTTGCTGATTTGTTGTTGGAGTTTTTTATTCTCTCTCTCTGTTGCCTGGAGGATTCTGTGAGATCTCAATGCAGTGTGATGTCTTTTCATAACGGGCAGTGCTTTTTAATTTCGTTTGGAGTCAGTGGTACATCTTATATGACCCGTTATTGTAAAGAAGGGGAGTTTTAAGACTAGCACACAAAAACTATGTCTGCCTACGCAAATAATGTCTCTCTTGAGTCCTGAACTGAAGTTTAAGAGGTTTGTCCTACCCACAACTCTTCATCCTTCCCTAATTTCTGATCCTAATTCTAACGCTAAATTGTCCCTAGTAATATTTCCGTTTAGGAATCTGGGGATTCGGGTGATAGTGTGTGGACCAGGGATAGCACAGAGCGGAGCGCGGACGCACGGAAAATCCACCATTCGAAGCCGGGGCTGAATGAATCCTGGCTGCGCTACAGGTTCCTTTTTCTTTAGCAGCTTTCAGGATTGATTGGAAGCTGCTCCGTAGCCAGGGATTCCAATGTCATCTTCAATTAACAAGGAACAATTAGCGCAGTGATTACCCTGGCTCCAAGGCCTACGCATCAGAGGATATGAAATCGCCTTGCACAGCTCCCTGGTTCCCAGCTAAAGCCCATTTCACCAGCGGCCCCAGAGGAGGTGCCGGGGGAGGGATGGTGAGGGCCGGGGGGGCGGTGGAGGATTCCTTATGGATCTCATTGGCAGCGGGTTGAACTTGGTGGAAGGGAGAGAGCTCCGGGCCGACAGCGGTGCGCTGCTGTCGGCCGCGACTGTCGGAAGGGGAGGCCCTGACCCCTGTCCGGTTCCCGGTGGGGCCAGCGGTTCGCAGCCCTGGGGCAGGAGCCCCCGGCACCCTTCCCCGGCCGGGACGGCCGCCTGCTTCGTGGTGAAGCACCTTGCACCTCTCCTGCTTCTCACAGCTTTCTCTCCTCGTTAACGTCCATCGGGAGCTTACGTTTCACTAAAATAATTCTGGAGTTAAGAGTTTGCTAGTTCATATTTACCCTTACTGCTTTCGTCTTCCATCTAATGAAACTCTGCCTCAACTGCTTGACCTGAAACTCCTTTGCCTCTGGCCATTTGCACTATCTGTTTACACACGGTTTGGGTACTTAAGTAACTGGACTTAGGAAAGACATTTAATACAGGGTAACACTTTTTTTCTTTCCTACTGCTGAGATGATAGAAACGGTTCTCCTTAATTACATTTTTTAGGGTTTAGTTACATGGAACAACATGTATTCGTTGACCTCTTGTACAGTTTAATCATTTATGTGCCAATAAAACAGAATTATTCAGCCTGAAGAATTAATCACTATAAATTGAATATCTAAATCGAGTTATGAGCATACTACATTGGCATTGTAGGAGCCATATACTATAACTTTCATTCTATTTTTTTTCTGATTCATTTGGTTACTTCTAATTTGAGGTTTAAATGGTGAAATGCTTTTAGCTAATCAAATATAAATAACGGTAACACTACCTCTAAGATTCCTATAGAGAAAGAGCTATGTGATTTTGGGGTTGGGGTTTTTTCTATTTCCCTTTTTTTTTTTTTTTTCTGTCTTTACCCTGGGAAGTGGCTAAGTTTGGGTGTTTGACATTAATAGGCAAAGACAGCCTTTGAGGAGGGCTGCTGTTAGCTTTCCTGCAAACGCTCCAACCCTCAGAGGGCTGTTTGTTTGATTTTCCAATGGTTAAGCAAGATTTGGCCTGGCTGAGTTACTCACGCACTGCCTAGCTGAGAGGAAGCCCGAGAACACTCTGTTCAGGGGAGCGGGAGGCAGGCTCGGCGTGTGTTTCCCACCTGAGTTGTAGCTGACGATGTCCACTCCCAAGGCAGGGCTCTTTCTTTTCCTGGGCCTCCCCTTCTGGACCGTGCCAGTGCCGTTAAAGTAAGGCAGGGCCAGCCCTCCGCTCTTGGCAGCCAGCTCGGTGTAGCTCAGCTGAGGGGGATATTCTCCTTGCAAAAGGGACTCGAAGTGGGCCCTGCAGTAAACCAGGTTGTCCTTCATGCCAAAGTGATCGCCCGTGGTCAGAGTTTTGTTGCAGGTGGTGCAGGTGAAGCAGCTCAGGTGATAAACCGACTCCCTGGCTCTCATGACCATTTCAGAGGCTGAGATCCCAAGGTGGCAGCGGGCACATCTCTGCACGGAGAACCTTCTGAAGGAAAAGGAAAAGTGGGCATCAACGAGAACGGCAAAGACAGAGCTTGCCCCCGTGCCGCTCGCCTTCTCTCCCGGCCTTGGGAGGGAGCCTGGCCCCGACCCTGGCCCCAGGATGGCCCGTGTCACCGGCTGTGGCCCCTGGCCCTCCGGGTGTCGGGACACCCTCTAGAGCCGGTGCTTGGGTCCTAGGGTAAGCGACTCGCCCTTGCGGCCGAGCTGACCTGCTGTCTCGGGATTTGGGCGAAAGCCCTTCCCGCTGCCCGTGCGCAGGGAAGCGGGCAGGACGGCGAGGGGGACATCACTCTCCTGGCATTCCTGTCAAGATCAGAAGTGCCGCGGGGAGCTGAACCCCGGGACAGCTGTAAGGCGTGGATCAGGATCAGCAATGCCTGCTCCCGGGGCCCGGGCGCCCTCCGTGGGGCTGAGCGGGGGCGGCGGGTCCCCGGACAGCGGGAAAGCCGGCAAGCTGCGGGCAGAGGGAAATTTTTGTTGAGTCTTACGCTGGTATTTAGGGAGGGAAACCACTGGGCAGCGGGAGAGCCTTCGCCTGTTTGTGTACCGCCACACATGCTCAGTCAGCGCGTCCCCTGATGGTCCGTCCAGTTTTTAAAAGTGCGAGACTTTACGGAGGGGACGCGTTTACAGGATTAAGGAATCGCTGACTGCGAAAAGCTACCTTTGAAAGCCCATGTGGAGAAAAGAGCGTTTCGGTTCATAATGTCTTTTGAGGGGATGTACTTTTGAACCCATAGGGACTTATTGCTGTACCTGTAGTAATCCTCCTTGCAGTAAATACTGCCGTCCTTGGCAAAGCAGGTGAGTTCTGACTCCAAAGCCAGTTTACATTCACAGCACTTAAGACACCTGAGGTGCCATTGTTTGTCAACAGCCAGCAGGTAATATCTGTCTGAGATCTTCCCTCCACAACCAGCACACAAAGCAGGCTTCTCGGGGCTCATGGGGGGCATGTTCTGCAAAACAACCACACCACAAGGGATGAGACAGGGAGAGAAAGACAGGCAGGCAGGCTGGGCTGGTGACGGGTCCTGCGCAGGGCCCGGGGCTCGTACAAAGACACTGCTCTCTGCTCCCGGCGGGAAGTTTAAGGAGGAGCCGGGACCATCCCCGCTAGTAAAGTGTTTACCGCGATTCAGCTTTCTTGTTTATACCAGTAAACCTCTTCTAACGATCTAATGTCATATCAGTACGTGAAGGCAACTGATTAGGCCACAGTAAGAAAAGAAGAGCTCATCCTTTTCTGAAGTACTGGAGTTAAACTCTGCGACTTCCCTTTTACTTTAGCATTTTAATCTTACAGCACTTCACAGGAACAGCATTTTAAAGCAGGAAAATACCGTTTTCCTGTTCCGAAAGTTTATGGCAGAGGGTTCAGGCTTGCACTCATTCTACTCTAAATCTTTACCCGTATTGAAACGAGCTGAAACCGCATCTCTAAAGAAAGTCAGGCCATTTAAAACAGGAGTAAAAAAAAGAAGACAGGTGGATGGTGTAAAGAGCAGTGACCGTGAACGCTCACCAGCACGGCCAGCGACATGGGCAGAAAGGTGGCACAGGCTGGTTTCAGCTCAAACTAGCATCTTTTTGTCAGTAAACTTCTGCAAGTTCCCATTGATCTGCTCCCCACGAGGAGTGTCGCTCGGGACAAAGGGAGATGGAGGGACGGCGGAGACAAAAGCTCTGCCATGAAACTTGGGGCAGCATTTGCTGATAACGTAACAGGGAAAAAAAAAACAAAACCAAACATCTTGTTCTAAAGTTGCAACTGTTTAAAGTGGGAACTCCATATTCATTTTTCCAATATGAAGTTCCTCGTGTTCCTCGCCCCCTCCCCTTTTTTTTTTTTTCAGTAATTGAAAAGGCGAGTTAAATTTACATTGCAAATCCTCATATAACAAAGTGTGAGTTTATTTAAGAGGAGGGGGAAAGGACCCTATGGCCCAAAGCCTTAAAGCAATTTTTCAGGCCGTTACTTTGTGTGCAGAGCCTTGTGCGCGATCGGCGGAAGCCCTACAAGTTGGAGGAAGGGAGATCTCGCTTTGCACAAAGCCCAGCGTGACACTCGATTTCTCCGCCATCCCTTAGTACATATCTGAAGACTTTGATTCTTTTGACTAAGGAATCAGATGTTACTTCTAAGCAAAGTAGTCGGCCGGCGTAACATTCAGAGAGAGCGGTGCCTCTGTCTACCAATCACACATTTCAGATCAAAAACAGTTACAAAAAGTAAGCAGTAGCGGTCTGTGGTTTAATTTAGGAGGTGCCAGGAGTGCAGAAAAAAAGCAAAGCACAGCCTCGGGAGCTCCAGCTGCAGCCGTGCTCGGAGGGTCAGAGCGGCCGCAGCCGGCCGAACAGGGGCAAAAGGCTGCTCCACCGCAAGGGCTGCAGACCCGTCCCTGGTACGATTTAAAATAGTTTCCCCGTTGCTCCAGAGAGCACACGCAACAACAGTGGCTAGTCAAAGGTAATAACCGAGCCTGGCCAGCACAGCACCCAGCGTTACGGGTGGGTTTACAGGGAGCCTTGGAAGGGTTTCGACAAGCAAGGGGTGGCAGGGCAGGGTCAGGGGGAAGCGGCGCCTTTCTCTTCCCCAGAGCCGCGGTCTGTCCCGGTGCCGGTCCATGCTTGCAGGGATTCCCTTGCAAAGAGTGCCAGCTTATTTCTTACCGTTTCTCGGCCGTTCATCTGTCCCCCTTTGGCCAGGCGGGACTCGGTCTTGGATCGCCTCTCCATCTCCTCCATGATTCCTTGGATGTGGCCTCCGGAGATCCCGTGGAAAAGCATGGCTGGGGGACGGAAAGGACAAGTATTTTCTTCTGCTCTGCACCCCACTATTTCCATATACAGACCCCAGAGTCTTTAGATCATCCAAAATGTTTACACCGTGGCGCACAGCGCAGGGAGGGAGGTTGCAATAGGAGCTTCTCTTTGCACAAGCACCGAGGGCTTCCTGAAGATGTGCAGAAAACAAACAAGGGGGAGAAAATGTAATAATAATTAGTTCTAAAAATAAAATAATAAAGCGAGCTAAAGGATCTGTTACTGTTCTGGAGAGCTGGGGCTCCTGACTGGAGAGACTTGGACCTGGGGCAGTAGAATCGGTCGGGAAAGGATATAGTTTTGAATACAAAGAAAGCAAAAAGAAGTGCTATTTTCAGCAGTCCCTGGTTGCTTTAAAGTTCCCAGTGCCTGTAGGTTGGATTTGGGACTGCTGCTTTCCGGAGCTCTGTCCAATTTGTTAAGAGACTAAAGCCAGCCCATTTTTGATAATTTAGTAGGAGGAGTTCTCTCCCTTGAGCTGCCGCTGATTTTTATTCAGACAACAAAGACCTGTCATACTCCTCTCAACCCCTAGTGATGGGCAAGCAGTGACAAACATTACGGTCGGGGCTGTGGGTGGGGTGGGGTTTATTACCTCCCCCAAACACGGAGTCCCAGGAGTTGGCGGCGACGGCGCCCTGAGAGGGGCAGGTTGGCCCGGGGGCCCCGCTCCCCTCCCCGGGGCTCCGCTCCCCCCGAGGCAGCGCCGCGGGAACCTCCGCTCCGCGGCCGCCCGGGCCGGCACCGCCGCTCCTGCCGTCGCCGCGGGAAGGGGAGAAGGAAGAGAAGCGCCGTGGCGGGGCAGCCGAGGCGGGATGGAGCGGCCAGACTGCTCTCCGGACCCGGGGGGCCGCGGAGGAGTGCTGGGGCGGGAGGGAGCTTCGGAAGCAGGAGGGTTCCGGGTAGATGGAGAGCTTACCGGGGCGCTTCCCGCGGAGCATCCGCCCGCACCCGCAGCAGGCAGCGGGCCCTCCGCGGGCAGCCTGCGGGGACAGCCCCGCCAGGCCAGGGGATGCCTTGGCGGGACCCTCTCCCCTATCCCCCTCCCCGGCCGCGCACTGCGAGCGATCACTGCGTGTAGGGAACTGAGCGATGGATGCATTCCTTCCTGTCTAATCTCCCTGTCTGTTCCCCTTCCCCTCCTTTTCCCGTTTCCCTACTTACTTTTCGCACCAGTCTTCCTTGCCTTTCCCTGAAACAGCTGCCGGCTGTTTCCTGACACCTCGATCCCTACTGAAGGATCTTCCTGGCGGCAGTCCTGAGCTCCCTGCTCCCTGGGGGACACTCCACACCAAACCCGAGTGCGACTAGTGAAAGAAGTACCCCAGCCCCCACTTCCTTTCCAAAGCATCCCAGAGACATCCTCAGGGGCTCCTCGAGTCACCTCTTCCATGTAACCCAAGATTCAGGCAGCCAGTTTCCTCCCTTCTCTTTCCCCCTAAGTAGCTAAAATTAATGTTATTTGCAGATTGAATGTTGCTACATTCCTCCGAGTGCCAGAATACAGCTCATAAAACACAATTTCACACAAAGATGAAGTCAATCAAGTGAAATAAGCCGGGATTTTTTCTCTCTGTTGGCACACTAGACCCTGGACAGCAGGGCTGCTATTTACTGTAAGTAATGTAATTAGCCCTTTTGGATGGAAATCAATGTGTTGTATATATGTGTGTGTTTTAATAAGAGAGTAATAGCTATAAAACCAACGAGACTCAAAGGGCTAAGGGAATCTCCCTTAAAAAGGGCAGATCCCTCCACAAGCCATAGTCTCCTGCAGAGCACTCCCGGTCTGGAAAAAAAAAAAAAATCTGTATGTGGGTAATAAGGGGGGAGGGATAGGTTTTCCTTGGAGAAAACAAGTCAATTAACACAATAAGACACCAGGAAAAAATAAACAAGGTGATTCCATCCGGGATACGGGAGCTGTTCGCTCGGGATACCCAAACCCTTCTCCACCCCCTCCTTTCCGTCGCCCCTCCGCGACGCCCCGGCTGCTCCAGGAGACGGGCGAAGGTGCTTCCCCTCGCTCCCAGCCCCGCCGGGGAGCGGCTGTGGGGCCCGCGGCCTTTGTGGAGCGGCTCGGAGAGGGGGGAGAGAGGGGCGGCCGAGCTGCGGGCGGGGGAGGAACCCCTGTGCGCCAGGCAGGTACCGCCTGGCTTGGGGGATTGCGGGGATTGCAGCGATTGCTGCCGACAGAAGTCAAAAAATCTCACTCAGAGACGAGTTTATTTCTAATCGTTGGAATATAGTCTTTCCTCTCTACAGGCACGTTCAGGGGTTGTTTCGGCTTTTTTCCCCTTCGCACTAGATTTTCCTGTATTCCTCTCCAGCTATGTTGTCGGGGTAACTCACCCTGTCTCCGTTTCGTGTTGCATCTGCTCTCCTGGAAATGTTCTGCCTTTCCCGTGGCGTCCGGGTTGCCAAAGACACCCCGGCGTGTGCCGGGCCGAGACCCCCGCTGACCCCCGCCCACCCGGGCGGCCCCCGCAGACCCTCCCGGAGGCACCGCCGCCGCCGTCCCGCTGTGACCGTGAGCCTGCCGGGCTGAGCACCGCCAAACTCATCGCGTCCGCCGGGAGCGGGGAAAGGAGGGGGCTGGGGGAAGACCCTGGGCGACCGCCGAGCCCAGTTCCCTCCGAGGGCTAAAGTGGGGACACTGAGCCCCCCGAGTGGGCTGTGCTCCCGCCTCTGGTGCTCCGAGTGCGGGCACCGCTCCCCTCTCCCCTCTCGTCTCGCTTTTGCTCTCTCGGGTTCACTGAAATGTTCTGCAGGTGCGGTGTCAAAGTATTGGTCCAAGGCAGAGACATCGAAAATATTGTTTGTTAAATTCCCGTCTCTACCTTATCTCGACGGCGCCGTTAGGAGTAATTGGGCAGACTCATAACAAAACTCAGAAATGACTGAGCCTCCTCCGGTTGGGCACACTTAATTAATTAGAGGGTCCTTTCTTTCTGCTCCATCAGGTACGGTTAAGGATATGCTACTAGCTACTGCTGCTACAGTAAAGGAGGCCAGGGGTTTCCAAGGCGTTTTCTGATTAACATCCTAATGCTAGTAGACCACTTCTTACCTAAAGGGACACAAAAAGTTTGTTGCTAGCATCAAACGTGACTTCTCCGTTTCCAAAAGGCCTGTAGGAGATCAAGGTAAATCTATTTCAATGTTCCTGAGATCTCATTCCTCGCTGCGAACTGATGCTCCGCTGCTCTGAGGCAGGCTGGTAGCGAGAGGTTGCCATTATAGCACGAGGGGCTCCGCACAGTTTTGCTGGTTTGCTTGGGGAGGGGAGAGAAAAGCTCAAAAAGAACACGACAGGGAATCTAAAATCCAAATCTACGAGCCTGTCCCTCATGAATCCATAGGCATTAGCAGTTCCTCATTGCAGGGCGCTTTTATCTCCTTTCTCTGCAGCATTTGGGGAAGGATATCTGATGTGCAATATTCAGAATATTTTAGTAACATGACAGGCGCTCTCAGTTTTTTCCTTTTTGTAAGGCTCTACCCGGGCTCCCCAAGCTAATGAGGGGGGGCGGGTGGGGGTGGAATACATCACTGTGGGGATTTCCACAAGTCCAGCGTTTGCCTGCCCACGCAGGGCTGGAGAGCTCCCCCGGACATCGCGCCGCGCCGCGCCCCGCTGCAGCCCCTGCCCGCAGCCCCTGCCCGCAGCTCCCCGTGCGCTGCCTGGAGCCGTTTCCACCTTCTCAATTAGCGTGTGCCCTGGGCAGATTGCAGCGTGCGGTCACTGCGATCCGCTCTGCCACGGAGCCCGCGTTCTCCCTGGCCACGGGCTACCGTCTAAAGCCTATCACAGCGTGAACGATCTTGTGTTTAGTTCGGAGGATTTAGGGCAAGGTCTACATGCAAATTAATAATTGACCAACAATAATTAGGAGAAAGGGGAGGGTGTTCAGGCGGGGGTTGGGGGTGGGGAGAAGGGGGTGTTCTTTAAGCAGAAATGGTTTGGATTTCGCCTGCCCTATTTGAGGCCGTGGCGTGTCCCGGCTGCATGCGTAGGGCACTGCCCGGGCCAGCCGACTCCCGCCCCGTAGGGCACCAGGGCTTCACACCCTCTCCGTCAGCACCTGAACTTTTCAAGACACTTCCAGTTTAATCATTTCCAGAAATTTAAAGCGTGTAGTAAAAACAGCAACAGGATTACGATCCTGTTGCCTGCGAGTCGGGTGGTTAAAGCCAGATCTATTTTTAAATCCTAACGCTATTTTCTGCTCTACGAGCTTATGGTGCAGTACAGTGCTACTAATGAACAACCTCATCTCTTTGTGAAGTCCGCGGGTACTACAAGCAATCTAGACACAAAGAAGGAAAATCTGAATAGAGTTACATCTCTCGGCGGCGATATCAAATGTAGCTAATGTCGTTTTCAGTATTTAAATAGGTTGCTTTTTGGGGGGGATTGGTCTTGTGGGGTTTTGGATTTTTTTTTTTTTTTCCCAGCCCGACATTATTTAAAAATCCACTTCGGAGTCAGATACAACATATTTTGCCACCACCGTCTTTCTCCTCCCTCGAGTCCTCTCGAGTGTACCGTGGACCAACTTTCGGATGTGCTAGACACATGTTAAAAGCCGGTGCATCGCAGCCAGATTCGGGCACCAGCCCCTCTCCTCCCCAGCCAGGCTGTGCGGGGGCCGGCGGTGCGAGGGACTCAAGCGCAGGGTATCTTTAACCATAAACGGCATCGGATTAAAAAACCCCAAAGCTCCAATGTGCTTGTACCTCCCGGTAATCTGAAAACATGTCAATTAAGCCACTTATTAATTTCCTTAAGGAGATGATATTTAAATAATAAACAATTAGGTGCTTTGCATGGTAATCCCAAACACATATCTCTATGGTCAAGCGCTGTGACTGACCACAAACAAGTGATCACACAGCCAGAAGAAAGCAGCAGAGGCAGATTATTGTCTAACATGAAACTGTTCACCGCCCAGGACCTCAGCACTGTCAGCTTCTTAGTTGTCTGATATTAACCGTAATCGTATTTGTACTCCGGTTGTAACTAAGCCGTTGGAAACCATCATATTTTGCTGCTTTTGAAAAGAACTCCCTCACAGACAGGTGAAAGGAGCCATTCCATTTAAACAAAAAAAAAAAAAAAAAAAAAAAAAAAAAAAAAAAAAAAAAAAAAAAAAAAAAAAAAAAAAAAAAAAAAAAAAAAAAAAAAAGAACAGCAAAGAACACGGGCTCTTTTTTTTGCTTTTTTTTTTTTTGCTTTTTTAATTGAGCTGAACGGTTCAGCCTTCCCAGACTGCTATTTTTCTAGATTAAAACATAGATGCATGAAATGTTATTTGCGAATACACCTGGGAAAACTACCATTCTGTGTTGTTAAAAAACCTCAAACAAACAAACAACACCACGCCAAAGAAACACCCCGCAAATTACATCCATGAGGTCCAAATAGCTGCGTTGCTAGCAAAGACTCATGCAGGAGCTTACCTTGAAACCTCAGAAGCTTCTTCCAAAATTATACCCTCCTTAATGAGTGATGAGGGATGGGTTTTGGATGGAGAAGAGACGCAATGATCTAGCCAGTAGATGGAGGTTGTTCCTTGTTCCTAGCAGAGAATCCCTATGTTAATTAAAATAAACAAGCTGCTTGGTGGAAAGATTTTTTTTCTCCCTTCTCTCCCTCTGTCTTCCCCCCCCCCCCGCCTCTGATATGGAATTGACGTGAATTTCTAACCTCTGACCTCCCGCCAGCATACACTGATATCTGCCTTTTATTTTCTGTTTGTTTCGAAATATTTTCCAAAACAAAATAAATAAATAAATACAAAGAATATTGAATGAAAGCAAAAAAATAAATCCCACCTCTCAATTTTGGCTGGTTTGCTGGATTTTCTTGATTAGCTGTCTCAGCTCCTCAGTAATCAGGTGAGGTGTTAATGGGGAGCTGGTTGTAAATAAAAGTAATAAAGCAAAGAACATATTAGGAAATTAAAAAAAGGCGAGGACTGAGAGGCTGTTAAAAATATTGTAGCGAGCTGAGCGTTTCCCCATCACGTCGTTTTTTTCGTTCTGTGCTTATTCACAGCTGAGCAGCAAACCCCGGGTTGTTGCCATCTCTCCACATTTTTTTTTTTTTTCAAATCGCACTGAACTAGCCATGGACTGCATCAACCCTTCCCACTTTCATAAAAAGCCTCTCAAATGGAGTCGCTAAACAGCAAACTTCAGCCTGATCTGATGTGATATGATATACGGATTCATGGAGCAACCTCGCTTTGCCAAACCCGATGAAACTGTGAGTTGTCATGCAATACTACACAGTCAAACCTGGGATAATTGTAAAAGTGAACCCAATTTAACCCATTAGAATAAAATCAGATGCCAAGATGAATCGGAATCATTGCTTCTTAGGTGACAGTACTGATGACAATTGATCCACCGGCTCAAAACAATAGAAAAATATAGGGTCGAGAGTCATTTCTCGTACTCTCCCTACTCGGGGGAAGCGGGGAGCCGGCGGGGAGGCAGGAGCCGGCTCCCGGCCGGGCTGCGGAGGGGCTGCGGCCGCACCTCCCGCCGGCCCTGGCGGAGGGGCTTTCGCAGGAAGGGGCTCACTGCGAGGACCCTGTGGCCGGGGGAGCTGTTTCTGCAGCAGCCACACGAGATGACTTCTCGCTTCGGCTTTGTTTGCCCGTTTCTCTTAACTCCTGCGACAGTTTCAGCCCTTCTCCCCTGAGCCATGTGACCCTCAGGTCTACGTGGCCAGCTTGGTAATCTACTGGAAAAAAAAAAAAAAAAAAAAAAAAAAAGGAAAGCAAGGGATGCTAATGATCTTCCTCGGAGTTTGTCAGCGGAGCCCCGCTGGCGTGCGGAGGAGGCAGGGCGGGCTCGGCTGCCCGCCGGGGTGCGCACCGGCTGGGGGGGGGTCCGGCCGTGCGCCCGGGGCAGGGTGGCAGGTCGCCGTCCCCGTGTGCCTCGGCTCTGCCGGCGGGGCAGCAGCTCGGCAGCGCCTGGGTGACAGCGCGGTGGCACGGGCAGCCGCTCTTCCCGTCCCGGGCTCCCTCCCGGCCGCCGCGGGAAGGCCCCTTGCCCGCCCTCCCTTGGGCAGGACTGGGTGGGGAGCGCGGGGAGCTCGGGGAGCTCGGCGGGAGTGGCAGCGTCGTGCCTGCGGTCCCTATGGATGCGGGCGGGCAGCAAAGGGCACATCCCACCCGACAGCAGCAGCTCATCTGGAGAAACCGGCCAGAGAGGTGTCGGGCGGGTGTGTGTGTGTGCGTGTGTGTCTGTGTTTGTGCGGGTACTTCTGGTGGAGAACCTAAAAGCTGAGTCTGTGTCTGCAGTAGTAGTGGATTTAGGGCAGGAACCATGAGCTCTCATCACGCAGCGTTTGCCGTGCCGGCTCCGGGGCCATGCAAACCCGTCTTGCTTCCATGTTCTGTATGGCGAGAACTTTTAAAGTAAGGTTTTCATTAAATCCGCTGGTGACCGGGAAGTTTAAGGCAAAAGTGGGACCAGCCCTAGTGCAGGGGTAGCTGAACCCGTCGGTGTGTGCGTGCCGGGAAGCGGCTGAGCACGCAGGGAGAGAGGGACCTTCATGGGACGTGCTGTCTCCTTAACCTCCTCGAGAGAGCAGCCGGCATCTGCGCCAAGGTACAACAATAAGAATTATTAGTATCATAATCACCACGGTGCTGTTGATGCGACTTTGAGGGAGAAGCCCAGCCCCGGCCCCGCTCCGGCTCTGGCTCCGCTGGACGCCGCGGCCGCGGGCTCTTCGTTCCTCCGCTTACTCTCTAAATCGCCTAAAATATTTTTTTCCCCAATTACCGGTGCTCTAATGGGAGCAGGAGGCAGAGGAATATGCAAGGCTTATAATAAGCCACCTGCTGCGTCACGCCTAACTAATGTTATGCTTTATTTCATTACTGCTGCTGCGGCAGCAGCACCGGCCCGTGCGTTACAAATCCCACACCCAGCACGACAGCCGGGAGAGGATCCCGGCGGGGGCCGGGAGCGGTCAGCGACAGTGACCGATGCTGGGTTCCTGCGCTCGGAACCAGGACCCATGGGCGGTACCTTGGCGAGGGACTGGGTCCTGGCCGCTGCTTTGGGGCACACAATTCCCTAGGTCCGTTTAGAGCTGTCTTTCCCCGCAATGACCCCTCTCTCCATTTATTTGCATGGACACGCGGAGCTATATAAACAGCAGTAATAGCCTCATACATTAAATGTGTATTTGCTAGCAGAGCTATTCCGAGTCATTTCAGATATTTGGAATCAGTCTGTTCAGTGTAGCTTCAACCTATTGACTTGCCAGACGAGATGTTCATGTGGACCCACTTGCTAAAACGATGAAAACAGACTTTAGCTCTAAACTGTGCTACTCTCCCATCTGACGGATGTTAACACACAAATGAAATCCATTTGGATGTTTTTTGTTACCAGAAGGCTGCGCTGACGTTCAAATGATCTAAATCTTAGCATCTGGAAGCCTGTACAAGCATCTTTTTGGAATAGGTTTCGAGACATCTCGTTCAACCCAAGCTGAGGAAAGATCAAAATGGGACACCAGGAAACTGACAATAGTTTCCCGTCTAAATGAAACTGGCTTTTCATTTGAAAGCACTTAAAAAAAAAAAAAAAACCACAAAAAACACCAACAAAAAACAACCAAAAAAACCCACCCACAAAAAAACCAACAAAAAAAAACACCCCAAAAATTCAACCCCCCCCCCAAAACAAATAACCACCAAAAAAGCCTTTCCCTTTACTACAGCCCCTCCGAGAAACCCAAAACCCTCCCAGCCAATGTCCATGACGGAGCTGCTGCGAGGCATCGAGATGTCCCGAAGGTCACTACCGCCTGCGAGTCCTCCCAGTGGCAGAGCGCTCCACGGCGAGAGCAGATCGGCTTCATCTCGGGGACACTGGTTGGGTTGGGGATTCGTTTAGGATTTTCTGGGAGCTCGTCCACACTATGATAGGACATGGTATGTGAGTGCCATTCAACCTTAATGAAGATCTGTGGGAGAAGTCGTGAGAGACAATAAATACAGCTGTCCGGATGTCGGTGACTTTAGCAGGAAATAAAGGAGGGCTTGGTGTTAATGAAACAAAGATGCGGTAGCTCTTGGCAAGGGCCTCGAGTGTACAGGAGTGCTCAGTACCTCCTGGGTGCTCATGAATATCTGTGGTGTGCGTTACACTTCATATTATGTTTGCAAACAGAATTCTTTTGTCTTTCAAAGGCTTTTACAAACTTGGACACCAAACAGACCGATGTTCAATCAAATACAAAGAATTTAAATTATTCAGGAACCCAAGCCACTCTGTGGAGCCTTTCTTCCTACCATCCCCCATCTCATTGCCGGGGATTTAATCCGGTAGCAAGTGTGTCAGGGAGCCGCCTCGGCCCTGCCTCAAGGCGGCAGGATCATCTCCGGGGGCTGAGGAGGGCCGGAGACCCGGAGGCGGCTTCCTAGGCCTCCCCTCGGGAGGGCTCCGGGGCCGGGTGCCGCTCTGGTGCTCAGGCATGGCCAAGCTCGCTGTGCACAGACGTCGGAGCATCCCCCGGAGCAGTCGAAGGGGATGGGCTTATCCCAAAGGGCGGATTTTCCAGGTACGCGCCGGGAGCGCTCTGCCGCCCCGGGCATCCGCCTCTGCCGGTGAGGAGCGCCAGGCGGGCTCAACGGTGCTCACACACAGAGCTCAGCACAGCACACAGCACAGCAACACACACCACAGCACACAGCGCCGTCCCGCCCTACCCCTCCCGCCCTCCCAACAGCCGAAACTCACTCATGGGCATCGATGACTCTTGGTCGTCACGTTACTTTCCAACAGTAATGTTAGATACACCCGTGGGATTGATTTACTGATCGTATGTGCTCCCTTTCTTACTTTCTTTTAAATTGAAAATAGTCGTATTGTGGGATTGTAACCCATTACTTGTAGCCCAAAAGGAAGGGAAAAGGAGATCAGTGATGCGCCGTCTAAAACACACGTTCACATATGGTTCAGTTTGTGTTTTATGACAATTAAAATGCATTCACTGTGAGCCAGGATCAGGTACAGCAAACGCCAGTATTCCAGCAGTGGCAGCCACAAAGAGATGATGGGCTTTGGTTTCGCAGCCGCTCTTGCAGAATGTAGGACATTAATACTCACACATTAAAAAAAAAAAAAAAAAAAAAAAAAAAAAAAAAAAAAAAAAAAAAAAAAAAAAAAAAAAAAAAAAAAAAAAAAAAAAAAAAAAAAAAAAAAAAAAAAAAGAAAAGAGTTGAAGCGCTTCTTTTTGGACTGGTCTTTCACGTTAGCTTGCTCATGTGGACACTGCAGAAGAAATAAAACAAGTCCTTATTGCATTGCTCGGTAATCAGTATGGAAAAGCCCAACCCTGCTTATGGTTAACAAGAATTGTTAATGATATATAAATCATTTGATCTATTGTGCCCTCCAGTCTTAAAGGAAAATAATGGCAACCCCAAGCAAATGGTCCTAATTAGTGTCCAAGAAACCACTTCCTAAAGTATCCTTCCAACTCATTCCAGTTTAACTGTCCAGAACAATCTTTTGTTCTTAAACCCCTGTATTTTCTGTGTAACTACAAAAATGCTCTGCATACCTTTGCTTCGAAAATAGCTCATCTCAGGGTACAGCCCAGCACCGGGAGCAGGAGAGAGGACAAAATGATCTCAGTCTCTCTCTGTGGCCTGTAAATAGGTCCCTAAAGCTATATTTATATATAAAACTATATTTCCCTAAAGCCTTGCCTTCTGACAAGCCTCCTTAGAGAAGTACCAAAGGGAATTTCATAAAAAAATCGAGTCTCTGCAGTCACTTGGACTGGAACACAAACTTTGAAAAGAAAAAGCTGAGACCGGACCCAGAACCAAGCTGTGCATATTCGAGCTGTCTGTCACATGTTTTCACCCACTCTTTCCACCATTTTCAAGTGTGATCTGTAAGTTAAATGCACCGTGGGTACACCCGTATATACCACACTTGATGTGGCACCCAGGTGAAGATTCGGGCACACGCTGGAGGAGTAACAGACCTTGGCCGGTGGGTTATTGTGGCCTTGATCTTATCTCCACAGCAAGCAACTCAACTCCTACCGTTTGCTCCCACGGGAGGCCTCTTCCTTGGACGTACATAATACAAACTGCTATTTCTCATTAGCTGGAGTACCAAATCCTGTTGCTTCATGAAAACCGTCCACTCTTGCACTGAGTCCCGCATCTTCTGTCACTTCTCTATACCAGTACAAAACATAATTCCTGAAGTTTTAAACACAGTGCTGAAAAGCTGAACTACCTTGAACACAAAATCCATCTTGGTTCCTTGGTCCTATAATCTTGCTGTTCCTTTGGTGTGGTGTTTTTGTGTGTGTGTGTGTGTGTTTTTTTTTCTTTTTTCTTCCTACTTTTTAATGAAAGCTGGCTGGAAACAGACTTTCTGGCATGGGTTCTCTTCCTAAACGTGTTGGACTTGCCAAAGGAAATAGAACTTCTATAAAACGACAGTCAATTAAATAGCTGCTGTGTAGCGCTCTTCATGCTATTTCCAAGAGATAAAGCTAACGGGAAATGCTGCAGTCTTTTGACGAAGAAAATCCGTCAGCGGCCTTCCCTGGACTTAAAACGTCCTTGACTCATTTAAAGTCACGGTAAAACACTTAAGATGGGTTGCCAACTCTTACTGCTCCAGCATAAATGGTTTTACTAAGTCACGGAGACAACATACAAGGTGATGCCGAAAGGCCAGGTTTCTTACTCACGTGTCTGTGTGCAGAGAGAGCCTCAGCAGTTACCCCTCTGCAACTTCGGAGAGCACTACAGCCCCAGCAACTGGATCCACTGCGGTCTGCTGGCCAGCCTGAAAGCAAAAGCAACCAACCTCGGCTCTCTGGAGCCTTCAGCAATTTCGGGTTTCGTATTGCAAGCGAGTTTGATATCGTCCTCTTGTAACAGCTTAAAATGAAACACGCTTGCTTGGTGATTCATTATTAAATGCGTTTATAAAGAAATCATAGTCCGTTATTCACGGAGACTTGGCAAGTCAATGGATGGGGACAGGTTATATAGAAGCGACTGTGGCTGCTCTACGGCTCACATTTTAGTGCAGCCACAGCCTCACCATTCCCGCCCGTTCCCTTGGGACACCGTCGGCGGTGCCCCAGTCAGCCCGGGCCGTCGGTGCGGCGGGACCGTGACGGACCGTGAGCCCTTCTTCTTCCCTTTCCAAATTTCATCTCCTCGACTTGTAAAACATTTCAGGCAGTTATTAGAAAGAATTCCTCGTATTTTACTGCTTTTCAGAGCTCCTTGATCGAAAGCAACATTTATCCCTCCAAGCCTCCGCGCTCCAGCGTGCCCCTCAGTTGCCAGCCCGGGGCCACCGAGCCACTGCTGCCCGCGGGGGAGCAGTGAAGGCGCCGGGGAGCGGGAGATGCCACCAGGGAGCGGGACCGGGAGCGGGACCGGAGTCACTTAGCACATCTGCGCGCCGCTGCCGGGCGATTATCAGGTCATTTCTCCCGTAATGCAAACCATCCGCCCAGGTATTACATCAAACCACTAATTGCGAGTGATACGTTCGGTAACGGAGGTCGGCGGCTGCAGCGAGCCGGGGGCTCGGGGGAGCGCCTCGGGCAAAGTTTGCTGGGCAGCCCCTTCCCCGAGCCGCGCCGGCGGCCTCGGGCAGCGGCCGGGAAGTCCCGGAGGGAATATCGCCGCCCGGGCACTTGCCAGGGTGGTGGCAGCCCCTGTCTATCCCCCCGGCGACAATCCCCCCGGCGTCATCCCATGGCACCTCCCGCCCGCCGCCGGCACGGCTGCTGCTCCGAGGGTGGGGGGGGGGGAAGCGGCGCCCCGAACGAAAGGAACGGAGCCCCAGCCTAGGCCCGTCTGTGGCTTCTCTGTGAGGGGCCGGTGACTGTGTTTAGGTATCTGGGTACTTTTTAGGGATGGGGGTGTTTAACGTAGCTGTGCTCCCCTTGGGATGCCAAATGCCACACATCTGGAGCCAATACTAGCAAGGACTCCCTAGTCGGGATATGCCTGATATCAGTGTCAGTAAAACCTTAATTTGTGTGTTGGCATATTTTGATACCACTTTAAATGGCACAGTTACACAGTTTCTCTTTCCCTCTACATACTCCTTAACCCAATTCTTCTGTGAGTCCAGTGCTGATTTCAGCACAATCTCAGGTTGCATACAGTGTTTCTCAGGAGACATAGTCTTACCTTTCAAACACCCTTCTTGAGCCTTCAGCCTCAGCCCCATTCAAAACCATAATGCCTTTGACGAAGCATTTCTGTTTTCCTTGCCCCAGACTTCTTGGTCTTGACACCACGAGTTTCACCACAGCCAAGTATCTCCAAAAGCCCAGAGCACAAAACCCAAGAGGCTCAGGTTCCTCGCTGGAACTGAAGTCTTGCTGCTGGACTGTTTGTCCCCAAACTTTTTGTTCAGCCTTTTCTAGTCACCTACATGGATTTTGACATATTCCTGGAGTTGTGGGCTGAAGGTGACCCACCTTCCTTTCTGGTTCCTCTCTTGTTGCCTCTTCCAGTGTAGTGATCACCTCCTCACTCCTTTATTATTTTGCCTTCCCAAATATGACGGTTCTCAGGGAACACAGCTGCTCATCAGATGTCCCTTTATTCCTCCTCCATGCTGAGTGTCAGTTCGTTTCTTCGGTTGAAGTCTACCCTCTGTTCTCTCCCACTAAAGTTCAACCCTTGCTGGTTCTGTGTGTAAATCAGAGGCTTTTCTCTCCCACAAGCTCTAAGGCCAGCAGGAAGTGCAGACAGCACCAGAGAAAAGGCTTCTTTCACTGGTTCCAGGCCGAGACAGTCTGGGAAGACCCAAGAAAAGTCCAGAAGAAAAAACTGCAGACAAAATTGTGCTTTACCCTGAATCTGGGCATTTCTACTGAAATGGAGTCATCAGAGAATTTAGCTGCATGTATTCAGCAGGTATAGCAGGATGTATGGATACATCCAAGACATGGTTTGTTATAATTTATGACTTGGCCAAATTAGGATACATTTTCACTTATTTGGCAAAAGTCGCGTTCCCAACAGACAGAGCTCCTAATACACCACCTCCCTGCCAAGCTCATCGCTGCTCCAGAGCAGGGGACACAAGCATTGCTAGAAGTCTTTGGAACTACTAAGATGAACACACTTTTTTTCATAGTCTTATATAAACTTATACATAAAAAAGGTTATATCTTTTTTTTTTTGGTAATTTTTTTTTTTTTTTGCAAAATATTTACCCTAAAGCAAATAAGAGTCTGGAAAATAGGAGCTTAATTTATTAAAAATGATACATTTCTAAGGAGCTGAAAACAAGTCAGCTTTATAGATAGTGAGATACCGACTACACTTAAAAATTTATGAAAAGTATATTGTTCAGCAGCAGTGAATAACTCTAAATAATTCTCTTTATGATTGAGCGGCTGCATCAAATTGCTTTCAAGCATTTAATTTTATTTATAAATTCATGTAATGTTCTGTGTGGTGCCTTGCAGGATCCAAAAGTGTGTACAAAAATCGTGCCTTATCTGGAAGATTATTTTCTTTCCTAGGACTGTCTTTACTTGTTTGATTATGCATCATCAGTCTGGTTAATAATTCATATAAATTATGAACCTTCCACCTGAGGTCACATTCCATAAATTTATGTCCTTAACAATGACCTTTAGAAAAAAAATCAAGGAAATCAGCAGTTAACCCAATGATATAATCTTAATTCACCTGGCATTAACATCTCGATTTATAACTGACTGTGCAGGTTCCCTTTAAGCACTCAGTGACCTCACTGGTGTAAATCCTGCACTGGAAGAGTAACCCAACTCTCTGATTCTGCAGCCTCAGGATCCTCTGGAACTCCTGCACCTAACTTCAGTGTATACATCTAGTTCTTCACAGTCACAGAGCTCTCAACTAACTGAAAATCTATACCTTATATACCATATAATGGAATTCATTTGAAAAAGTGGTATTCAGGATAGGTATTGCAGCTGAGTTTCATGATGAAGAGAAGACTGAGAAGGCATCTGGTAGAGGGGGTGTTGATGGAGTGTTGAATGACAACTACTTATTTTGTCCTTACAGACTGAGTTGGTGGATTATGTTGTTTAGCAGGTCTGATCATAACAACAAATAATGATTTAAGAAAATCTGTATACACTAAAATGTCAAACACTGAAGATACTTTAGTTTTCCAGCTAAGTAGCCTATTTTAGAGGCGTGTGAGTTATATATTTTAGTTAACTGAAAGCAATAAAACTAGACTTGCTTTTGCAGATGTCAGTCCCAGTTCCATAATCTTTGCAGGATTCAACTTCAGTAGCAGTTTGACAAGTTCTCATTTTTTTCAATTTTAAAAAAAAGATATTATTAAAATGAGGACTCAGTTTAATTCATTTATTCCAAGCCATCAAACCTCTACTTTTCAAGAGAGTTTAAAAGAATTAGCCAGTAAGGCCCGTACTGGTCCATTTGGCCATGAGTGTCTGGAGATGTGAGCAAATTGTTTATTTTCAGAGAATAAGTGGTAACCGTGTTCTTGATATATAGAGCAGGCTTTGACTGAGTGGTGCTGGCTTTCCTCATTGCAGACAGGAGGTCCCAAACATGTAAAGGCAGAATGTTCTATCACGGGCTTTATTTGGTCCTTTATAAAATTGGTGCTTCGATAACAAGGATTTCAAATCAGTTTCAGTGGTGAAATTCAGAAAGGAGCGTCGCCATAAGAACTTGAATTCTTTATTTTGGTGGAAAGACGTTGCTGAAATTTATTCTCATGTGGTCATATATTCCATTAGATTTGCACGGCTGCACATGATGAGATATTGTTTAGGGCACTGAAAAGGGGCCCATACAAAAGGTCATATAGCTGCTGTATGTCCGAAGACTATAGGATGGTAAACTTTCTGTTGCAGCCTACTGTGTCCTTTGAGATGATGGGAGTTTTTCAGAAGACTGTGTGGAATCAAATCTTCAAAGATGTTGAAATTCATTAGATCTGTTGCAGAATGCTCAACCTTTACAGTACATTTTGGGAGCAGTGGGAATGAGTGTTGCCTGTCAAGAGGGGCACATTCATGGAAATACATCTTGCTTTGCCATTTGGTACCTCCATACACAACCCAGAAAAGTGGTATTTGTAAGAGCAGTAAGTAATCTGGGGAAAGGTTCAGTAAATTCTTTGAGCTGACAGCCCAGGATGCTGTTAGTTCTCAGTGCCGATGGCCTGGCTTGCTCAGGCACTCAGTGTGCAGTGTTTTTGTTGTGGCTAGTGCTTGTTTATGGGCTTTCCATACACGTGACTTCTGAGCCAAAGCATTAAACATTTTTATGTACTTTTCTCATGGTTCAGTTGTTTTCCCCTTGTTTGGCAGCCCATCCAAAGCAGCACTCCTTAAATAAGGACATGTTGACATATTGCATATCATTCAGCCCTCTTCTCTGGACGTTAGGAGAGTTTCAACCCCGGGTAATAGGAGCTCTTCCTACAGCTCTGCAATTTTCTTAGTAGAGTCTGTTCCTTTCTAGTGGCTGGCACTAATTTCCTTCTGTATTTTTTCCTGTGTTCTGCGGAACATAAATCAGTATTTTTTCAAATCACAGTTACAGACAGAAAGCCATCTGTAACAGACATTTGGAGAACATGCAATGTATCTTATTGAGCATCTTTTAATAGACTCCGCTTCTTGGTATGGTCTAACCTTCCTTTGAAGAGAATTCGAAATTCTTTGTGAAACGCTTTTTAGTGAACCTTCTCACATTCTCAGCTGTCTACACTAGATAATACAGTCAGCTATGAGCTTAGCAATGATAGGTATTTCTAAATGCAGAAAAGAAAATGTCCTTTCAATTTCCATGTGCCGATATATTAGAAAGCACTTTATAATACTAAATGGAACATACCTATTTTTGGTAAAGAAGCTGGGTTAGGATGTGTGCTACTACATGGTGCGGTGCCATTGTGACATCAGAGCACAGTAACAAAAAAGTAATTAATCAGGATACAGTGGATGTATACTTTAGCTTTGTTTAAGATTGATTATCTCTGCTACTATCTGACTCCGGTTTCTCTCTTGGTGTTCCACTCATCACCACTGCACTCTCAGCCAGAGAAAAAACAGGCACTTATGCAGTTATGAGAACCTGATGCCTGCTAATGCTGCCTTAGTTTATCATGATGTAAGACAGTCTTAGCAAAAATGAGAATTAGATTTTGAATATCACCTCAGGCCCACTGCCTATATGAGCGTAAGTCCTCTGCACAGCTCTTCACGAAAGATAGAGTGTCCAGTGCCCACTACGCATTTTGAGATCAAGGAAACTGGGAAAGGGGTGCAGTCTGAAATGCTCAGGGGTCTGAGGGATTGTTTTAGTGTCAAATTCTCTTCAGCAGTAACAACTGCTGTGATTTTTACAGTAAGAAAGGAGGAAAAGGAAAGAGCATAATAGGGAGCCTGCCATTACATACATGATTACTCACTGCTGTGGCTTTTCCCTTGCCTTATTTTTTTCGTGTGTTGTGTAAACTTACCTCCTTTCTCATTTAAATTAATGTATATTTATGGTACTTAACTGTTAATAGGAAACCACAATTTTTAGATCAAAGAGTAGCTCGTGAATCAGAAGCACTTGTTCAACAGTTGGTGATTGCAGTAATTTGCTATTATGTATTGCACGTGCGATCACCAACATACAAAATTAGAGTATCAATATTAGCTAATTGAAATGCTGTATATGGTAGCATTTAATGTGAAAGGCCTGCTTTGCTTTAGCCTGTATTTTCCCCCATGATTCATTGCCTCTTCTCTAACACATATGGAGGGAGTCCACTGCAAGAACTAACATTAGCATTTCAAGGACTTGGCAATTTTGTTTGTATAAGGCATGTAGGAATGTAAAGGGCTCCACTTGGGAAGAGAGACTCTTTCCTCTGCAAGCTGGATGAAAATTATGTTCTCTCACAGAAAAAAAAAGAAATCATAGTCTTCTAAAACTATTTTTAATGATTGTAAGTGAAAACACAAATTACATATTTGTGAGTGTTTGTAGAAGACTTAGAGTTATCACGTAACATTGGCTCCAGTAAGGAAAAGATACAGCCCTTCATATGTTTTTCTAGGTTCTTCCTAGAGCAAAAGGAGTTAAGCTAATAATGCAAACTAATAAAAAAAGTTAAGCTAAAGTAGCCTAATTCAGTCTACTTTAAACTAGCATTAAATTTTTTGCTTTCTTTATCTGTGACCTGAAGTAGCAGCCAGCATAAAACAGTATTCATATAATATAGGGGCAAATAAAATCCAACACATTTGTTTTTGTGATATAAGGGGATTCTGTCCAGACTGCTTTCTGTTGTGCTGGAAAGAGCATTTAGTGGTGCATAGAGTAGACACATAATCCATGGGATCTAGAATCTGCTGGTTGAAGCCACCCTGTTGCTGCCTACAGAGACTGTGTACATATTTGGGCACAGTCCCTTTTCATCCCTGTGAGGCAGGAGGTGGGAGTATCCTATCACTCTTTTGGACTGAATGTTTTATTACATCTTCTACTGCATCCTGTGGACACTGAAAAATATATTTTTATCAGTAGCACAGTTCAAGCAGTGATGGTACTGGTGGAAGCTTCAGTAAAAAAAAGGATTTCTACCATGTTGCTTCTATCCCAAACCAATAACACAAACTGCCTCACATTACTATATAGCAGAACCTCCCAGTTATTTGGATGAAGGCACTTACTCAGCAAGATGGTAAAGACTACAGGAGAAAACATGGGTGGATTAACTAATTTCAATGGTAGGAATCCCCCCCCCCCTCCTCCAAGGGGGATTATTCTATGTATGCAGATATAGGACATATATCCATCTGTCTCCTGAACCTAAATAAGGTAATATAAAATATGTTTGGCAGTTAGAAGTAGTAATTGCCTGGTCCCTGAGGTCACCAACAAGCCCTCATGCTCTGAACAGCCTCACCTGGTCACCACCCCCACCCATGGGGCTGAGACATCTATTTAAGCTCAGCCCAGGCTGTCCTTCTGTTTTAGCTGTGTGTAGGTGTGGTAGCATTCAGAGCACCACTGCTGTTCTTCTGCTTGGCTGAGGATCCTGCCAATCCAAACAATGACTGGATGGTGTCCTGGCTTGACCTTGAATCTGGTTCATCATCAAGGCTCTGCCTGGCCACCGGCTCCAGCCCGCCCTGCTCCTGTGCTGTGGTGGTGGAATGGGCTATGGCTGTGTGACCCCGCACCCAGGAGAGGTTTCCTTGCTCCCCAGGGGGCTGCTGGTGCCTTGCAGTGCCCTACCAGGTATTGCCATAAGGTGAGTCTCTTTTAGCCCCTGAGCTTGAAGGCAAATCATCTGTTAAATATACCCGATAGATAACTTTTGTCAGTAGGAAAGCAATGGAATCGATACTATCTGAAAGGAACCACATCAAGATTTCTGCTACTAAGGATGTTGGTGACTACTGGCCTTCCTTATTTCTGAATTAATTTTTTTAAACAACTTTATTTCAAGGAGTGAAGTATGTGTACTGGTGGTTTTCTTTCAGGAGAGAAGCATTTGGGAGTGAAGTATTGTAAAACTGCATTTTATTTTTATAAATAATTGAACTAAGATGTGACTTCTCCTTCAACTGCCTCATAGCTGCTGGGGGACTCAAGCAAAAGAAGCTGGTAAAGCCAGACAAAAGCCTTTATGACTGGTATTTAATCTCAGCAAAACCCTTAAACTTTTTCTCAGCTGCTGCCTCCAGCAGTAGGTTTTGATGGAGTAATTTATTTCTTCAACAGCGTTGGCAACTTTCTGCATTGAACATGTGGGTACCTAACTGATTGCAAGATGCTAGCTCTCTTTTAATGGGGTTTAGCTTCCTCACAAAACTGCCTTCCTCTTACTGTAACTCCAAGGTCCTTATTCAAGCTCTTAATCCCTCCTGACACTAGAAAAGAAAAAAAAATTAGTCTGGATGATGTTTGAACCAGGCTGGTGGTTGAGTCTGAGCTGTTGCTGGCACAGCTTTGGCTGGCACAGCTCTGAACTGAGGTCTGAGGGGGTTGTGCCTCACACAGATGAGGTGTGGCATGCTGTTCCCATCATCCCTATCCCCCATGGGGATGCAGCTGCTGGTCTCCATTTAGGGCTGCATTTGCTCTTGAGAAATTGCTCCCCTAATATTTCTGTGTTTTTGTAATATTAGTAATTAAGAATGGTCACCTTGAGGTAATTGTCAGATATTTCTTCACGACATGGTGATGCTGGCTTTTTCTTCTGTTTTTTCTACATATCTCATTTTAGGGGGGACATCAATTTTGAAGCCTCAGAAACCAGGAAAATAAGCACAGAGCCTTTCCTGTAGTTCTCTTCACTCAGCCCTGTGCCAAACACAAGTCAAAGGCTGTATGTGTACTTCAGGCTGTTGAATGCAGTTTCTTTTGAGTGCTTCTTTGTTATGACTTAGCAGAGCACTGTAAAGAATCATCTTCATATGATCTAAAGTGAATAGTATTAACACTAAGACTTTTATTGCTTGTACCTGGGAGTTATCTCATAAAATGAAGTACGGATCTTATTTTTTAAAAAATTTACCTAAACTGAAAGGAGAAATTTGAAGATCTGTGTTACTCTGCTCTTCAGAGAGCTAGAGCCACTGCTGGGGTGAAGAGCTTTATGTTTTACAGAGTCCTTTTACTATTTTTGTGGTGTTTCTACAAAAGCTTTTCCATTTGTTCCTGTGTGTAACTCATGAGGTCTAGGATCTGACATTTACCTCCTCCCTGAACTCTACCCATGTGTGGCAAGAGCTTTAGAGAACCACTAAATAAACAGGGCTCTTAGCTTGGATAGTCAGGTGTCCCTTCTTTCTAACCCATTTAGCCTGTCTTCTGGATCCTTGTCTCTAGAGAGCTTTTCTCCCTTTCCTCATTGCCTACAGGATGAGAAGCCACCTGCCTGATTGGATCAGTGAAATTCACTTAGTTCTTGCTCAGAGGGATCAATATTTGCCAGTAGAGTATGGATTTCATGTGCACACTGCCAGTTTGATACAGAAGCCTGTTTTTCCTTGAGGTAGTGCTCCAGGGTAGTATGCATCATGAGCTCTCTTGCTGTGTATAGGAAAAAAAATCTGAGAAGCCCAGGTTTTATCTTCCCCATTGCCTGTGCCTGTTGGTAGCTGTTTAACAGATCTCACATTGTAAGGTAGGGCTTGATTGGTTATTAAGAAGCACTATTGCATTTATAACTAATCTGTAGCCTTCATGGCTTTTATTTTATTATTAGAGAAAAGCAGCAAAATCAATGAAATAGGAGTAGGCTACTGTATTTTTTATGCTGCAGCAAAAAAAACCCAAACCAAAAAAATCGCAAACAAACAAAAAACCCAAACAATGAAACACTGCCTCCCTGCCCACCCCATATGGGTTAGGAAGATGAAAGCCATTTGTTTTCCTAGTCAATTAAAAATAAAGAAAAATAAAGCACTTCCTAACCACTGGGAGTTCTGTAAAATTCCCTGTTTTAACCCCTCAAAGATGTGACTCTCATTGCCTGTAATGGGTTGAGTCTAGGCTTGTGTGAGGAAGGACAAGGCCAGGCACAGCATGGCAGCATGCCAGGACAGTGAGGGTTTCAGAGATTTCATATGTCAACTTTGGATGTCTTTTCTGTCTTCTGGACTCCACCTCTTCAGCTATATGAAAGTACCCTTTTTGCATGACAGAGTTGCTAAAGGATCAAGTTTGGATGAGTCCTTTGACTTTTCATATCCAGTTTACTGTCTAGTTGCTAAATAATGTTGTGAAGTTATGTTGCTCATAGTATGAAGTATGTCTCTTATTTCTCTTTCTCTATAGAAAATGTGCTTTGAAAATATCCCTGGAGTGTTTAAAAAACAATATTCAAAATTAATGCTTGATTTTAGTCTGATACACAGCACACCAATGATGAGTTTTTAGTGACTCTGACTCTGCACATGGCTTAAAATATTCAGGAGTGTGAACTCATAGAAATCTTGGATTATGCAAGTGTTTGTGTCCTTTGTGTAAGGGCTAAATAACTAACTCCTTAAGTGGAAGTTTGACTTGCCCTATAATTACGGTCTTAGCTGTGACTAAAACAGACCTGTCCCTGAACTGTATCATTGTCTTTCTTGATATTGTGACTGGTCCCTGTTTGTGGAATGATGGCTTATTTTGTGCTCTCTGGTTTGTGGTTTGCTAACTGAAGATACTGGATTAAAAAAAAATAGTTATAATTCACACTGTGGAACCTGTTACTGTACGACACTGCTGAGAATGATGGGAAAAATAATTCCCAGTGGAAAAAGACACCTGATGTGTGCGCAGTGGGGGAGAGTGACGATCAGAGCTTGCTGACCACCTGTCCCAGGGGGCATCTAGCACTCTCCACAGCCAGGTGTGTCAGAGATGAGACAGACTTCACGTATTAAGAGATTTTTGACAGGGAATGAAGCAAAGGCTTAATGGAACACCTCTAAAATCAGCTCCTTTAAGTCTTGAAATACGTGAGCATTTTGAGAGCTGGAAGCTCTTAACTAGTTAACTTGCTCTTGTTGAAACCATGGGTCATCTCCAGTGTGGAATTCAGCTTCGTTACCTGATGGGATGAGACCTGTGTGGGTGAGCGAAGATCGTCAGACTTCAGAGATAAAAAAGCAGATCTACAGCAGAGCCAGCCTGCTGGGAACTGGAGATGGCAGGGGCTTGACAGGCTTTGGTGCAACAAGGTGGGAACATAACTTTAAAAAGTCACCAGTATAATGGTTGGAATGGTTGGTCTGTCACAAAAACAAACGTCTCATTTCAGATCTAAATTTCAGGCTGGTTTGGTTGAGGACTTGGTGCAACTGCTTATGTATCATAATTTGCCACAGCGATGCGTTCACAGAGGAACTGACTGAGGATTACACACCTCAGCCTTGGGACAGGCCTTCCAATACTTCTCTTAATCATCTTAAATTATTGCTTTTACACATGGCAGATTGATATAAACACAAAAAGAGGTATGTCTGCATGTGCTTTTTAACTGCGGCTGTCTCTGCAGCAAAACATGATTGTTTAAGCACCAAAACCACAACAGAGTAATTAACGTAGAACTTGGTCTAATTTCAATTTGGACTGCATGAGGAGCTACAAGGAAAAAAACCAAGTGACTGCTTTTCAGAGGTGCTGAGCTCATGTTTTTTGGAATGCAAAAGAGGTTGATTGTCTTAAAATGTGAGGTGAACAAGGACAGGAGATACACAGCAAACCAAAACCAAGGATGCCAGTGATTCAGCTGGAAAGGGGCTAACCTTCTTAAACAATCACCTGTCTTTCCATGCAAAGGGAACTTTCAGGTAGAGGCAGTCAAAGTCTTCTGTTACCAAAGTTTAAGATGGAGTCAGTTAGCAAACTTTTTGACTGGATTTTAAGTTCATACCAGAAAGGTATATGAAAAAGATTACAAACTTTAGTAATCTAAAGGATCTGAACCACTAAATGAGCTTAAAAAAGGTTAAGTGGGGACCTTCCCAAATGAAAGGTAATGATTAAAAACTTGCTAGACTTTGTTCAAAACTTGGGCATGTGCTTAGCTTTCACTCAGCTCCAGGAAAAAAACTTGGATAAGGTTAGACTTTCTTTAAGACTGGGATTTAGAATACTTCTGTGTAGATTAACACTGGCAATTACACATGATAGACTGAACCATAAGGAAAGTGTTATTGCTCTCTGATGGAGTAATCTAAAAGTCCAGTCTTGGTTTTAAAGTTTTCAGAGCTGGCAGCAAAATTGCTTCATGGGATAGAAACAGAATTGTAGCCTTTGAACTGCATTTTATCTGAGTTACAAGTACAAATAGAGGTTTTTCTAGAAGACGGACATCTGGCAAAGAATAAGACCTGCTCTTTGTGGCCATCTCGAGACCTAATGTGTAGGGACTGTGTTAACTAAGATGATTTTAAGTAGGACTTTGGTCAGACAAACAGTTATGTTTAATATACATATTGTTCCCCTTGACTATGCTGTGTAGGGATTCCCTATGTAGACATTCCCTATTTAGCCTCTTTGTCTATTTAGACACCTCTGCTGTAGGTACCCGTACCTGAGCTGCCACTTACTCTGTAGTCAAGTTACTGTATTCTTCTGAAGTACAATTAATCTCTCAAACATCTGTCCTTCACTGAAGTTATTTATGTTTTTTAAGTGCTTATTTCTCCCCTACGGATGATACACTGACTTTCTCCCGCTTTAGGAGTGGGTTTTCTGAGATCTGCAGTTCAGGGAAATGTAATTCCACCCATCCTGTCCTTCCTATTTTGTGCCAAGTATGCTGACAGCCTGCTAATTTTGGTGTGCTGGATGTTTCGAAATACATTCTTCTGATGCTGTAATTATAGCTTAACATGAAAACAAGTGCCCTTGGTCCCCTGTGTTCCTAGGGAATTGTTTTGACAGCAATGCTTCAGCTGGACACTGAGCCTTGGAATGAACACCTGTATTATCTCAAAACAAGCAACAGCTCTTTAGCCAGTGATATTTCCTGCATATAAGGTCCCTTGGTTGTTGAGTGTTCATTGGTCTAACTTGATAATTAGTTTTTTTATGTGTCTGTAGCTTGGCAGTGGAAGTTTTTGGAGCATAGGTACAAATCAGGAGTGCATGAGCTGGATGGATGAGCTCAGGAGTGATATTCACGAAGCGTGGGACTAGGAGCAATTTGTGGGAGAAGTACAGTGATGAACATTCAAGGCTTGCATCGTGTTGCAAGAAGGAAAAAATAGGGTAGGAAGGGAAGATTCATAATAGGAAAAGCAATATGCTAACCTGTCAAAGTTAGCTCATAAGGAGTGATTTTAAAATACATTGGCAAATACAACTGCTACAGCAAAGCTCGAGATTTCTCACTGTGTGGGAGGTTTCTACACCATGTTGAAAAACTATTTGAGGTGCATGGAATTATAATCTGGATACTGTGTGTGTGGAGGGGTTTCCCTAAGTTGTGTTGATGGAATTGATAAGATAGAGAGGAGGTATATACTGATTTAAATGTGCACTCATTTCTGAGAGCTGAAACCCAGCTTGTGGGCTGCCTGACTAGACTTCAGAATGCCTTGATGATAATGAAAGAGAAAGACAAACCATGATTCAGCTCTAATTTATGCTAGTTACACACCAGTAAGTCAACTGACAGCAGCGGAATTAGTCCTGAATTTTTGAGATATAAGATCAGAACTAGAACAGTTTGTGTGATTGGAATTTGGGCTTCCATACTCCATCAATTTGTATCACAAAGACTACATTATTCAGGCACGAGTTGTTTCATATTTAATATCATATTACATATGTCCCTTGATGAACAAAGGACTGTAATGTAATTGGGTTCAACCATCAGGTTAAACCCTCAAGAGAACAGAGTTCAAGCTGTTAATAAATTGCTGCAGAATCCTGACATAAAATTGAAGGTTGGGAATTCCATCTGTTGTTTTAATAGAGAACGATTACTTAAATATTTTAGAAAGGCTTGGCTGAGTAATAACCAGAGAGATGAGGTAGGATAGTATTTACAAGTCTGAGCTACTGATTCATTGTGATGGTTTTATAAGACAAACAACAGGAAACTACTAAAAAAATCCTTCCATTTTTCTTTTCTCAGTCTCTCAAACTTCCCCCAAAATTATTCAGCCTGGGATAAGACTTAGCATTAAAAAATTATGAAGTTGACATGGCCTTAACTTAATTTCTGGAGGCATTATTGCTATAATATTGCAAGGTCTAACCTTAAGTGCTTCTAGTCTGAAACATCTTGCTCTGAATCTGTCCAATGCAGCTTTATTGCATGGTGTTGAAGTTGCTGGTGATGAAGAATATAAATGATGACTGATTGATTCGAAGCTGAGTGGTAGGAACTGGATAGAGAAGGGAGGAATAATTGGGTGAGCAAACAGAAGAACTTGTGGTATAAGAGGAAAATACTATTCATTAGAGGACATGTAATTTGGACTATATTTGGCTCTCAAAGAGTATGGAACTGATTAGATATGCAATATGCAAGCTATGATGCAGCACAGAGAGTTGTAGATTGGGTGAGGGCTTGGAGGCAGATGACTTTTTTCCCAAGACTTTTCTTTGTAGATGCTGTCACTGAAGTGATCAGAGCACTCTGCCAAGGTGGTGGTGAATGCTGGTGCCCTTTACTCCTGTTGAGCTCCTCCTTTGGGTGACAGCACCAGCTGCTCAGCAGTGTGGCCTGGAGACTGAAGGAATGTTGGCTGTGCTGGTCAAAAACAGTTTACCCTCTTGGCCATAACCAGAGTGCCACTGCTCACTGCTGGCCTGAAACTTGGGCAGGCAGCAGTGGATATTGCCCATCAACACTTGGAATACTTCATTATGAGGTATAACCCTGCTTCCTAGGTGAGAGGGTGTCAAGATTTCTTTCAATTAAAATCAAGCTCATGTTTCTGTGTCAGAATGTACAGTATTTTTGCATAACAGAAGGGTTTTTTATTGAAGTATATTCAAAGACTTAACAGTGTGAGGTTTAAAAATACATCATATTGAATTTTTTAAAACCATTACATTTTTTTAAACTAGGTCATCTATCCATTAATTCATATCCCTTATTGCTCAGATACTAATATAGATTTTTTTATTGCATTAATCTCCTGTAATATGAATGTTTTTGCTTCTAAAATAAAACCCATTAAGCATTTGTTGGTTCATACAAAAATACAATAATCTGATAGCCTGATTAGATGTTATTTAATTTGATAATGGTGCACAAGTGGCTAGGGGAAAACTGTTAAATAAACATGGAAGAATTGCTCTATTGAATAACAAATAAATTATCCCCTTGAATCTATCCTTAAACAGACCTCCCACTTCCTTAGCAGTGTTTTTAGGAACAGATTAATGAAATCTGGAGGATAATCTGCATATGCAAATTATAAATGCAGTTCCTTTTTGGTCACAGCAGACATAGGTGACAATACAACTGCCTTTTTCTGCCAGAATGTAAGGGTATCCTACTGCATTTGGTGAGTTAATTCACGTGTTTCCAGCTCCTTGTGTCCAGAGGGAATGAACAAGGATGGCAAAGGCATTCAGGATAGAGACAATGCTGTGGAGGGGTGGTCCATATGCCAATTGCCCGTGTCTTGGTTGGTCAGACTGGGAGCACAGGGCCCCTCTCCCTCTGGGCATGTGGAGGTGCTGACATGCCCTGACTCCACCTGAGTCTCAAGAGGCTGAAAACACTGAACAAAAAGAAATGGAGAAAAACCTTGCTATCAGTCCTGCCTATGCAGTGGCTTAGGAAGAGGAAGGCTGGGGAAGAGGTAGGAAATGGAGCAGTGGGAGCTGCTGTGATGCAGGGATGGCACAGGTGTCATGCACCACAGGGGGACGTCCATCTGAGGCACCAGCACAGAGGATCTCATGCAGAAGGGTTGCAGCTTTCCTTGTGGTGCAGGAGGAGTGATCCTAAAGCAGCAGCTCTGAGAGGTGTCAGAGCAATTTTGGGTTGCTGTTCTAACTTGCAGTCCTTGCAGAGAGAAGTTGCTACTGTGGAGGAGTGAGTTGAGTTTGGTATTTGTCACGGTGGGTGGTACCATTCCAGCAATAAAGGTGTTGGTGAATCTTTTCACATGGCTCCAGGGTTTGTACAGAAAACAGAGCCTGTGTGTCTATGTGCAGTGCCATGCCTTCGTGAGGCCCTGCAATGCCCAGAGCTGCAGTGTGTGCATCCTGTGATACCTCTGCAGTAAATTGGATTTGCTTCAGTGGAGTTGCTCCAATTTATGCCTGAACAGAATTAGGCCTTCTACATGGTTTGGATTCAAATTATTGCTTGTCACAGCCACTGTGCGAAGTCATCTGATGTTAATTCATTGGAGTACTGTGGATTGTCTGTGCTCTCATCTTGTCTCTTACTGTCAAAGAAATATTCCAAACTGAAATGTATCCAGAGCTCATGCACAGCAGCTCCAGTCTCTTTCCTGTGACTCAGAGGAAAGGAAAAATCTTTTGTGGTACATAGTGACCAGAAACTAGGTAGTAAATCAGGTATGAACTGTAAGAACATTAAAATAATTCTGTGCCAAAGAAATAGCTTATAAATACTTCTTGAGAGGACTATGCATGAAACGAGTTAGCAGGAATTACTGGGGGTTTTAGCAGCTGGAAAGCATTCATCTATATTAAATATTTTCTATTGATTAAGTGCAGCCTGTCTGTAAATATCTTTTCTTAACTTGCTTGCTGCTGTGTTGCTACTTCTGCTATGCTATGCCATGGGCTGATCTTGCTCTTTGACTTTTTTTTCCCCCCTACTTTTTTTTCCCTCTCCAGTCACTTGTGAGTGACTAAAAGTCTTGAAAACTCATGACAGAATGTGATTTGTTTTACAAGTTGGGAAGAGCTCTCTATAGAAGGCAAGATGGGACCTGGAATAGGGTCTTTGGGGATTGCAGATGCTGTATATGACCCCTGAATACATATGTGGATCTCATTCAGTATGAGAAAAAATGTGATGATATGGTTTATTATGTACTTTAAGTAACTTTTCTAAAAAGGGAAGAACAAACTGGAAAGACAGTTTTGATTCCTTACCTTCATTTCAGGTGGTTTAATATCAGACAGTTATATGCATATTGGCAGTCATAGGTTCATACTTCCAAAAGTTTTAAAAATTCAAGAGAATTTCAGACCTTGCTTCTGTTTTGCATTATCATTCACATGCCCCTGGCATGCTTTAAGGGACAGTGGCTTGAATCCCATAAGTATAAAGTAATTTTAAAGGGCAAAAGACATGTCAAAATATATATTTTTCTCATTCCATAATGGAATAATTGGACTGATTTGTGCAGAAATGAAAAATATATTTACTAGAGTGCATTGCTATCTAATCGAAAAAAGAACTTTTTTTGTATTATCTCAGTAAAAATGTTGGGTTTTTTATAAAAAAAAAATAGTATATTTTTCTTGGACATGGACAAGAAAATGCTATTTCAGATACCTTTCTTGTGCTCTTCCTTCTCTTTATTTCAGCAAAAGGGTCTTGTGGCTTGAGCAGGTAACTAAACTATGTCACAAATCTAGCCTAGAGTACTGAGGAATAGCATGGCCTTTGGCAAGAAAATTTTCAGAAAAAATAAATTTTGTCTCTGAAAACTGCCTGTATGCCAGGAGTTGGAGCTTTGTGAAAGCTGATCAGTTTTTCTAAAGAGCTTTGAGGTTCTTCTGTATAACACACTGTAAAGATGCCTAGCATTCAGCAAACAGCTCACAAAATCCAGGGTGTGAGAATTTGGAAGTGAGGCTCTAAAAATGCTCACTTGAACTTTGCTGTTACACGAGATGTGGAGAAAGTGCCAGTGGGATCATTCATGGGATGAAACCTCTTTTTATCTACCGAGTTTAAAACTTCTTGTAAAGATGTCTGGTAGATCCGGTATGTCTAGAGAAAGTACTAGTGAATGGGATGCTGTAGTCTGGGAGTTAATGCTTATTTACAGCTCCTCTTAGTCCTCATCCCAAGCCATTCTGTCACTAATCTTTGGCATCTCAAAGAGCAGTGAGTCATTCAGACTGAACTGGCTCCAGTTTCCTTAAACTGAGGTAATGGTGCTATGGTTGGATGTATCAGGTTTCTTGAATCCCCCTGAAGCACACACAGAAGCATTGCCACTGTTGGAAAATGCGAATCAAGGAACTAAGCTCCACTTTTTTTCAGGTTTCTGTTTACTTTCTTCAGTAAAAATTGAACTTAAAAGGGCTGTGGTAACTATTTCAAATTATTGAATGTTTCAAGATTTGTAATACTTTGATTAGTGGAATTCTGGAGCTGCAGCAAGAGTTGAATTGTATCCTTATCCCAGGGATGATCAAAGGTAGGGTAACTTCTGCTGCTGCTGCAAAAAACCAAACCAACAACAACTTGGCCTAGGTGATCTTTCTTCAAAGATGAAGGAAATAAGTGCTTCCAAAAGCACTCACCTCTGTTTCTGTGCTTTCTAGAAGTGCTGAGCTGTATGTGTGGGCAACCAAGCACCTTGATAAACCAAATGCTACATGGCTGTCTGTGCTTACATTCTCCATCTGCAACATGAAAAAACAACCTAGTATTGTCAAATATCTAAAAGCATGACAAAATCTGTTCAGCAGGCCTGCAACCAGTGACTTCTTAAGCTTTTTGAAGCATCCAAACAAACTTTGAACTATCAGGTGGAGGAAGGCTGTCCCCCAGGAGAGGAGAGGGAACAGGGAGCTATGCCCTCTGTGTGGATGTTACAGAGCTGTGGTGGCTCTGGGCAGCAGAAGTCAATAAGGTTCAGACACCAGTATTCATTTAAAAGGTGATGTTCCCATAGCATCTGGGATTAATACATGCTACAGAATGATTCATAAAATGCACGAAAATGATGTATGTTTATCCAATACCTTTGGCACTCAGCACTATTCATAAAAATGTAAGTGTTCTGTTCCCTTTGAAATAAGGCCTTGACAGTCTATAGGGTTCCCTGCTTCTTGTTAGCATCTCATCTAAGCTATGAGTGGACAGGGAACATTTTCATTTCTCCTGTGTCTCAGGGGAAGGGCAGACCAGTCTACTTCCCCATTATCCTGCCTACTAGTGGTCCTACCTATAAAGTTATAAATGGTAATTTTTCTGGTGAAACTACTCTTGCATTAGTTCAAGATCAACTATGCAAAAAAGTTTGGTAGTCACTACAGAAAAATGCAAAACACTAGCACTAGAATTCTCCCCGGACTATTGTTAAGCCCTTTAAAACTACAATAAATGTTACTGAAACAAGCAACCCCAAAACAAACCCCAGCATTTTAAGGCAAAACAAGCCCTGGGCAAAACTAAGTAGAGCCTCAGCATTCATTATACATTACAAGGTGCTTATTCCTATAGCTTCAGGTGATCTAGGTACTCCATAGCAACAACCTTGAAGCATTTTTATTAAATGCTTTATCATTAAAAAACAATAGTTCAAACTATTGCTTCAAACACAGTTTTAATACCTGACAGACTACTTGAATTTTGGAAGCTGAACTTTATTTTTACAGTTACTCTTATAACAAAGATTTTTAGCAGAAAACTTTGACTCTAAAAAATCTATAAAATGACACTTCCCAAGTGAAGGAGTGGGATTTCTTACAATGCTTTCTCACCAGAGCTCAATCCCAGATGGAACAGCTCCAGTATACCACAGGCAGCTTTGAGCAGTAGAGGTGGGGGGAAATAGCTGCACAGCCTGTTGATGCTCTCAGACCCCGATTTGAAAATTGAATGAGAACCTGAAAATAGTCTGAATTAATAATTTATATGGGAAGTTCTATTAAAATCAGCAATTCAGTGACAGAGTGTTTTGGAAAAATCTCATCTTACTTTTAAACTGGGAAAAAAACCCAAAAAACAAAACCACCGCTTTATAGGACCAGTTCCATTTATAATGCAAGTTAAGTGGCATTGAACACCCTTTACCAATGGCTGCAATAAAACAGAAGTGGAGGTTAGTCTAACGTTTGCATTCAAGACCCAAAGATAGGAAGTCACACACAGCCTGACATGACAGTTTTCTGTTACCTGGTGACAATCCAGAAACTGCCCTCAGGGTAGCTCTGTGATCCTGAGCTGTTTGGTCAGTCATCTGGGATACAGGAAACTGACTGCGACATTTCTGCAGTGGAAAAAAAAATAAAAATGGAGAAACTTCAAAACTTTTCATGAAATAGTTATTTTCTGCTTTGCTATGTTATCCCCTAAACTTGTCCTCCTTCATTTGGAAAGCATGGATTGCTCTGCAGCTGGGGATTGAACTGAACCTGGCACGGGTCCACACTGGAAGAGCACTGTATTCACCCTGGTAGCTGTGACAAGCACTATTCCTTGTGAATTAATCTGGACTCAGGAGACTAATGTGGACCCTCAGCAGGAGTAATTGCTCATATGCAGAACAGCAAAGCTGTGGGTGGCTTATTGCATCAGCACATGTTTGGGTTTAGTATATGTAAAGTGATGCTGAATCAAGGGAATGTCCCTCCAGGGCCAGCAACAAGATTTTGGCACTGGGCTGTAAGATGGCCTCAAGTAATGCCGGTGTTAGTGAGGGGAAGAAAAGTTGTGTTTTGTTTTTGTTTTTCCCCAGAAGTTAAATGTTTGTGAGGCAACTGCTGGAGCCACATTGCTTCTGAAACAGAAGCTCAAAACCTCAGTGGTGGTGGCCCTGGTCATGAGGGTTACTTCTGGCTTCCTCTGAAGAGAAGCGGCTCAGATGACTGGGGAAAACTCTCATCTGTAGCTGCTTTGTGTGATGAAGGAAATGGAGCCACCTTCCTTTCAGACTTACCTTCTGCACTGTTCACTTCAATTCACATCCTCTTTTGGCATTAGTGTGCTGGGCAGTAGGGAGAGAGGTGAGCACAGATTTTAAGTGTGTTGAATATGTACAGAACAGAGCAGCAGCAGCTGCAGTGAGCAATGCCAGAGCTCAGACCACCAAGCAGCGACCCAGAGCATCTGCTCGGTGCCTCCCTTGAGCACCAGTGCTGTGCTGCTGCAGCACTGTGGTACTGGAAACAAATGGCCCTTTTCACTGACCGAGGGGCTGATGCTTCCAGAAAGCCATGTGTGGCCTGGGGGAGACTGCAGTGACCTAGCAGAGGTCTGAAAAGGAATGTTTGTGCCAGTGTCTGATCCCTCTCCTCAGTGTGCGCCTGCTTGCTTGCTAGCAGATGCTCTCCCTGCACTCACATTTCCTGCTTGGGAAACTAATTCAGTGTCTGTGTGGGGAAAGAAAAGGTCTGAGAGCACTGAAACGAGAGTGGCTGTAGCACTTCCTCAAACTGAGCACACCAAATGGACTCGTAATCTCTAAAATGACTGTTTTAGTGCCCCTTAAACAGAAGTTTTAATGCTGCATCAGAAAAATTATAATTTAAATGTTTTAGAAAAAGATCTCTGTCTACTGTGCTGTTACTCTTGAGCCTGCACTACTCAGTAACTGAGTTATGGTCCTTTCTAGCTCCTCAGGAAAACTCTCCTGGACCTCAGAAGTGGAGCTGCAGTGGCACTTGGCCAGAGGTGATCCTGCTCCTCCTCTGCCAGCTCTGGAAATTGCCTCACCATCTGTGGGGCTTGTTCAAACCACTGAACTGGCAGAAAACTACCTCAGGGTACTCTTTTAAGCCTCTTCCAAATGAACATGTTTATTTACTGCTAGGAAAGGTGTAATTTCCCTGTCCCTTGGGTAGGTGTTGCCTGACCAGGGCGTGGGTGCCAGCACAAGGTGGACAGGCAACAGAGAATATGCCAAGACTCACCAAAATCATCCTTTTTTACCCAAAACAAGATGGAACTCCTTACTGATGCAAGTATAGAAAGATGATGGACAGTGATCTACGTGTTGATGTAATAAAAATCCTTAAGAATGCAAGATGAAATCTGGCCTTCATTAAAAACAGTGGAAATATCTGCTGAATGCTATTAGATATTTCACCACAAAAAACTAGAGGTGTCCATGAACCCATCAGGCTGTTCATACCTTGAGTCCATATGAACTATACATAATAGCAATTTGCTAGTGCAAATTTTTACTTTTTTTTTTTTTTTCTGGTAACCTAGAGAAATACCAAATTCTGTATTCTAGGTTGGTGTTTTTTTTTTTTTTTTTTTTTTCCTTTGAACTGACGAGCAAATGTTGCACTCTGCTTTAAAACAAAAAGAAGTGCTCTCTCAGCCAGGCATGCTTTAAAGGACAATGCAGATCAAGACTTAGAAATACTAAGAGGATGTAGTTATCAAGTGATGTAGAAGTCTGCATCTCTGTCTCAATCTTCATAAACCCCAGTGCTCTTGCAAGCCAGCGCTTCTTTTCCTCTTGTTTTCCTGTTAGACTATGGGATAAGACATGTGAAGTTTATATTTGCCAATGTTGCAGATTGATGCCATCTAGAAAATGTGATTTTTTTTTTTTTTTTTTTTTTTTTGAGCTTAAAAATCTAAAGCTGCACTCTTTCATCTGGATGGGCTGGCATGCTGTAGAACCAAAGGCACTCCAGTCTCAGCTTTGTGGAGCCTGTGGTGACAATGCAAATGCAAAAACCTTTTGCAGGATTTGAAATGTAGATAATAATGGTATTATATAGGACATGAGGGACATAAGAGTCATTTGGCATTGACTTCATACTGGCATATTTACATTCACATTTTTCTATTTATGATTGTTTAGGAATAGGATCAGGAAATGGATATTGCAACATTACTTGCCAAAAGCAAAGATGACTGAAACAGATGACGTGATCTTTAGAGTAATTTTGTACAACTGGGGAAAGAGTGGAGTAAACGAGAAAACCAGTTTACATGTCAGTTCTGTGAGCTTCAGAACAGAAAGGCCAGAAACTACAGTGAGAAGCAATCTGAAACAGTCAGCAGCATTGCTTTATTGTAAGAAATGATGATGATAAACTTGGCTACAAAGACAGTGAGAAATTTTGTGGTGTAAAAGATCACAGTGCAGAGTTACCAGGTTTACTGGACTGAAATCAGAACTGAAATTGGATGCCAGCAGAATCAGACACTTTGGCTCCACAGAAGAAAACTGGGCAAGAAGAAAGATTTTTTCATCCAAATGCCATGGCTCCAGTCCCTGACTCTAGGAAAAACATGCAAAAGAGCTTGGTTATTGTTTTCCCTGAAGATGTCTTGTACAACTTGATAAAGCACAACAAATTGCATTTACTTATTAGGGTATTTAGAATAGGGCAGAGCACTAGGCTAAAGATAGGAGCACAGGCTCTAGGTTTGAAGTGACCTTTTCAGTCACTGTTTTCTGCCCCGATCCAAGAAGCTACACTGTCATTATCCTTTCACAATTTACTTTTCTGAAAACAAACCTTATTTCCTCCTTAAATCTCCAGGGAGAGTACTTTTTTAGCCCAGTTCCTTGAGCTGTTGGTATTATAAATTTGGCGAAAAACTTTTGGTAGTTTGGGAAACTGTGATCAGCTGCCCTCCCAGCCTCACTGTTCTTAAGCTAGATGAATCCCTTGCTTTTTTCTACCAGAAATATCTCACCTTGTGTGAGACACTTCTGTTTACTCTGTTCTATGTTGGCTTTACCAGTTTGTATTGGCTTCTGTGCATACTCCAAAACTGCTTTTGGAACTGATTATCATCTGGTTGCTTCTGAAGTCCTTTCTCTATAGTTTACCTCACTTATCAGTTCCAGATAGTTTTAGCAAATTTTAAAGAAAATTCCAAGACTCTAGTGTTAATATTCTTGATGACTTCAGGAAAGTTTTCTTCACTTAGTTTTCCTTCCTTAAAATTTGCTCTTTAGAAACAAAAATCAGTTACAGACCAACATTTGTTTCTTTTTCCTTTCAACTAAACTGTAAGCAAGTTATGATAACTTAATTCAAATTTATTTTACATGTGCAACTCTTCTATAGCATGATTACTAAAAGTCTAAAATAGCTTTGGTTGTTGGTTTGATAATAACTTCATAAAGAAATCTGTCAGCTGCCACATTCAGGAATAACTTTGTCAAACCATTAGTAGAAAACACTAGTTCACTTAAGCAAAATTAAAATAATTCATTATAAAATTCATGTTAGTGTCAGCTTTCTAATACTAAATTTGACAGTGGGTTATTGAAGTGATCTCTTAAACTCCTTCTCATGCTTTTTCCATATTTTGAAAAACTTTATATCTTTAACTATGCTGCCCTTTCTTATTTCATGACAGTTTATTAAATAATTCATAAATAATTCATTAATAATTCTACCTTCCTGTAATGTGTTTCTTAAACACCTTTTCTTTTTTAACATTAGCTGTAGGCACCTTTACTGGGCTTAGGGTGAGGTGTTCCTTTGGTTCCTATACAATGAAGACTTTGTATAATGTCTTCAGTCACACATTAGTAAGTTTTTCTTCTTTTTCCTCTTCAAGTTCCTTGTATTACACAGGACAGTAAGGGCAGAAATCCATTTTCAGCTACTCTGAAGCTTTATTTATAAACTGGGATATTTAATATCTATTGAGCAGTTAAACCTGACTGCCACGGATCCAGGACTTTATATGCTTGCGTGCATTTGCATTGTTTCAGCAAGTGCAAAGGGCTTATGCATGTGCAAGTGAAGTGGCTTGTTCAGGCCTCCAGCTAGCACTATTAACTCTGTACTATGATCTGAGGTGCCCTTAGAATGAATAAATATTTATGTGGTAATTAACTATCTTACGATACTGACCTTGTGGAAAAGGCCAGTAAAAATTAAGAGATCTGAAAATTGAGAAATCTGAAATACTGGGGCAGAAATGGCATTGCCTCAGTCTGAAGTTGCTCAGTGCTAGGCAATGGATTTTTTCCATCTCCCTGTTTTTAGTTCTTTGCCCAGGAAATAGAAAATAATATTTAGCTTTCTTGTAATGGTAGATTGTTGGGATTAGTTTCTGTAGGCTGCTGAATTCGGCAGATGAGGATCTCCATAAATCAGACAATGTAGACGAGAATTGCAGTCTGGACTCCTCCTTTGGGACTCCTTTGGAAGACAAGTACATTGAGACATTTTCTCTTGGTTTACTGTACAGCAAAAGCCTCTATAGAAATATTAGCTAGTTTAACTTCTTTAGCATTTTCAATATGTCCTGTCTCTTACAGAGCCTGTTACTCATGCAAAGATGATCAGAAAGTTGTGGTTTGAGGTATGGACTGTTTGTTCCTCATCACAGTTGTTCAGGGCTCGTCCTGGTTTGTTCACACGATTGTGTACCCAGAGACCAGCTGCAGTTTCAAAGTGGAGCTGCTGCGCAGGGGTAGAAATCTCTTGGAAAATAGATAATCTGATATATTAGTTTATATCAAACCATGAGGACTATTATTCATACTGTTCCTGGTCTTCATCATCATGGCTGTCAGCTTGATATCATTTCTAATCAGCTGGGTAGACAGGGTTTAAAGCCTCAGGCGTATATATGAAGCGGAGAAAGGAGCAGCGCTTCAAGGCTGACTGACAAAAGCAGCCTTCTCTGTCAGTGAGAGCAAAAGAGATGGATGGAGATTACCTTGAGTTCTTTTTATTATGTTGGTTTTTCGGTTTGGGTTTATTTGGGGGGGGGGGGGGAAGGGGGAAGAGAGGAAGAAAGGCAGTGGCATAGCCTTTGCCTATGTTCCATTTCGCTTAATAAAGCTCTGCAAACCTTTAATGTACCTCTGCATCCTAAACTGTAACAACAAACTGAGATGACCCTAAATTTGACCCTGTGAACTATTTGTGTCTGACTGTTATCAGCCAGGTCCATTTCTTAGAAGCAGTTTCAATAAGTGTGGCTGATTGGAGCCAATTTCTTGATGATCTAAGCTAGCAGATTCCTTTCAGCAAATTTGCTAAACGCAAAATCTGCCAGCCACTCCAAAAGCATATGAAGTGCTTTGGAAGAGAAAAATTCCAGCCAGATTATAAAGGTAAGATTTTAAATATGTAGCTATCTAGATAAATAAGAATACTGGAAATATTCCTGAAAGTACTTATGCATATACTTAACCTTAAGCACACACATAATTCTATTAACTTCAGTGGGACTATATATATTTCTAAAGTGAACCACCTGTGTGTTTGAGAGGACCAAGCTATTAAGCTTCTCTGCATGCAGAATTTTATCCCGTGACTAAGTCTTTGTGTATCTTGCTGTAAATTTACCCTGAAGCTTGCCATAAAGTCAGTGCTTTTAAAGAGTATGTTTGAAGAGCTCCAGTAGAGTCTCAAGGCGGTTATAATAGTGTATATTTGATTTACAGCATGCCATTGAATTAGAAGGGTATTTGAAAGGGGATTTATGTTAAAATAATGTAGACGGTGATTTAGAGCATGGATTGTGGCCATAAGTATGGGCAAAACAGAAGAGTTTATTGCAGCAAACAGCTCATTGCCTTCTGCGGAAAAAACACAGAAGTAGAAAATTTGGAGATTGTCATCTTGGCTGAGTATATCTGTTAACTAAAAATACTGGTCAACACATGGCTTTTCAAAGTAAAGAGGACTTTCAACAACATTTTGTGTAACCAGCACTGGATAGAATCATCAATGAGCTGGAACAGTGATTTGGAAAGGATAACCATGGAATCAATAAACCAGCTGGGACAATGAGTCCAAGAAATACACATTTCTTGGAAAAGGACAAAGCATTCTGGCAATAAATGCTACAAATGAGAGTAAATCTGAGAATTTTGCCAAATTCTTCAACAATACTGTGATGGCTCCCGAATAGACACATGCCTTGACCTGATTAGTAAACATTTGGGTTTTATACAAAAATGTAGAAATGAAATCTTAAAATAATAATTCCAAATCTTTTTTTATAACTCTCCAGATCACTCTCAGTATTGTTCTCCTAATTTCTTATTGGAAACCTAAAATGCAAGACCAAAACGTCAGCTGGCATAAATTACCTGACTTTTGTGAAGATAGACTGATATTAATAATATGGGGCATGATCTGTCTCCTTCAACATGTCTATTCTCTGCCTTTAATTACAGTCTTTTCTTGTGGATTTAAGAAGATTTTAAAAAACATGAGGCTGTTCTGAAAAATGAGAACACTGAATTTTACGAACGGATATAAAAAAATGTTCATGTGTGTAAAGTGAAAACTATGAAAAACCCCCCAAATATGAACTTGCACTGGGAGACAGATGAAGACCACAGTGACTCATTTGGTAACAAAGTGCATCTGACTGAGCACAAAACACGCTTCCTGTTGCTGCACAAAGCAGCACTTTGCTGTGCCGGAAGGTGCAAGAGGCGGAAACGGTGAGACTGTGTAGAACTTTTTGGTTTGGATTACTCCATATAACTCTGTTACAAACAGCTGATTTGGGGGTTGACAAACTTAGCAGTTCTGCTGTGTTTTTTTTTTTTTTTTTTTTTTTTTTTTTTTTTTTTTTTTTTTTTTTTTTTTTTTAGTGCTAACACTTGGAAAAAGAACAAGCAATGATCCCCAATGTGAACTTGGGCTGCAATTCCCTGCTGACAGAATCTGCCCAGACAGCTTCATCCCTGAAAAAGATCATGGACTCATTCTTACAGTCTTAAGTTCCAGTGCAAAACCTTCCTGGATTCACTGGGACAGGCAGCACTGCTTTCTGTAACAGCAGCCTCACAAGTGAAGTTACTCACTCCCCAGGACTGTAAGGATACAGCGGCTAAAAACTGATATGGGACAAATGCTGAGGACAGAAAGGTCTACGCAGTGAAACGATGCATGAAATATTAAGAGGGCGGGTGTTTGGCAGCTTCATTAGGAGGTCAGGGGAAGCATTCTGCACACCAAGAAAGGATGAAGGCAACTGTGTCTTGGAAACTTGACAAAGAGACCTTTGTGTTCTCCTCTCTTGTTTGGTTTAACGTCGTCACACTCCTCTCTCTTCCCGGAAAATGCTCTCAGCCACAGCAGAGGACCCTGTGTTTCTGTTTGGGTCGATGTGCAGTTCCCTCCATCCTCTACCCCTGACACACTGAATCAGTCTCCTGCTGGATCCACATGGATTCACACAAACTATGGGAGTGGACAGAGGGAGCTCTCCTGCTCTTGTTTCAGGCAGGCTGTATATTCAGCCAGACATTTCAAGATCAATTATTCTCAAATTTGAATTTATATACAAGCTAGTGAATGAAAGATTATGAAAAATTGAATGAATTTTTTTTTTTAATGGGAAAACACAACTCCATCTAAGTGCTCAAGGCTTTTTCTGATACGTGTACCTCAGTCCTACATGGAGAGAGTTGATGCAGGAGCACAGATGATGGAGCTCATATAAAAGGGGCAGTAGAACTGCTCAGAATGCTGGAATCTGGAGAAAAGGAATTATCTGCAAAAAGAAGGAATTTGACAACACAGTAATGTGGAAGAAAAAAGCATGTCAAAGATAATTATTTTGACAATATTTGGAAAAATATTGTAACAGACAAGGTTGAACTGCACGTATTCAGATCAAGGTTCCTTTTTTGGACATCAAGATTGCATAAATATTTAGTAATATAAACAACCTCAAAAATGATTGAAGAGAATATCAAGAAAATATTCTTTGCATCATAAAATGCTAATTAACACTCAAGGTATGTTAACAATACAGACAGAAAAAAAACATTTAAAAGTTGTAATTATTTCATAGAGACAGATGAACAGGCAGTAAAATCTAAAGAAAAGCTAAGGACAGAGAAAACCATTTTTAAGGTAAATTAATCATAATGCATTGAAGATGTTTTTCTACTTCTGTTGAAGCAGAAACAGCATTGCTGGTGCTTGTCACGGAAAAGTGCACTGTTTCTTATAAGAACAAGAAAATGTAACGTTTTTTGTTAGAGAGCTTTAAGAAATTTTCTACCACTAGTACTTATCCTCTGAGTCCCTTTGTCTCTTTCCCAGGCACCTGTTAGCTCCTTAATGGTTCTGCTGAGGTAAATACCCTGCATTAGATGAAGAAGACAGCAAAGGAAGCAAGGCGCACAGTGACCTTGCAGGTCACAGGTCAAACAGTGCTTGTCTCAGTTGTTTAGAATCCTATTTGCCTTGCAATCCAGCTGCAGGACAGATGTTTTCAATATAGCTTCCTCTTAAGCTGTAAGAAAATGGTAGATTTGGAGTTCACGATATCAAGAAAAATACCCTCGCTTGGCAGACTTTTCCATGGCCTGACTTTGTAAATGCTTTCTCTTAGATGCATAGCTGTGAACAGTCACTAGGACACAGGGGTCCCTTGTCTGTCCCTAGTTGATTCACTTGGTTTTGGTGTGTGTGGTTACGTTAACTGCAGGATGATTTTAGCAAAAGTGTTAATGCACTAGCAAAACCTTGTAGTGGTTATTCTGAGTTACACGTATCTCAGGTGTACCTGGATACAGCAGATGGACTGGAGGGATGCTGATTTGTTGCTTCCATTCCAGGTGGCTTGCACTGATTCTTCTGTTGCAGGAAGTGAAAGCCTGCAAGTTTGGTTTGAGAAGTGCAGTGAGGTTGCTCTCCTTGTTTCTGAATGGGTCCAAAACAATATAGGTTAGACAAATACCTTTCCGTTTACTGACAGTGGATGACTCTGTTCCTCTGCCATATAACTCCGTGATGAAAGAAGATTTACTTCATGGATAATGCTCAGGTCTGTTGAAAATACTAGTTGACTTCCTCAGCAGGTCAGAAAACATCTTACAATAAAGCATAATAACATGTTATTACTTTTCTGGGTTGCTGCTGTTACAAGTTGATGAATGCATGATGAGAAATTTAAATTTTCAATTATAACATTTAACAGAGACAGTATCAGGAAAACAGCAGAAGGAATTGCAAGCATTTGGATAAGTGCACGGGCACAGCAGTTAGACTAATTCAAGAACCTCTTACTTTGTCCACTCTAAAAACAACTTCCATGGTGTGATAACATTGATAACACACTTTATACTGCACATAAATTTAATTCAGTCTGCAAGTTACAAAACTGATAATAAGTTGCATCACATCAGCATCGCTCTATACTATGTCCCCAGGCTAAACTAGCAGACTGTGAAAAGGTCCGATAGTCCAAAACAAGTTTTATTCACTTCACTAATGCCTGGAAATACCCTGTAGTTTTATGGTGGAAAGGAAATTTTTTTTTTTTAATTAACTGTACTGAATAATTGGTTAGACCTAATTGTCTTCCCAAGCTTATAAACTGAAGAAATTTCTTCTGCGAGATTCTGTAACACATTTGAGGAGCTCTCATATGGATTACATCCCGTGGGTCTGCTGGTGGCTGACATATGTTCTGTGAAAAAGAAAAATGATGCATTGTTCTATAAAACTATTTCCTGTGTCTTCCCACTTGCCAAGCTTACTATACATTATATGAGGAAAAAAATGTTGTCCAAAGTATTTTATGAAAAGTGGAACAAGCAATTGCAATTGACTGTATTGGTAATGGATATACTTGTGTTAAGTGTAGATGCTGGTACCAGGAATTCTTTTCAAGATCTCTGAAATGCTTTCACCTGGCTTATTTCAGATTGACTGGTTTGTACGCTGTGTAACAGGCCCAACTTTGATTATATATAAATATTGAATGTTAATAATCAATGCCAGGTGAGATGAGCAAACCATGAATGATAGCAGCTTTCACAATGCTTTTTGAAATGCACATCACTGAAACCTGGATACAAAATACCATGTTTAACAGCTGACATCAAAGAAACTTAGGAGATAATAGAGTAGAAAGAACATGTCCTTGGACTATTTTACAGAATGAAATTACATGCTAATATGTAAGAGTTCCTTCAATGAGGAAATTTTGTTTTTTTTCTTCTTTGTTTGCTTAGAGGATTGCAAGAGAAAAAAAGTTGATTCTCGGAGATGAGGATTTCAAGACTATTGTATTTCAGTATAGCCCATCAGGTCTCATGTATTGCTGCTGATGGTATTTGTATAGAAACATGTAGAGATTAACTACTTCAAGAATTGGTGGTGGTAAGGATGTAGTGACTTCTACTTCTTCAAGGTCAACACCAAATTCAGGGTTGAGGATGATGACCTCTTGATTTACATCGTCTTGTTGACTGCAGTTGCACCACGGCTCTATCTGCATTTCCTGTTCATGCTATAGTGTGCATGATGATGTTTCTCTCTGGTATCACATAATGTGTTTGCAGGGATATTTGAAGTCCAAACCTGTTGTGTGCACAAAGCTGAATTTTTGTTTAGTTCTGTTTTGAGTGCTTCTTTACCACAGGCCCTGGCATTCATAGAGAATTTCAAACACCCTGTCTGCTAGAGTGGTAACAGGACCATACACAACCAATCCTGGAGGCTTCTGGAGTGTATTTAAGACATTTTGTTGTAGAAGGGGACGAGTGAAGTGATTACTGGACCTGTTACACAGGAAGAAGGAAAAAACAGTTTAAAAAAGGAAGGTCAAGGGCAGTCTGGGCTGCAACTCCCATGAAAGGCAGACCTGGAAGAATAAGGAGCACAGGAGAACAAGTTAATCCTCAAGGACAACCTCCTTAGAGCTTAAGAGTTGTCTACTGCAGTACGCACAAGGTAAATTAAGAGTAGTAGAGTGCAAGCATGGGCGAAGAGGGTGCTCCTGACTGAGGTCAGATGCACAATGGGAGCTCACAGAAGGAGGAAGCAGTGATGGCTGCCCAGGAGGTATACAGAGACACTGCTGGAGTGTGCAGAGAAGGAATTGCAAAATCCAAAGCTCAGCTGAGTTAAAATGAGCAAATGACGTAAAGGGTAAAATGGGGTTTCTTGTGCCTATCTGCCTGGAGAGAGTGATCAGTGTCAGCCTGGGGCCAGTGACCACACAGCAGGTCTGTTGTGATGATGATGGTTCAAGGGCAAACCAGAAAATCAGGCCAGGAAGTCAGGATCAGGGACATATGAGACTGGGCACTGACACAGCTGCAGCACAGCTGCAGCGTCACTCAGGCAGAGGCCAAGCTCCAGCACCTCAACTTGGAAGCAGCTCCCAAGGGATGGAGAGGCAGGCAGGCCCTTGCTGAGGTTGCCTCTAGCTTTCTTCCCAACAAACAGCTCAGGTCAGCAAAAAGGCTGACTTTGAACTCAGTCAGCTAAATTCCTGAACCAACTAAAATCCTGGCAGGGGAGTTGATTCAAGGCCCTGATGCAATACATGCGGTGGATTTGCTGTCCAGAAATCACTCTTGCTGAACAAAACCTTGGGGACCTGGTGGGCAAGGAGCTGAATGTGAGTCAGCAACATGCTCCTGCAGCAAAAAGAGGCTGCCAGCACTCCAAGCCCTGCGAGCAAAAGGACAGCCAGCGGCTGAAGGGGAGTCATTAACCCCCTCTGCTTCTTTACTATGCCTGCTTTTGGGCTTCCCATCACAAGAAACTCACACACTGAAGCAAGTCTAGAGGCTGGAGTTTGTGATGAAGGAGGGGAGGCTGAAAGAGCTGTTCTTGTTCAGCTCTAAGGAGAGGTGGCTTCAGGGTGACCCCCCCTTCCCGTGCAGCTACTGAGGGGAGAGCATGGAGAAGTTGTAGCCTGATTCTTCCCAGAGGTGGGCAGTGGGAGAACAAGGGGCAGTAAAAACGTGTTGAAAGAGGAGAAATTCTGAGTGGACACAGTAATCCATTTTTTGCTGTGAGAGTGGTCCAGTGCTGGAGTGAGTAGGATTCCCAGGGAGGCTGCAGTGTCCCCCACTCTAGCAGATAATCAGAACCAACCCTGAGCAGCCTGCTCTGAGTGGGAAGCCAGGTGAGGGGACTTCTGGAGGAAGTCCCACAGGTGGGATTTCCTGTGGCAGCAAGGTGCTTTGGTAGGTGTCATATCATGATACAAGTCTTAGGACAGAGGTTTGTACTTAGCAACCCTTCTGATTCTCAGCAACATGTATGCATTATCCTGCTCCAACATCTGTTAATAATAGAGTATGAAACAACAAGACTTTCTAATGGAACTATTGAGTAAAGCAACAGACGGAGAATTGTGTGCAAAATAAGTCATATCAGTATGATTTAATTTTTTTGTTTGCCTGGGACTCTGAGAACAAAATGGCCTGATTCTGTGGCAGACTTACAGCAACATTTGAGAACTGCTGAGAGCCCTGTTCCTTTTACCACCAGTGGAAAGTGAAGCCCTGCAATAAAACTGTGAGGTGACTCCACAGCCTAACTGTTGTCATCTTTCTGAACTCTCTCAGGTACATCCTCTCAGATACCAAGCAGTATGGTGTCCTACCATTCTTCTGCTCTTAAACTGCATGTACAGCTCCAGTGGTTAGGGTAAGGCAGCAGGACTAGCTCCAGGAAATAAAGCCATCAGCTGTATTGACACAGTAGGGCTGTACTGTTCCAAGGCCTGTTGGCCTTGCTTTTCTTGAGCTGTCAATTCCTTCTTCCAATCTCATTCTAGCCAGATATTAAACTCAATAATTCCTTCAGTAAGCATACTTATAAATATGGCAGTTTACTGTATTAGTTAATTACTGGGATTACACTCACATCTGTTGTGCTTAGAACCTCTCCATTGGTTTTGTGTCTTCAGTATTGGATGCAGTGGTGAGCCAACAATAGCAAATACACATAGGGATCTAAAACCATCTGTCTGAACTATTTGTAGCTATTTAGCACAATGATAACTGGGTCAATTGTCCTAATACCTCTGAAAGAAGAAACCTGCAGAAGATGAATTTGACATTTCAATGATTTACCTGTGATCAAATTGCGTAACAGTCTTGTAACAAAAAGCAGAGTAGCAAGTCTTCCTCAAAAAGCTTGCTGTATACTTATATTAGGATTCATATATTGCACAGGGATACAGTTTTTCCTATATAGAGAATAATTGGTTTATGTTAGAAAGAATTTGCTTTTTCCAAAGAAAAAGGTTATTATTAATGAATTATCTTATGCAACTAATTAGGAGCAAAGCACCACAATAAAACATGAGGGCAAATCACTGGACAAAGAACCTGGCACTGTGGGTTCACTGTAGAATCATCTGCAATATTAGAACAGGGTTAGGGATATTGTGCAAGATATTCTGATAGAAGAAAGTGTACCGTGCTTTTTCATCTTTTAATGCAAGTAAATATAAAAATACACCATCTCTATTGGCTATTTGTATATTATATATTGTTTGTAAAGCTGAAAAACTGGATTTTTATAACTAGTTTCCATATAAAACATTTGTCACTATATAGTCTTTCATAACGATGCCAGTGCATACAGAGGGCCTTAATCCATGGTAAATAAAGAGCTGGAAACTGTTCTTTTAATATTTAGTATTGATTTATTGCTTAGATTTTTTTTTTGCTAGACACAGCAGACAGTTTCCAAAACAGCGGATAGACTTTTAACACATCCTCATTTTCATAAAGTTCAGTTCCTAATTTTATGGACGTTTGGTCTCACCACAAGAAGTCCACATCCAGATGATTGCAACAGTATGACATTTTTATGTTTGATAACAAAAATTAGCTTTGTACTGCTTTGAATAGAACTTTCGAAAAAATAACTTTCAAATATGGTAAAAAAGTCTTGCTCCATAGTAGTTTTAATGAGTACCACATACATCAGGCAACCTGCAACCTGAAGCATTTAAAATATACATTTGAGAAATACGAGGAGTATATTCTTGCCTAAAGAGAAGAACTGAATTTATTCAGCAAGAAAACGTTCAATCAGGCACGAAACTTTTACTTGCAAATGACTTGAATGAGTGATTTCCTTCTGCTGAATCCATGCATATTGAAAGATGCCACCTGACCCCGCTGCTTCACAAAAAAACTCTTCCTTAAGAAAACTATCTGCTGGGCTGAAAAAAATCTCCACAATAATCATTAACTGTGGGAAAGAATTGGGTGTCTTCCCTTAACATTGCCGCCAATGTTTCTTGAAACTTTCTTAGAGTTTTTTTGTGTGTGTGGGTTTGGGTTTTCTTTCGTTTGTTTGTTTGTTTTTGCTTTTTGTTTAACTATGCAAAGAAGAGAACAGCTTCTTTCTTTCTTAAGTATTTCATTTCTTTGAAGTTCCTAACAGGAAGGCCAGTTGCAAGGTGTCTGACTCGCATCTAAACTGGAACTGGGCAAAGACCACCGCTTGTTCTCAAACACTCCCATGAATAATCAGCATCCACTGGAAAGCACTTGGTATTCGCCGGCTGAAGGCTGGATTTGGGCAGCAGAGCTGAAAGGTAGTTTATTCTACTGTTAGATTCTGCCAGCTGTCATGTCTGAATAAATTAGAAATCCACCCAAATTTTCTAAATTGACTATGAATTGAGGTTAATATGCACAGAAATATTACTCATATTTCTAAATTAATTTACATATGAACCACTGATAAGACATCAAGACTACATAGGTAAAGCAAATATTTGGTTAAACCTTACAAGGGCTTTTAAGTATTTACTAGACGCATACTTCACATCTTCTGTAGATTACAGTGCAAATCTAACTAACAAAAGGTATTATGGATCAGTCTGCAAGGATTTGGAAATACTACCAGTAAACTAAATCCTGAACTAATACAGCCTTATTGTAAACTTTTGAGTGTCTTAGCTCTTAAAGCTCTGTAGTTTGAAGTTACGTTCATAAAAATTCCCCCATCTCCTTTGTTAAACTTGTAATTAAAGCTGACCTGATTAAGAAGACCTGCTTTCTCAGTCTTGTCAGTAGGACACACTGATAAGAAAGCCAGGGAATCCTCATTTCTATACAAGCGGTGCTCTCTGCCCAGCAGTTCACTGATTAATTAATGAGTATGTTTACCTGAGTGTGCGTGTTTGGACAAATTAGCCTTTGCACATGGCCTGGCTGCAAGCACAATGACAGCTAGTGGGATGCTGCATCCCTGAAACTTAATGATAACACAGCACAAGCTTCACACAGAAGTCCTTACCCAGCCCTGCCAAGGTGTCACCTTTGGTCATATCTACCTGTTCTAAATAATCACCTGTTCTTAAGCAGGAAAACTTAGGATTTTTATAGTGCTTTTTTGAATAAATAATACTGAAAGATGAAAAAAAGGTGTTTGTATGGACCATGTAAGGAGTCAATAAAAATGTAGAATATTTATAGACATGCATTTACTATATAAACGGATTTAGTTAATAAGCTTGATGAGCTTCTTGGAAGAGATCTATTTCAAATCAACGACTGTCTCTAAAGAAGCAGAATGATGAAATGACCTAATGTAGGTGTGTGGTGTTTCTCAAAAGTACGGTATTTTCTCTTTTAAATATTGTCTCATGACAGCACTATGGCTAAGGAGTTCAATGGGGAAATTGATGTTTGTGAATTCGGAGTTTTGGAGAACTTTGCACAGGGGAGATTACATAGTCACTAATTTACAACCTGGGATGAGTGTGTAAGATTCAAACAAGCTGATAAAAAAACCGAAAAACAAACATCCAACCCCATTAAAATGAAGAGCAAACTCAGATTCTAAGAGATGCTTTCCAAGTCTGTGAGTTCTGAGGAGGCGATTATGTTGAGAGGAGATGTACTGGTAGCCACTGAGATAACACAAACCTACTGTAACTTTTTTGAAGGAAGCAAAATTAAAAGTGATCCCAGTACAGACAGACTCAGTGGTAAGTGAAGAAGGAATTCTTAGTATAAGGTATATATTTGCTGATCACGCCAAAGAGTTCTAAGAAATATTTTGCTATAACTATACAATAGGAAACTTGATCCTTTTTGATTCTGCCAATTTTGACAAACTCATGGGCATTCCCAGGGAAGCACATCTCTTTCAGCAAGCTCTGCTAACAGTGTTCTGAGGGAAATCCCTTTATGGGTCTCGGAAGCATTTAAGAGGAAGACCACTTTTATTAGTAGTATGTTTTACTATTAAATTAAATGCATCTAGCTAGTGAGGACTTCTGTGATACCCAAGATTCCTTAATTGACCATATGTGTGCTCCAGCTTATGGTGATGATGAGAGTTCTCGTCTACCTCAGAACTGGGGAGCAAATAAAAGAAAGCCTTGCTGGAGATAGTTGGGGTGGGAGATTTAGACCTGTACCAAGTTGGATTCAGTGATCCCTAAACCCTCTGTTATTTCATTGAGTGGCCTTTGCTTGTAGGGTAAATTCTGTTTCCTGTGCTCCCCACGGATGTCCCTGCACAAAGCATGGGTGCTAACAGTTTCAATTGGGAGGATTCAAATTCCCCCACGCTAAAAACTAAACAGAATAATTCTTATCTTCAGAGGGTTTGTGCTATTTCATTCCCTCTATCCCTTTTACGTTTTCCCTGCCAAAAGAAAATCACTAAATGTGTGAATGGTTTCAACTTAAAAAAAGTAATTGGATTCTCGTGGAACTTTCCTTCCTTGCTCCACTGTTTTCCAAGCGACATGATGCATGGCCATCTCCTGTCTGCTTCTCATCTCCCTTTTTGAGATCCCTCCACTGCACCACACTTATAGACCCAAACCCACATGGTTTTGATTTGGCCGAGAATGGCAGATTGCTTCATAGCAGAGAGGCTATGGATGCTATGTTCTGGGATTTTTGGGGTGTTTTTTCATCTACATCTCCTGTTGTTTTCATACTGAACTTGGTTGTAAACTAAAAAGTATGCTATGTGTTTTGTTATGCTGTTAACAAATCTCATGAGGTTTGGGAATCTCATGAGGTTTTGTAAGACCGAGTGCAAGGTGCTGCAACTGGGTTGGGGCAACCCCTGGTATCGGGACAAGGGGGAATGGCTTCAAACTGAAAGACAAAAGGTAGAGACTAGATATTAGGAAAAAAAATCTTTACTGTGAGGGTCATGAGGTACGGTAACATATTGCCCAGAGAAGCTGTGGATATCTGGAACTGTTCAAGGCCAGGCTGGATGGAGCCCTGAGAAACCTGGTCCGCTGAAAGGTGTCCCTGCCTGTGGCAGGGAGGTTGGAAGTAGATGATCTTGAAGGTTCCTTTCAACCCAAACCATTCTATGATTTTATGATCTTTACAGGGCAGCACATAAGAGCTGAATAGTGACTGTAAGTATCTGTATCAGTTTTAAAGCTCCTTTATATTATTGGAGTGTGACAAAGATGACTAATGAGTATTTACCATAGACAAAACTGAAAACTGAGTAGGATTCTTTATCTCTAATTTACCTGTCTTTCAGTTGCTCATATCTAGGAAATAAATGTTCACCGCTCCCACCTCCAGCAAATCCTCCTTTATCAGTCCCTACGCTAGTCTTTTAGAGATAATTTAGGTAGAGTTCAGCCCTTTTCATGTTATACAAAACATAAAGAAAAAGGTTGTTGTCTTCTGGATTATCTGGTAGAACAGTTGACTCTGAAAAGTCCAAGTATCATTTGCTTCATGGTTCTAATTTGGAAAGGAAAATCAAAGAGTAAAGAAAAGTAAACTAGACTCCCAGCTTCAGAATATACTAAAGTAATCGATTCTCTGCATATCTATTAGGCTTTTCTTTCAGTTTTTCCTTCTTCCTTAACCCTTTTCCAGGGAAAGGCTGAAACAAGACAGTAGCAAAAGGTGGCTTTGAACACCGACACCTTTCCTAAAACATCATCTTTCATTAAAAGCAGCTACGGTTGCAAAACAGTCTTGAAAATATGAACTAAGTGCAACCTGGGCAAGATATCTGCTGAAGCTTTCACAGAGTCTGAAATAGTAGCTCTGAGAGATGTGAGCTTCACCTAAACAGGGTGTTCTGCTGTATGTCTTCTATTTTAAATGTGAACTTTCTCTACTCTTCCTGCTCTTCCTGGCAGGCAAGGTTTAGTCACTGCATGCAGTCAATTTCCTCTAGTGGCAAAGCATATATTTACTTTGGGAAAGAAACCCTACCTATTTTTTCTCCAATTATGATAAAATAAATTCCAAGGGACCCAATGGTTGTATCTGCCAAGACAGACCCTAGTCCAAGAGTGGCTGGAATCACACAGTGGGTCAGCTTGACAGGCCGCCAGACTACTCCTCTGTCTGTAAAAGTGGCAAGCATCAGCAGCTTAAGAGAAGAGAGAAACAAATTCAGATTGAAATCCTGAAACACAGGGGGGGTTTTGTTTGTTTTTGTTTGTTTGTTTGTTTGTTTGTGTTTCCGCCTTTCACTTTCTGGTACATTTCAAATGGAAATTTTCCATAAAAAAAAGTCTCAATATTTTGATAATCATCCAATCCAAATTCAATCTTGTTGAATTGGCCATTTTGTGCAGAAAAGACTTCAAAATTCCGGTGGTGAGATGCAGGGTAGACAGACACACGTACAGACACTACTGTGACCGTGTCCTGTGTCCCTTCCCTCGCGTGCTTTCTCATGCAGCCAGATTTATCAGCTGCTGGAGCCCTTTATGTTCCATATCATCCCTGGGTGCCAGACACTGTCAGCCTGCTTCGGGGGCTGCAGCTGGGCAGCTCCGGGTGGCTGCAGCAGGGTCCCTGCCTTGGTCTTCCACTGCCCTGCTAGAGCAGGGACAGGCATGGGTGCCCTCTCTCCCAGCTCTTTAGTCCAGACTGATCCCACCAGAGAAGTTCACCTTCACGGTGGGTCAGCTAATGCTGCCTGTTGCGAGGGCCTCTCATGGTACACAAAAATACACATTTGATGGTTTTATTCCATTTAACCCCCCTGAGCTATATGAAGTGCGTGGTTATGTGTTAAGAATACAAAGCCCCAAACAATTTCATTTACTTCAGTGGGAGCTGCAAATACTGGCTGTTAAAACACAGCTGAGAATTACTGCAGAATGAGGACTGGGAAAGTAAATACTTGAAAGCCAAGAAAATCCCCAAGCTAAGATTTCTGCTGCAACATTCAGTTCTTTTTGTTCTACCTCTATACATTTTATTATTAATCTATACCGTGTGAGGTGTGTAGGATGTGCAAGGAAGCCAAGACGATATTGCTTTGGAAAAGTTAATATTTGTAATTTCCTGACTTTGAATATTTGATTTTTCAGTCCCAGTAATGCACTAATGCTGTTTTATGTGTCTAATATATAATTGGCTTGAATTTTTTTTTCATCTTTTCAACTGTTGCTACGATGATTAGTTTCTGGAGGAAGAGTGAAAAGAATGACGTTTTTTCTTTGGCCCAGTACCACAGAATCTATTTTATGCACTTTTTCATTGCAGTGTTACTATGCTGGTGAGGGAAACTTGGTGTAGGTGGGAACTTGGCTGCTCAGTGCCTCTCAGATGAATGAGACTTGGAAACATCTCAAGGGCGGTGTTATTTTTATTTCCTTTCCAAACTCGCGGGAAGCACTAGAAGGTATAAAGCTTTTCATGTGTGTTTACAGGACAGCGCGTTAGCTCCAGCCGGCCCCTGCCGCACCACCTTCTTGAGCAGTTTGGGACACTTTGTTTAGCACCCGAAAAAAATAAAAGCTAAACAGATTTAACCGCAGGTTAAATTAACATTTATGACCTTTACTGGGAAAGGCTCCACTTTCCTGCTGGGCATAAAGGGCTGTTACGATGTGTCAGTGGACACACCACCCAAAGAGGTGATTTTGCCGCGGGTGAAGGTGCCCGTGAGGTGACTCATGACGGTACCAGGGTGCTGCCCTGCCCTGCCCCACCTGCGGGCCCCGGGCAGGGGCTGCAGCGCCCCGGACCCGGCGCACCTGCCGCGGAGGGCACGGGCCGCCCGCCCTGCCCCGCCGGGCTCAGGTGACACCGGCCCCGGCGGCTCCGCGGGCCGCCGAGGAGCTTCCTGGTTCCCAGAAGGTGCCGGAGCGGCTGCAACAGGAACTGAGAGACGGGGAAGGAGGCGGTGCCGCCGCTCCGCCGCAGTCGCGGCCCGAGCCGGGGGAGCGGAGCGGAGCAGCCATGGGCCGCCGCCCGCCGCGCTGAGCCGCCCCCGCCGCACAGCGCTCCGCGGCCGGCGCTGCCCCCTCGCCCCCGCCGGGCGGGGCGCTTGTCCCTGGGGGCGCCGGGGCCGCCGCCGGGGCCCCGCGATGTGACCATGGACAGCAGGTTCAAGTGAGTGCGGTGCGTACGCGGCCGCGCCGGGGCTGTCGGGTGCGGCGGCCGGAGCGGAGCCGAGCCGAGCCCCGCGCCGGGCGGGCGGGCGGCGAAAAGGCCCCGCGGCCGCCCCGGCCCGGCGGGCCCGGCGTGCGGCGGGCGGGGAGGGGAGGAGGGGAGGGGGAGCCCACCCGGCGGGAGCGTGCGAGGGGCCGGGCGCGCCCGCCGCGGCCGCTGAGTGACAGCGGGAAGGGCGGGCGGGAGGCGGCGGGGCCGGAGCCGGGGCGAGGCGGGACGCGCGGCGCGGGGGGAGCGGCGGCGCCCCCCGACCCGGCCCGGGCAGCGGGGAGGAGGAGGAGGAGGAGGAGGAGGCGACCGCAGCCGCAGCCCCGCCGGCCGCTCCCCCGTTCCGCGCCGCCCCCGGCCCCGCGGCGGCCCCGGCATCGCCCGCCCGCATCGGTGCGGGGGCCGCGCTCGGCAGCCGCCGGCCTGGCCGGGCAGGGCAGGGGCTGCGGCAGCGGCTGCGGCGCCAGGCGGGCCGTGCCCCGGGAGCGCGGCCCGGCCGGCGCTGGGAGCGCGGTGCCGAGGCCCGGCACAGCTCCCCCGGGCCGGGCAGCAGCGCCGCCCGCAGTGACCCTGCCCGCGGCTGTGACGGGCATCTCTTTAGGAGGTCACAGAATCACAGAATCACAGAATAGCTCGGGTTGGAAGGGAGCGCTGGAAATCATCCAGGCCAAGGCAGTGTCAGCTGGAGCAGGTGACACAGGAACGCGTCCAGGTGGGTTTGGAACGTCTCCAGACAGGGAGACTCCACGACCTCCTTGGGCAGCTGTTCCAGTGCTCTGCCACCTGCAACATAACCAAGTTCCTCCTCAGATTGAGGTGGAACTTCTTGTGTTTTAATTGATGGCCATGGTGGGTACAGACCACCTTTTTGCAATTCTGGTATAGCAGGTGCAGGGAAGGTTTTAGGTGTCTAGCCTGCCCATCGGGAGCGGCCACCTGCCCTTCCCGAGGCTGGAAAGAGACAGGGTGTTAAAACCCCGGTTTCGGAAATTGACAAACATCTCCGTGTCAATACATGATGAATGAGCAGACTGCCAGTGGGGAACTGTGAAGGAAACGAGAGACGGTCTGAGAATTTTCAGATTAGTTTGACACATTTTTGACACTTCTAAGCGTAGTGGGATGTGAAGAGTAAACTTAGAAGCATTTTTCTGCAAAAGCAGTTTCAGAGTAGTGTAGTGAAAGACGGAAGGCAGTGTTACTTCAAAGAGCTTTTTTTCATGAGCATAATTCAGCTAGGAGTTGAATTAGAAGCACTCGATGTTTGCAACACTTGAACTGATTCAGATTAAAACTCAAACTTGAGAATATAAACCCAATGCCTGAACTAGAGTAATGTCACAGGGAGATGTCATTTCTTTTAAATGAAGAATTTTTGTGGTTCCCTTTTCTAGGTGGCTCAACCAAGCACAGCCTTATCAGTTTCATTCTGAACCTGCTCACCAGTTAGAGGAACAATGGACAAGAGCTTAATACCAGAGTAAATCTCCAATATCATGGATTTAGGCTGTTGTAACTCAGAGCAGAATTTGACCGGATTTTTCCAAGTAAATGCTTTAAAATGCAAGGAAAGATTGTGATATGGGCAGGTTATGTCTCCATAACCTGAATTAGACTGTAATTGTGTATCTCAGTTGATGATGGTGCTGAGGTCAGTGAAATCAATTAATTTGTGACAGCCGAAATTTTCCCCAGCTCAGCCTTTGGATTTCATTCAAAACTTTCTTTAAAGAAACAAGTGTGTGTTCATTTTCTGTATGCTTTATTTGAAGCATTCTAGAAACCTGGAACCAAGTCTTGGATTTTTTTATTTGCCTGAATCTCCAGCTGACTTCAGTGGGAGCGTTACGCAAGAAGGGAGTTCAAGTGTTTGCCTTTTATGTGGTTAAATAGATAATTGATATGGGTGCGGTTATACCACTTGTTTTTAATATAAATAGCAGCGCGCTTGGTAGGCAGAGGGGGTGGATGGTTTAGTAGTAGTGGCATTTAAAACTATTTTAATAAATATTCAGTGTGGAATTAGGTTGAGTGTTAATTGCTATTAGCATATGCAGTTTATTATTATCAGGTGAGTGTTTACCGGGGAGGTAAAAGGGGTGTCGGCCATCACCCAAAGCTGCCCGTGATGGCTGCTGCAGATAGGGAAGCTCTGTCTTCCTGGCCTGCTCAGGGTTGTGTCAGTCCCTGGTAACTGCACTAATATCTTCTCACTCAGTGAATTATACCTTTAAAGTCCCAGTTGACGATCAATATCTTGTGAAAGAGGTAAGCTCAGTGATTCTCAGCCTTGTGATGGTAATCATAAGCGTTTAAAGGATGGTGGCTAAAGTCGTGAAATTAAAGTGGAAGTCAAATGATGGGCTATTCCTATTAAGTAGAAATAAAATGTAGCTTTAGAAACGGCTGTGTGTGACTCCATTAATACATTTCAGATTGATTGATTGATAAGGATTGTAGTAGCTCTTTTTTTCTCAACTGTTAAGTGGGCTATGATGGAAGACTTGAAGGCTATTTTATCCATAAGGCAATCACAGTATCAAATAAATCACCCAGTTTAGCTTTTTTATTTTCCTTATTACTTTCTAAAGGCTGTACACGTAAATGCGACTTCTTGGTTCTTCCTTAGAACTAATCTGGGTTCTAATTTTGTTTTAATGATACGTTAATTTTATTCCATACAAAGAGAGTGGAAAGGATGTGACACAGTTGAAACATGTATATGATTAATTGGTTGTGTTTGCTTCTTCTAGGGAAAATCCAGAACGTACCTTTGATTTGGTACTGAAAGTAAAATGCCAAGCTTCTGAAAATGAAGGTAATATACTATGCCTGTGATTTGTAATTATAGAAATGAATGCTAGAAAAAAAATATTTTGCATCCTGATGTAGTGTTAGCTTGTATTTTGAGTTGTTGTTGTATTGAAATTGTATTAGAAAGTGACTGGTTATTTTTAAAGTCTATTAATTTGTGTTTGTTGTGAGTTTCCATTGTTATATTTTTGTTTTGACTGTTGTAAAAATATTTTTGTTCTGAGAGAAATATTTGCAAAGCTTGGACTTGAACTATACCTGCTGCATTTCGGAAGTCTTACAGTGTTGGTTTTGTGCAAAATTTCATTTTAGCAGAGCAGTTGACTTCTATCAGTGGAATGTTAATTTTGATCAGTGTAATAGGGAGAAAATAACTTATTTTCTGAACAATAGGAAGAGACTTTCTTTGTAGCTCATGTTTGGTAGCTGCTTTGGCTTGATACACCATACAAACAGCAAGGAGTGCTGACTTGAGCTTGCGTTAGCCGTCAGTTTCATGTCTCTATAAACGCATGGTAAAAGAGATGTAGTAGTGCAAGAGTTGTCTGAGAGAGGCTTTTTTCCTCTTGGGTAAAAAGAAGATGGGATTTGCAGTACTGAAATTAAAGTGACCTCTTGGAAGTCCACTGGGGGAACTCGGTTCATGTTCTCATCTGAGGTTGTTGGCCTTACAAAAGCCCAGGGAGAGGAGGAGTCTTGTTGGGGTTGTGTTTTAGTCGTGTTAGTCTGTGACAGCTGTGTCTTAATCACAATTGTAAAAACTGCATCTTAAAATAGAGTGTATTTCTTATCCTACTGTGCTAATGGATGCTATTTCCAGAGTTTACTACTCTAACGAGAAGGCTGTAGAAGTTTATAGCCTCAAACTATTTTTTTTTGTTTGTTTGTTTGTTTGCTTGCTTTTTTTTAAGTTTCAGGCAGCATTTGTTAGTGGTGTCATATGTCATTAGAGCAAGGCTACTATGTTTACAAAAAACATTTTTGTTGAAGCTTCAACTGTGTTGAAACTAAACCTAGTTCTTTAGTTCTTTTCCTGACAATCCTAACAGGCTTTTCTGTACCTGTTGTAATATATATTGTCCTGTACTGATAGCTCAAGTTCCTCTTTTATTTTGGCCCCCTCTTCTCTTTGGAAGATTGTTCATTTAGCTGTGAAACGACTTCTTGGGCCCGGTACAGTCCATGGATACCTTCACATTTTTTGCTAACAGCCAGAATCCTTCAGCTTGCTTTTGTGATTTGCTGTTGATACAGTCATAGTTTGGCAAATCAGGTGGATTTTCCTAACTCTGATCACTGTTGTTGTTTGTATCATGGCACATTTTCACTTCTGTTCTCTCCCTTTTGCAGTTTTTGCCTTAGTGATTTCATACATGGTGTCTGGGAGCCCCGCTTAGCTACTTGACTTCTGATCTGTTCCTCCTTGCATTGTGCTTTTGGTCTCTCCCTCCACCCAGTATCCCTTCCTGGGGGCCTGTTCACATCTTGGCTTAGGCCCAGCTTCAACCTGCAGATTTTATTCCCTTTCTTCCTTTCCCTCCTGAGATCTAGGCTATTAATCCTTTCACGTTCTTCATCTTCGAATTCAAAAAATGTGGGTTTTTCTCTTCTGTGATCAGAACATGGTTCTGTATCCTTTTAGTTCCTTTCATCTCCCATTTGACTTCTGATATTTGCACTTCTGCTGCTATAAGAAACCACTTTTTGTTGCTTGCAGCTCTGTGAATGACCTACGCCAGAATTTTGCTCATAGGCACCTCCCCTGCCTCCCTCTGTAGGTATTTTTGCTGTTTATCAGTTGTCTGTGGAGAGCAGCATCTTTCACAAATCTGTGTACTTGCACTGTGACCTGAGTCAGTGTGGAGACTATCTGGGACTATACTGTGGTTGCATCCTCTGATACTCCACTGTTTGTCACCAACTCTTCTCTACTGGGTGGGCTCAGTTGCTTTTGGTCCATGGGGTGGCCAAAGGCAGGAAGGAGCTCTGATAGCTGTTGTGTTGGACTCTGGAGAGTGTGACAGGTGAGGGGTTTAGGGGTCTTTCAGCTGGCCTGGAGCTTGTGTTGGTTCTTGCATGTGTCCACAGATCAACATGAAAGTATAGTCCCCTTTTACCAATCAAACAGTGCTGGCTGAATATTCCAGTTACCATCCTGTTGTACTTGGTGACCTATCTGGGATTCGCTTTAATGCCTTTCATATCATATCTAATTCAGATAACAAACTCACTCCAGTGAGGGCTTGACATCATATTTACATATGGTATTATGAGCACAGTGATGTATCAGATTAATATATCTGAATGTTAAAGTTACTTAAAGGAAATTCACAAGGGACAGAAGTGTATTGTTTCACTGCCACTTTAGAAACGGAGCACAAGGCTTGTCATGCTAAACAGGGAGCTTTCAAGGTTGGTTTATTATAAGGCCTAACAAATTTGACAGTTACCCTGTATTGTAGGTCTTGCCTTTAAATAGATTTTCATGCTAGGATAATCTTTTGAATATATCATACTTGAAAACGTGATCCATTCACCTGTTTCTTTGCTCATGCCTCTTTCTTTCTTATAAAAGAGATTTGTGTTTAAATAGGGGCTTTTTCCCTCGCATCCCATCTGCTCCTTGTACTTGATCCTGAAGCTATGTCAGGGCTGAATTTGTGACATCACTGTCACCAGTGTTGCCGTGGAAATATCACAGCCACAAAATTATGATCTCCCTGCATGAGTGAGCAGCAGGAGAAGCCGACTTAGAAGAGAGGAAGACCTTAATGTGACCCATGTATCTTAAAGCTTTCTCTTTTTAAGCTTTGTTTTAGTCTGTATTCTCCTGCATTTTAATTTCCCTATGCCAGTGTGTAACTGCTCTAACAAATAAAAACTGAGGTGGCCTTACTGCACATGTAACTCTTAATAGGATGTTTTTATGAGGATGGTATATGCCTGCAACAATGTGACATGACGAAAAGTCTTGCTCTTAAAATTGCTTTTTGAAAAGCATTTTTAGATAACTTCCTAATTAAAACATAACTCCCAAGAAACGTTCGTTTTTCAGATATGACAGTTTTCTAGAATTCTTCCACCTATAAAAGATCATACATACATGAAATGCAGCAGAGTTTATGTGTATTATGAAATCTGTTCTGAAATCATTTCACTAATTTTTAGCATAGGTGTTTATACTGAGTAGAAAACAAAGAGGTAGGTTGATATGAATTTATCACATCATGTATAGTAGGTAGCTGCTGAATTGGTTACAGGCTCAGTTGTGCTATCATGTATTTATAGATGGATCAAAATTTTGTTTCCCATTCAATACCTTTTTTTTGTGCATGCGTTATATAAGAGTAGCTTGCATGCTTAAATATTAATTTATTAATACCGAGTAGATCATCCTTTGGGCTACTCTCTCCTTTCTCTCTGCTCTAAACTACAGGAGCACACAGTAGCATTGCTAGAATAGTGATCTTCCAACCCTTTCCTCATTTTTGGGGCAGGAGAGAAAAAAGGGTGTTCTCTACTTAAAGTTCTTACAGCTTCCTCAACAGTTTAGAATATAGTGCTGCATTTTCAGAGTAAATCTCCAAAGAGAAGAGAAAAACCTTAAAACCAGAATCAGATTGTTACCATGTCATAATTTCCAGTCCTTTGCAGGGGTGAGGATTGTAAGCATCAATTTACATATGTTGAAACATAGTAACTAGTTCATGTGACAACTTTTACTTATGAAAATTCATAACCTGATTCTCGCAAAACTTTGAGATGAAATAAATGCTGTTCACCAGAGTTTGCTAAGTGAATGGGAGATAAGTGCTAAGCTATTTCACAGCCTGGCATTTGTTAATTGTGAATTTGGCTTGCAGTGCCAGTAGCACCTTATAGCAAAAAGTTTTACATTGCCTTCCAGGCAGTTGCAGATCTTCGTAATTCTTTTCGGTGTTAGTCCTTAATGAACAAGCAAACAAAAGAAGTAGTAAAAATGTGTCCTCGATATAACATCAGCAGTAGACCTTCTGTATTAAATTTTCACTTGCAGGCTCAGAGGACAACTTGCTAACAGACATTATCAAAACTGTTGTGTTATTTTAAGGACAAGAATTACTCTTTTGCTTTAGAGTGAAAAGATGCAAGTTTTTTGCACTTTGGGCTGAATCACCCTTTCTAGGTATCAGGAGTAATGCAGTGGTACAGCTGGTCCTGAGTCCATGGCCTTACATAAGGCTGTTGCATCAAGACTGCTCAACAACTGCACCTACGGCAACTTAAACTCTTCTCCTGGCACTCTCTTGAAAATTATACTGTGGCTGGCACTGTAAGATATGCTGGAGCCTAGGAAGTGTCTGAACAAAGCAGCACGCAGCTTCTTTTTTTTCCTCTTCAGGTCTTTCTATCATGGAAAGTAAATTGAATTTCTGGGAAGTTTTCCACAGGATATGTCCAAACTAATAGTGCCATTTTAAGCTTTGTAAGGAGTGTATGTTTGTCTATGTATCTGTGCCTGTGCAAGCATATACAGTTCGTGCATAAACACATATGAGTCAGAACTTTGAATTTTGGTTAAATGTGCAAAGATGAAGTTGGTAATTTAACTAAGTCTATAAACTTTGTATCCTGTATATTGATTCTGTTAAAACTGGGTTGCAGAGGCCAGATGCAAAAGGCAATGCACAAAGCAGCAAACAGTAGTTTCAGAGTGCAGCAGCTTCTGTGACATAAAGTCTTCAGCATTTCTGTCCACAGTTTCCCAATAAGAAGATGACTCAAATTGGTTTCAGTGTGTGTGGTTAAACGAATGCTGTTTGCTACCCCCTCATTTTATTTGATTATAGCACATAAAAAAGGCAACAAAAAGGCTCCATGGAGCGTGCAGGTAGATCCAGAAAAGTCAACCATTGAATGTTGTGGTTTGGGTCTAGGACTGCTGCAGTCCTGATTGTTGAAGTTTTACTTGAAAACCTCTTTAAAGTAGCAGTTCATTTTCTGTTCAGTCGAAGAATAATTGTTGGAACCACCTTTGAAATTTGATTGCTTTGTCTCTATTTCCTCTTTAAATGTTAAGAAGCCTTCTATAGCTCTAGGGCTAGATAATGTGATTTTCAGAGAAGGTGTTAAGTAGCTTGTGTTGAATTGCCTGAGTAACTCCTGTAGTTTATCTTGCCTCTGCCAGAATGATAATAAATCTTACTGATGTGTGATCTCTTAATTATTTTTCTTTAAAGGGTCTTATTTTCATTAAATCCTCAAGGAAAAGCCATGAAAACTAGTTTAATTTTGTATTGATGGAGTTTAAAACTATATCAGTTAAGTATAGGAATTGATCTAGAAACGCAAAATTCTTTGTTTGGTTGTGGTCTATAAGGTAGTAATAAAATCTGTAGTTCAAGGAAAATTCTGAAAAAAAATTTTGGCACAGTTGGGAGTTTTGTCCAAGGGTAACCTGTCTAGCTTTAAGATGTTGATTAAGCTGCTCTCAGGGTTATGGACAGAGCAAGCACTGAGCTTTTTTCTCTTGTTTTTTATTCACTGTAGAGAGTTGTTTGTTAACCACACACTCTGAGCTGGTGGGTGTAACACGCTGATCAAGATAACTTCTTTCCTCTGCTGTACATGTTTATTTTTTTTTAGAGCATCACTTGAACCTGATGAAAAGATAATTCGATCAGTGTAATACATGAAGTCAGCATGAACTTTTTTTTAGGAGCAGTTAAAACTTTTGATATAGTCTTTATATGCTGCCAACCTTTTTCACTCTTGGTTTTACCTGGAAGGGTACTAAATAAGTACTGGCCCCCAGAAAATTAGGTTTCTCTAATTTTTTTAATCACACTGGTTTTTACAGGTAACTGTAAAAAGCAGTTATATGTTACTATGAATTAGATAAGCTTTCTTTCAAGTCTCTCATTTATGTGTATACTTTTTTCCTCAAATGTTGTGTTACCATATTAGAATTTATTTTACACCAATAAAAAGTTAAAGATACTTTTTCAATTAATAATGTGATTTTAGAACCTGGAGTATCTGTTTATAGTCCTAGATTAGATGCAGGTTTTGTGTATAAAAAATTAAAACTTTCTATACTCTTCTGAAGTTTCATTAAGCTTAACATCCCCCTGTACCCCAACTCATTAACTTGTATGTTGTTAAGTTACTGCTACTTTCCTGGAATGGTTTCTTGCTTTTCCTATTGACATTTCCAAATGGTGGTACCTAAAAAGCTTGGAAAAGGACATTTAATCTAGCCTGTTTTCTCTGTAGCACTGATTGGTTAGGACAATAATGTTTCACAGTCTTTTGTTGAGGATTATGTAGAAGTTTTGAAGGCAGAAGTGGGTAGTGTATGAAAAGCAGGTAGTGCACCACTTCTGTCCTTACGACAAAAATGAGGAATATAAGCCAGAGTTTGTCTGAAGCTCCTGTATGAGCACCAAGCATACCTGTAAATCCTTCATAAATTACAGTCTTTAAATCCTCCAGTTGTATCTAAACAAGTCTTTTCATTATATTCAAATTCCTTGCATTTAATTGGAAAGCCCCTTAGGGTATGAAAAATGTCTTCTGGGTGTCTACACTGTCACTAGTGAAGAGTGGGTGTTGGAGAGTTACAAACTACAAAAGCAATTAAGACAACTATGATTTTGCATCTGAGATAAAGATTGGCATTTTGATGCTTTTTACCTTTTCCTTTCGTTCACCAGAGACTGAGAAATGGAGCGTAGTCTCTCCAGCTTTCAGCTTCTCCACAGATGCAAAATTGCGGAGGAAAACATTGCTGCTTTTCAGTGTCATTTTCTACAGCTCCTTTTTCTTTTTTTCCACCAACCTACAGAGATTCTTGGATATATGTGTAATTTGGAGGTGGGTGCAGATATGTGTGTGTAGGAGGGGAAGGGGTGAGAGCTGCTGAAGAAATAGGTCAAGGAAACCCTTTCTCCTATCTCCCCTGCATTCTTTACCAGGGAGAAGAGACCTTGGTGGGGAGGGACGACCCTACTCCCCAGCAGCCAGAGGACAGTCCTGGGAGGAGTGGCAGGCTCTGCTGTACTCCAGAGATTCCAGCTGTAGCAATGTGGGGGCAGGCGCTGGTGGTATCAGTGCTGGTAGAGATGAATTATTCCCCAGCAGGCACTTGCCTGTGTCATTTTTTCATGTAATGCCATATGCCACTTTCAGCAGCGTGATCGGGTTTTGGGCAGTGAAATTAAAAGGGAATTAAGCAATACAAATATTAACTTGCTATAAAGAGAATTTTGCTTAAAAGAATTGAGTAGAATGAACATACTAGTATTAATATAACTAAATATAAGCTGAAACCAGCAACTTGTGTAGTGTAGTCAATCAGTATGAAAGTTCCTGTGCTTTTTTCAAATTTAATTTTAGTTTCGTTTTAGTACTTCACTATCTGAGATGGCTGCCTGGGGGATAGTTTGTGGGTTTTAAATTGCTTGCATTCAGAAGTGTTAAGAGTTTGCATATTTTCCTAAGCTAAGGTCAGCATGCTTTGGCCCTCCCACACACTGAACAGCCCATCGTACACAGAAGTTTATCATTTTTTATTGGGTACGTTATGATGCTCACTCTCTTCATATATAGTTTAATTAAGTCTTCATATATAGTTACAGTTTTTTCTTTATGTATGGAGGACTTAAAATCTGCTGAGAAAACTTTGAAAACTGGTTAAACTTTGAAGCCTTAAAATGCTTCTTTGCAAAGCCTTAAGACACTTCTCTATCTACCACTAACTTGAAGAGGCTGAAGTGTGGGGTTTCCTGTCTGGTTCACAGAAATGGTCTTTAATTCTTTTTCCTGATGATGTTATCTGGGGAATGGCAGAGACACGTAGATGCGCATGCTCATCATCATCTAACTGTTGAAATAGGTACTGCTGTTTTGAAATAAAATAAAACATGATCTGGGCTACAAAGGGAGGTGTTACATAAGTGTTCACAAAGGGCTTAAAAACCCCTGAAGCCAAGTAAAGTGTTATTTTTAATACTTAAAATAATTTTGTGTAGTAAGAGCAGTTTGATTGTAGCACTGTTTTGCAACTAGTATGTTAAGAATCTGTCTTTTTTCATGGCAGGCTGACATGTGATAACTCCATGATATTTACAGGCACATACTTGGGATGGAAAATTCAAACATTAACTTCTTCTATTTGTCTCTAAGATTTTTCCATGTATTTTGGAGAACTGTAGGTTTATGCTTAGAACTGAGCAATTTGTGTGGAGAAAGACTTATATTTTGTGAACCTGGTTTAGGAGAAAGGATTAAAACTTAAAACTGAACTTTATATGGAAAAAAGAAGAGAAAAAGCAGAAGTAAAGAAAAAAGTCCTCAACAAGATTTTGGGTGTGGTATCTTCACTTCCTGAGGTGGGAAAGCCAAGGCAGCAGTTTACAGTCATACTGTTTTCCTTTGCAAAATTCTCAATCCTTGTTTGGGAGGTACTGTCCAAGTATTAAAATCTTAATTAGAAACAAGGCTTGAGCAACGCCCTTAGATTATGTTTCCTGGATCTGATTTCTTTACACATTTGAATGGGTATTCAGAAGTAGATTAAAACCTAGGTAAAATTAAAAACTTGTGTCTGAAAAGAGCATATTGGTTAGTGTTTCTGTGTTTACTCTGGGACATATTTTACAAAATTTTTTAGTTAATGGCAAGTTTGATTATCTTAGAGGCATAATTGCCATAACCAAGGTATTTTGCTATAAATGGTTTACCACTGCATTTTTCCTTAAACTCAGAATGATAAAGAATGCTACAAATACTTCTTATTCATCTGACCTTAGATGCATATTTAACATCACAAGTTTTATTTGTTGTGCCACTTGAACCTGTTTTGGAACGCATACAAATGTTGAAAAGCTGTGGTGTCATTGTGTAGATGGAGTCAAGTGTTTGCTTTTGGGAGTTCTTTTGCTCTGTTACAGGACAAGCTGAATGCAAAAATCTGCTGTCTCAGTATTTAAATACTGACCGCTAGATGTAGAATTGAATTGAGGTAGTTGCACTTGAGAGAAGCTATACTGATAGTGATTATAAGGCATGGCATCATTTCCCTCAGAAGTTACAAAGAAAACCTTAACATTTTAAGGCAGGTGTTTCCAGGAATGGACTTATTACAGAGTGACCATAATTTTTATATCCTCAGGTTAAGATGCAGTATTTAAAAAAAAAAAAGTAAAAGACTGTTTTCTGCTACAGTGAATGTGTTTGTGTTATGTTTAAATAGAAAATAAGAAAATGTAGCAACAAACATAAAAGACAAGGATTGTGTGATGGTTTGTAAACTTACCTGGAGATGAGTCACGAGTTTGAAATAATGGAGTGAAACCACTGTGCCTTTAGAGTGAGAAGAGGGAAACAGGTATTGTAATTTAGTCTTGCTAGCAAGAACTGATCATTTATGCATTCTCTTCCTAACTTCTGGAGGTCATTTAGCTCCTAAGTTGTGTGTGTTTGCTGTTTGTGTTTCACTTCAAATAGCTGGCACTGCTAAAAGCACGTGAGGTAAACATCCTTTGTGCTTCTGGTGGCACCTGGCAGGTTTGCTCCATGGGCACACTCACCACTGAGCTGGGGGGGCTGCCTCTGGAGCTGACAGGAGAAGTTTGTTATGCAGGACAGATAAGGAGGAACCGATAGGATTTTCATGCTATGCAATGTAGCATGGGCTGTTGTTTCATCTCTGGGTGTTAATTTCAAGGGTTTTTTTTTATTTGTTAAAGTAAAGGTATTGCCAACTGAGGAAACTGGAGACAAATAGGTATGGCCTTGCTCTGTCCTGCTATCTTCTTGATGGCTTTGTGTTGGAATTGTGTTTGGGTTATGTTCAACTCTTGTCCTGTTTTTGAGGAAATGGTTCGACAACTTCACTGGTGCCTTTCAATTTTCTGTTCACATGGCAAAATTTAGCTCTTAAGAAAAAGCCCAAATAGTCAAAGTTAAGTCTCTGTCACCTGTGGTCACTTTCAGCTATTGCAGATTTGGAGACAGATTAAGTTTTAATTTTGTATAAATAAAATATATATTTGTATAAATAAAATTCTGCCTTAAGATCACGACTATGCCAGATTGGTATCATGCAGTAATTCACAGAACTGAAAATAATTAGTGGTATTGTGACATGGCATTGGAAATTTTGACAGACTCGTTGTCCAGCAAAGACTTTTGCTGGTGTTCGCACTCTAGGTAACTTTTCCCTGCTAAGAATACTCCCAAATTTAAAATGAACTTTGGTTTTTTAGTGCCAGATGAATTTCTTGCCTCTTTAGCTAAAGCTAATGAACTTTTGCTGTCGTCTCAGAGGTGGCTGTGATGTCAGTGATTCTGTGCTGGGAGAAGTGAAGCTCTCTGGCCCTGAAACTGAGTTAGGCGAGGTTCTGAGAATTCAGTCGCAGTTTCAATCAGGCACTTTTAATTGGTGCATCTGAGTAAACCCATTTTAGTGTCTGGGAATGGGCATGTCCCATGCAGTGTATGTATGTGCTTTAATTTGGGGTTGCAGCCCTCTAGCATCTTGTAAGTTCTAGTCTAAAAATGCTTATATGAGTGTCAACCGGGGGGAAAAAATAAGTCAGAACTAGCATATGTAATTAGTAAGCAATTTATAGGGAATTTTCTTTCTTAGTCTCAGTATAAAATGTTGTATTTTACAAAAAACGATTTGAAGTAAATTCTTTTGCATTCTGGTTGTGACAAAAAAAAGAAAGCTTGAGATGACTACCTTTCAAGTGCCTTGCTGAAAACATTTCTCCCTGTCTATAAAAACCATAATAAATTAAAGCCTGCCTTGAATTCTCTGGTAGATAGTGATGGTGACTCTCTTCTTTTTAAATAAACAACTTTGTGTGATTTTACTGGACACTGACAGATACAGAAAACTGTCATTGAGAATACTTGTCAGGTCTTGCAATCCTTAGAGGGAATTTGCATTGTGTTTTCAGCAGTGAACAAAGCAGCTGTTGGGGAAAATCATGAAGGACAGAGTAAACCAGATCAAATAATGATAAAAATAAATTAAACTAAAAGTGAAATAGGATGAAGGTTGGAAATACAAAGGTAGTGAATTGTGTTGACTGTGGTCAGCAAAGCTCTTGAAGCCAGTAAATCCATGAGGATGGGGAAATCCTGAGCACTTGCTCTCTAAGTGCTGGGGAACCTGGACTTCGTCTGCTCGTGTATGATCTGCTTCGTGCATTTTAAAGAAATGAGAAAAATCTGAAACTGCAGGTGCTTTAAGCTCTAAAAGGAGAAGAAATTACTTTGCTTTTAGCCCTAAATTACTTCAATCTGTAGGCTTACCTGACTCTCCCAAAGTAGGACTGAATGTCTCTCAGCTCTGAAACACTGGTTTTCTCTGCATTTCCCAGAAAACTTGTAGGAAGCAGCATTTGCTCTCACAGAACCCATCTGTGTGGCTTCTCCTATCCGGGTATTTTGGTTGGTGAGACTTTCTATGGTTGCTTGATTCTTGTGAACTGGCAAATACTCTGTGTGGTAATCTGTGTGAAAATGACAATACTTGGTATAAGATGTTCTCTGCGAAAGGAGTACCCAGTAGAAATATTAACTTTCTGGTGAACAGTGGCTATATTTCATCCACTGTCCAACTTTAAAAATATTCAATAACCCGTCTAAAAGGAGTCAGAAATATTGAGGATAAAAATTTGGCTGTGTATGCAGTCACTTAGTAAGTTATGGCCTGGGATTGCAGAGTGATCTGTGAATTGACCAGTTAACATCGTCATGAATGACTTTAATAAAAAGCATGAATTAATGAAATGAATTAAACTTCAAACAGTTGCAGAGGCCTCATTATAGTTGTATTGTAATATGGATTTAAGGTCAATCTCTGTAAGGTAAATATTTACCCTTAGTAAATGCAGTTCTGGATTTGTGATGAGAACATAACTGGGCTGTGTATGGAGCCAAGCCAGAATTGCTCACATTGTGTCTTACAAACAAAATGGGAGTTTATAAACTGATAAAAGAGCATTGTTCATTTTGTGTCTCATCATGTATGCTCCTTCTTTTATCCTAAAATAATAGGGAAGCTTGATTCTGACATATGCTACTGGAGTACTTGTGCTACTGGAGTTCTTCTGCTACTGGAGTTTTGCCTCTGTGTATTTTAACACTAGAAATTATTCATCTAAGCATGACCAGTATGTTTTAATTGTCAGCACATCTTGAAATATTCATCTTTCAGTGAGCAAGACAAAAAGTCTTGCTAGGACAGAAAGTGCCAGAACAGCATAAACAATAGTTCCAAACAAAGTGATGTTTCAAAGCGCTCTGTATGCAATGAGATCAAAGTGGGTTTGGTGTTTTCTTTCTTTATTTTGTTTTGTTTTTAGTTAATGTTGTTTTGGATATGTAGAACAGTATATATTACTTACCATATAGTAATATAGTACATACAGCTTACTTACCATACAGCTAATATAGTAGCTGTGTGCTTGTGGGTTGAACATAATGCAAAGCATGAAACTGATACAAATTGGCTAATCTGAGATAAATGTTGAAAGAGTTCATTGTTACAGAAAGTGCTTTTCTGTTATTTGATGTTCCAGAACCTTAATTTTTTCCAAGTCTCAGCAGTATATATTCAATTATTCTATTTAATAGGAAGTCATGTCATATATGTAAACCAAAAAGAAGTGATAGTGTATAGCAATACTGATAAATTACAAGAAAATGCTATGTTTTAGAAACCAAAGGAACCACATTTGAAATATAAATCTGTAGTTCTAAAGTTTAATTACCACAACATGTTTATACATGGTTCGTCAACATTTCTGGAGGTTTTTGTTTACAGGGTATCACCTAGATGTATTGGAATAATGTGAGCATTGCAAATATGCAGGGTTAGGCAGCGGCAGATCTGGGAGATGTACTTTGAAGACCAATAGTTTAGAGAGATAAATTTGAGATAAGTGTTTTCAACTTCATTAGGTTCTTTTTAAGAAAATGTTTACTATAGTAGTGGTGTTGGAAAATGGTGTTTTGTTGAGATATGCCAATTAACTTCTCTAATCTGAAATTCTTAGACATTCTAATATGATTTTTAATTGTCTTCAAATAAAATATGTGAGCAATGAAATGAGAATTCTTTCATGTGTAGCCGTGTTAGAAGTTACAGACATTGATAGAATGCACAAATCTGTGGATAAAATCTGCTTTATGTACAATGAACTGCAGTCCTCCCCTCTAGAAATATCTGTGCCCAGAAAACTGATCACATACACCAGAGATAAGGTGGTACAAGACAAAGTGTCATACAGGCTACCAGCCAAGTCTGGTTTTGAATGGTGATAAGTCAACAAAGAAAAGCATTTTATAAACAATAGATGAAATATCTTCCTAACTTGTGGCTAGATTGTTTAGTAGTTATTAATAGGATACAAAATCATTCAGCTCTGGAATATGTTTACAGAGCTAACTCTGGTATTTTTCCTTTCTTCTTTTGAGTGTCCTGTTATTGTCTGTGCTTCCTCCTTTACATGTGTGAGGTTTATGTTTTCATTTGATTTAGCAACTCTAAGGGACAAGGATGAAGAAACCCCCACATTGCAAGGGCCAGACCTAATCCTTAAACCCTGCTGGATTTTGCTAATGTTGAGCTTCAGCCAAACTGGGGGAAAAAGTGGTTCCACGAAGGTATAACACATACTGTGCATTGGTAGGATGTGCAAACACCAGTCACCCCTGAGGGGAAGTGACAAAAGCCCGGATCATGTCTCTGAAAAAGCCCGAGTGATGCATTGCTGTGGGCCACATCAATGAGCTTTACTGCTAACAGGTGTCCATTAGGCAAGTTCTGCAAAAAAAGCCAGGTCTTTGAATAGCATTTTCCAGGAAACAGATGCTTCAAGCTTGAGATGAATGACTAATACTGAGCACAGTGCATTTCTTGGTAGTAGCAGTTTTGGTGCTAATGGTAAGTGTTGCTGTCCTCTGTTCTGCAACCTGTCTTTGCACGGGCAGCTAGGAGAAAGCAAAAGCTGTCTCTGTTACTGCGTGGCTGCCCAGAAACTGTGTTGGTGTAACTGAAGTAAAAGTGAGGGGATGAGTTACCCTGAAAGTGCCCCAAAGAATATGGTACCTATGTGCTGGTTCTCAGTGCTGGAAATCAAGATATAATTGCATTATAGAGAAACGACATAACTTTCCGAAGTGTTAGTTTTTCTTGTGCCTGAAGTAAATATTCTTTTGAAAAATAATTTTTACAATATCAGAAAATGACTTATGTTTGATTGTGACTAAACCTTAATCAGCAATATATTTGTCTGTAGTTAAAGCACCTTGATGAACTCCCCCTTCAAGTAGGAGCCAGTGGGGATGAAGTCTATGATTAAGCAACACTTTCACTTCAAATAATCTGAATTTTGTGGGTAAAACAGAGGATAAGATTTGCTGTATAACCTGGCAAATATATTTAAACTATAGAAAACCTTAAAAAAACAAAAAAAACCTCTTTATAAGCTATTATGAAATATGAGGGGACTGTGATTGTGTCCTCTTGGAAGTGCTGTGGTATCTGCTCTTGAAAAGATTACACAAGAGTATGTGTTATTCTTACCTTTGCACCTCAGCAGCACTTAAGCTGCAAATCTATGTGAAAGTTAAAACTTCCTGCTGACCTGCAACTTCAAAAAGAAAATTGTTTTAGGCTTTATTCAAGTAGGAAGTTTACAAAAAATTTCACTAAAACATTTCAAATGTTTCTTGATGCAACAGCACATTTACAAGATGTTTCAAGATACTCCTAATCCATGAAAATCAATAAAATAATAGTTTAAGAACTACATGCCATTTTGCCCAGGGCTCAATAAACATATCCTTAGTTACTGCCTTGACACCGTTCAGGGAATAGCTGTTGTGGGAATGGTACCCACTCTGCTTCCTGAATTTACTGGCAGGGGCTTGGATGCCTTGGGAGGGTGAGGGGTGATTTGTCACCTCTTTGTTTTGATGCCCTTCACGGCAGGAGATGCTGAAAGGACTCCTGACACCTCGTAGGACAGTCTCAGTGTTGCTTTGCTTCTCTAAACTTGTCCTGGGTGAGAAAGCAGGCCAAGCAGAGGTAGTGTGTGTCTGTGCCTGTTACTGGGCTCCCTGTGGCATATGGAGAGCAGCTAGGAAATGGGGAAAGAAAATCTCATGACCAATGACTGATTTAAGGGAGGGAGCAGATTAGGATGGTGCTTCTGTGTTGCATCACTCTTCATGTCTTTGTTTTTAGAGGGGAGAATCTTGCTGAACTCCGTTCTCAGAGTTCAAGGTACTGCACAGATGTGTTACATTTAAGATAAGAGAGTTCATTTGATTTCTTTCTTCTTACTCAATAAAAGCAATATGCAGAGAAGTAGTGAAGTAGACTATGAGTCTGCTTCAGTTCAGGCTGGAAATTCTGCCACATTCCTAACGAGTTTTTTAGCGTTTCAGGGCATCTGATTTTTGCTTCTGTTAATAGCAGATCAGTATTACTTTCTATGGAAAACAGATTTGAAGATAAATCAATGTTATAAAGAAGTATAAAAATGGATGAATCTGCTGTGCTTCCTTTATGTTGCCAAGGCCTTCCTGTATATTTAGCAAAGAAATAACAAATACTAAAGTTCATGTTTGTTTTTTGGTTTGTTTTGTTTTTTAAAAACTGCTGTAGAGTTTCATTCCAGAAGCAAAACAAATAAGTGGTGTATTCACTTACCGTTTATTAGAAACTTTTCTTATGAAAAATGAACAGTTTGTAGTCAGAATTCTCTAAAGTCTATCTATAGGCCAGTCTCTTCGCGAATGAAGAACCGGGGAAGGTCTTTCCACCTTCCAGCCTGCGCATTGGATTTTTTAGGTGAGACACAGTGTGCGCGGAACTGAGCCCACCCTTTAATCCTGAGGTTCATCTGCCGGGGCC
>NW_020955262.1:685862-693983 GCF_003031625.1 Empidonax traillii | reverse complement strand
GGAGGACCTCGCTGCCACCGTCCAAGCGTGCTCGGCCCCGGCAGATGAACCTCAGGATTAAAGGGTGGGCTCAGTTCCGCGCACACTGTGTCTCACCTAAAAAATCCAATGCGCAGGCTGGAAGGTGGAAAGACCTTCCCCGGTTCTTCATTCGCGAAGAGACTGGCCATTATACATCGCACTGGAACGTTCTCTAAAGTAGTTTTCAGGTGTTACTGGAGGATTATAATCAGTAACCTTTCTCTTAAATTTAACTGCAAGGCTTTGGGGTACTTGAAATGACTCATACGTTGTACCATGGCTTAAAAACTTTTGTATGAGTAGAAGTGTAATTCCCCTCTTTGAGATTTAATATGACTGAAGACAATAGACAAGTAATTCTTGGTATATATGTTGAAGAAGCGAGTTAGATGTACGTTTGTGTGTAGTTTACTTTTTTTCATGTGCTGCTTCTAGATTGGTGCATATTGCATAATTGTTAGATGTCCATTTGGTTATATCCTTGAAGGCCAAGAATGAGAAACAATTTAAATAATTTTGTCTCCAAGTGTAAGAAAGAACAAGATGGTAAACAGCAATATGTAGATGAAAATGAGAACAAAGGTCAACTAAGTCATCTATGCAGGATGATTCTTAAATATATGTTTGGTTTATAACTGTCTATAAGAGCAATTTTTCTTGGCACATCAGAGGTGAGATTTCAGTATCTTGCTCAGTAGCTTAGTGGAGTATCCCCTTATCATAGTGCAGCTGGTTCCTTGTCTTGCTATCGTCTTGTTTTTTGGATTTCATGTGTATGTGGGAGGTAAGTTGTGACTGAGGCCTTTTGTTAAGGAGATGCTCTGTAATTTGAAGAACAACAGAAATGTATTCTTAAGTTAGACTTCTGTGTTTAAAACCTCACCTTACAGAAGTTCTCTACAAAAGAAAGATGTTTCTTCTCATTATGAGGGCAGGTAAAAATTCTGGGATTTTACTCATTGCGGATGAGTTGCTTGTGCATTTCTTGATGTTTAATGCATAAATGATCTCCATGTGTCCTCTTTCACATAACTGGTAAAACACTGGCTAATAAAACCATCCATGGCAGGTGTTGCAATTCAGTGCTTTGGTGATACTGGCCAGCATGACCTGAAGCTGACTGAAGTATCCAGAAAATGTCTTCTGAGGTCTGCTAAACTCTTCTTTCCAGATCTGACAGCTTAAAATAGGTCTGATGTTGCTGCAAGGAGCTCAGTGTGCAGTCTGTGAAAATAAGGCTGCCTGCGAGGAATAAAACACCTGAGCCCCTAGTCTAAAATACAAATCTTTTCCTGTACTGTGTGCAGCTTCTTTCCTGCTTGGATCCCAAACTAAACTATTACCCGTTTCTAGTGGTCTCCAAAAGCATCAGGCCTCCCTTCTGTGTGTGTGAAAACTGCTCTGTCCTTCCTCATTGTGGGTGAAAGGGGATTGGCCTGGCTAGGGGAAGGTTTGGAGGCTGCCCCTGGCACCTGCTCCCTGCAGTTGTGCCCCTAATGAGACTCTATTCTTGTATTTCTAACTGAAAGAAAAATTGAAGATGTGTCAAAATTCAGATTCTAGCCTTCTCGACAGAGAAGAAAAACCGTGAGGAGGTTTTGCGGGAATTCATTCCTCTGCCTATTGGCAATAGCTGGTGATGGTTGGCACCAGCACAGTATGCTGTATGTCACTGCTGCCCAAAAACTGCCTTGATGGATGCCATTATCCTTTCTCCTGCATGGATACCCATGATTTGCTTGTATTTGGAAGCTGGTTAAAACTGACATTTTTTTTTTTTTTTATACTGGAACATGGGCCCATGGTGTTCAAGCATGCTTGGTTTTGAGCTCCCTTTATACCCTTGGCCTCTACAGTGGCCTGGAGCGATGCTGTCTGTGGCTGTGGCACAGAGTTTGCGAGCAGAGTTTCCTTCTCTTTGTTTTAAACATGCTACTGTGTTGACTCCCTTGGATTATAGGGTTTTTATTACAAGAAATAGGGTTTATTTATTTCCTTTTCACCTTCACTTGTGTCATAGGTGATCTTTTATTCCCCCTGCCGCCCAACTGCATCTCTTACCTGAACGTGTAATTTGTTGAACCTGCCCATGAGTAGGTGCTTTTCCATACCTGTGATGTATTCTTTTATATTCTTCTCTCAGTCTTTTTTTGGGTTTTGAGGAGAGGGTTGTCCAAGGTGTTGTTATGTTATGGATTTCTGTAGAAGCTACAGGGAGAATTTCAAAGTGCTCTAATTTTTAAGTCTATGTTATTTTTGTTTCTTCTCAGTAACCTTTTGTAGGACTAAAATCTGTAACGAATCATAAGAAAATAAATCAATTTCTATTATCATGCTCTTGAGTTAATGCTCTCCATTTGTTCCTTCTCAGACATTTTGTCTATCTGAAATCAGTTTTTATATATCCTCTCAGACAGGCCTACATATGTGTGAAAACGTGCATCTTGTTGAATCATTCTCAGTCAATAGCTATAAATAAGCAAGTTCTTTGGTACCATAAACAGGATTATAGTATTATAGCCTCTGTTGTTTTTCTTCTGTGGCAGCTGCATTGTTTTGGGGGGCTGGCTTAGGTTCCTGTGTAGCACTGTTCAGCTTCAGAGTGCTGTCTCACACTGACAAGGACTTTTCTATGGAGAGAGTGGATTGCAGTGGACACGGAGCAGAAACATGTCTGATCAGTGGTGTAAAAACAATAATTTTCTTTTCCAATTTAAGTGCAGTAAACACCTCTGTTTCTATTTTTTTGTATCACTTCTGGAGAACAGTGATAATTTGATGGGGTTTATACATAATAACTCCAAATAAAATCAGTTCAGTAAAAGCCTGAGGGTGTTTGTGCTCCTGTGGCAATGCAGCAGGTGTTGCAGCCAGTGACTCCAGTGTGCAATACATCTATCTCTCCTTGGGAAGCAGTCCAGGCAGTCTTGGGAAAGATCACAGAGCCTAAAACATCAGAGGTTGACTTAAGTACTTTCATAGCTAAAGAGATTAATACCCAGCAGTCTCTAGGTTTGGCAGCTATCCTGTGTGGGCTTTTTTTTTTTTTTTTCCTTCCTTCAAAGGGCATTACAATGAACATTAAAATACTTCCTAACCATGACTGTTCTGTGTGGCAGAGGGAGACGGTGGCATGTACCTGATGTCTGATATTCCATGAAAACAGAGGTTATCTCCTGATTTGTCTCCTTTGCAAATCCAACCAGTTGAGAAAATTGGGTTGATGTTGGGCCCATCCTGGGTTGTTGCAGTTACAGCTGTGTTTTTGTCCAGGTTCTGAAGTCCTGTTGCTTTCTGCATGCTGCTGCCATGGCCAGGCTGTGTGGGGTGGCTGGTAAGGGATAAACGTTGTTGGTTTGTTTTTCCTGTTATGACAAGGATGATTTCACACTTTCTTGTTTCAGCATAAAACACACTTTAAAGAAACCAAACAACCCCCCAAAAAAACCAAACACACACCCTCATGTTCCCCCAATCAATCAAACTATGCCAGAGTGCAATTCGTTTGCCTCTTATTTTGAGACATTCTGGCTCTCTTTTCAAAACAGATTGGAAAAATTGATGAGAGAGATGCATTTCCTCAGCTGTGGCTTTTTTTCCTAACAAAACCCTGGGAATTCTTTCCAAATACATGCTCAAAAGAGGCCATAAGAACTCTGCAAAGACTGCAAACATCTATTTTTCTTCAATAATTCTTTTCAGTAAAATATCATATGCTCACTCAAACATTAAAATATTGCTCAGATCTAGATTTTGGTGTTTTTTTTTTTTTTTTTTTGGTTGTGTCCCCCTCCTCCCCCCACAACCTACTTGTGTTTTTTTTTCTGTAGATGAAAGAATAGATTTTTATTAATGTTATTCCACTTCAGTAAATTTGCTTTCTACTTGTGTGTATTATTTATGCTACAGCAATTCAAGTGTTTCAAAGAAACAAAATACAAGTCACTGCAATGTTTTTTTTGTTTGCTTTTGCTTTGTTAGGTTTTTTTTCCTCTGAAAAATCCAATGGTTTATTTGCCCTCTAACTTTGTAGATTCCCTTTCTTGCCCAGTTTTTCTTTTTTGATGACAAGTGATGTTAAGCACTTACACTTGTTTTATATGGCAAGGCATAAAACATTTCTGTTGCCATACCTCTGTTATTTTAGTTTCTGAAGGTAACTGGAACAGTGAGCAGTAGTGATGCTATGCTTTCAATTAATTTTGAAAGATACACTTCTTTTTCTGTGTCTTGAGCTCTGCTTTAGTGTATCTGCAGTGAGTATAAAATTAGGCTGTGCAAATATCCAGCATGCTAGGTGCTCGAGTATAATTTAATAATCTGTGTATTATCTTAAAGACACTCATAAGCAATTGCTGCTTGCCGATAAAATGCATTTACTGACCCGTGAATGAATTGATGCCTATGACTATTTAAACCTCAGGGCTTTAAAAGTTTTTTCTCTTATCTTTATGTTAAACAATGGAAAGTTTTACCGTATGTTCAAATAACGTCTTCATCAGGTTCACAACAGGACACCATAGTTAATTTTCAGTTGAGTGCTTTACAGGATTTTCTTTTTGCTGGCTGGTTGGGTGAAAGTCTAGACACTGAGAGACGAGGCGTTAGAGGGGCCTCACAATATAGTTATTGTGAATGGTAAGTAGGAGCAGCTTCCTCTGATGTACGGACTCCATGCCCAAACCAGGGGTACAAAGGCATAGCTTTTGTTCAGGAGGATAGGGGCTAATCCGAATGCTGCACACTGTGAAAAACCTTTTATGGAAGGGGGGAAAAAACTTGCCTTGAAGGTGAGAGGTCAGCAGTTTAACCTCTGACCACAAAACAAGAGACTAGCAAAGAATGGGATGAACAAGGGGGAAAAATACTTCAAGTACTCCATTCTTTGTTTATCAGAAATGGGTCAAGCAAATGAGTGTCAGGAATGGTTACAGGAGTTCTGATGGGCTGCAAGGGAGGCTGAAGATGTGCTCCAGCTTGGCCGTGCATTGCTACAGAGTTTGGAGCTTGCGTAGTTGTCTCTTAAATGCTCACCAAATGAAAACTGAATCTTTCAGCAACCCTTAAAAATGCAGATACTCTCCTCTCTTTCTCCCCAGCCCATACCAGGTCCTTTTGTTATTACAGTTTTTTATTCCAACCTTCCTTTGCATCGATTAACATCATTTAGCGTTTGGCTTTTAACTGTTTCTGCTATTTTCTGGGCTGTTTTTTTTTTTAAAGTTTGTAAGGAAGCATCACAGTAATAACGTCCTCAATAGTTCAACAGGCAGTGAGATGTGTCTCTTTTAGCTAAAGCCACAGATCTTTGGGTGGTCAGCACTATTGCACAACAGCAGGGGAGAGCTGTTTCCAATCTTTGTGCAAAGGCAATATGGAGGCTTTCCCCTCTGATCTCATTTCGGTATTATCAGTGCTTGGAATTTAGTCACAATCCAATTAGAAATGATGGAAGTTATGTTAACTAATAGTTAAGCCTCCCATATTCCCAGGTCCACCCGTTTGGACTAATCGGTTGCACTACTCTTGATTTGGGCTGGCAGAAGATACCAAGAGTGATTAATACACTTGATGTGTTAAAACTCAGCTCCCTGCTTAGCATACAGCCATTCCTTGTGCTTCACTACATCCAGCCCATGAGAAGCACTCCTCGCCTCCCTCCCGGTCTCTCCCAGCATGCAGAAAAGCAAAGAAGGCAAAATGCCTTGCTTGTGCACCTCTGGAAGTTTTATACTTCACTGGACATAGATGTGTTTTAGATATGAGGTGAATTCCTCTTCCTGCATCACACAAAGGGATTAGAGCTAGCCTTTGTTGTTGACTCTCTTCACGTGTCACATCTTCAAACATTTGCTTATGACCTGGACAGCTTTAGGCCGCTTGCATTAAGAGAAGTGATCATGAACCAGCAACATTCCTCAGCCAACCAGTGGCAAGGCCTCTCAGTGCTCAAGGAAATGTGTTTTGGTACATGCTTGACTTTATTTCTGCTTGGAAATAGCACAGCTCCTGCATCCTCTGGCCCTTGTCTCAGTTTAAATCTTTGTTTCTCAATTTTGTAGACATCCATCTTTCTTATTTTTAAGTATTTTAGGGGTAAATTCCTCAGAAGGGTGGTGCTGAGTGTAGTTCCATGATCTGACATGTCTACAGATGAGAAAAAAAGGCTTAATTCTTCTTGCATTCCTTAGAAAGTTTATTGGTTCACTGATTTCAAAATACGGTGTTTTAATGGAGAGCTTGTTAAAAATGCAGAGTTGATTATTAAATAAATTTTAAATTAAAGGCTTATGATTGTGGCTGTTGCTGGAATTACCTGAACAGGTGATTTCTATAGCTATTAAGTGAAAGTAAGATGAAGAACCCATTATAGTCTCTTTGCCTCGCTGTTATCGGGTTACTTTTGTAATTTTTTCAGTGGGCAGCTTACAATATAAATTGTCATCTTTTAGACTTCAAATTTGATGGAGTAAAATGGTGTTCTCAAGCAAAATGAATGATGTTTTTGCCCTTAAGGGGAAAGCACAGAAGTTGAAATGTTCATGTATTTTAGAGTAGGCACCTTTCAGTGTCTTGTATCTGAATCTGGAAAATAAGAGATAAGAGTTTTCCCCCCATAATTATTTCTTCTGTAATCTTTGAAAGCAATCTAAACCCCTTCCATACTTTGTGAAAGGTGAATGATGATGCCATTGTGTTCTGGAATAGCATTTCATGCAATACTTTCAAATTCCAGGGGGGAAAAAAAAGAGCTAAAAGTACTGCTGTATGACAGTGTGTAGTTTGTATCTCCTTCCTAAGTTTGGGTTCTTGTTTGTTTGGGGTTTGGGGGTTTGTTTGTTTGTTTTTGCTTTTCCTCTTCAGTTGCTACAGTGGGAGAAAGCTTTGTGGTTCAAATTACCCTGTGTGTCCAAAATTCCTGTCCAGACCCCTCTGCAGAGCCTTCGTGCCCAGGACTCCTGCACAACTAGGTTTCATCTGCAGACTTATTGAGGGTATATGTGATCCCCTCATCCAGATCGTGATAAATATATTAAACAGAATTTACCCTGAAGAAAAGAGAGACACTTTACAGTTTTTAAGCAGAATGTTATTCTGTGGAATTGACTATCCTGAAAAGAAATCCTCTATGGGCTTGATAGAAATGAAGAATTTAAGCAATAAAAAGTCACTTGGGATAACTTGTTAAAATTAAGATGTGGTATTTGCACATCTATAATTTTTCAAATCTATTTTTAGTGTTTTCAGAAATGACTGGAATTTCCTTGCTCTGGAAAATTCAGGGATTTTGTTTATCAGAGTGATAAACAGAAGACTCAAAAGAGGAGTTATCTGAGGCTTGCTTGAGAGAGTGTATGTGTTCCCACTTGAAAGGTGCAGCAGTGTTTTCATACCCTGTGGGGTTTTTTTGTTTGGTTTTTTGTTTGTTTGTTTGTTTTTTTCTTTTTTTTTTTTTACTAATTATGGAAACAATTAAAAAGGTGCTATAAGGGGATACCTTATTTTATGTAGATATTATTTACAAATGCATTCTATCCCATTGATAATGAAACTGTCAGCATGGATGATTATGATTAGTCTTTGTTAATAAAAAAATAGAGGTAGTTTTCTTAAAGCAACTTTTGTTTTATGTAGCTGCATATTGAACTGTTCTTGCTGAGAAGTGCATTTGCATGATTAGTGATTGGTATCTGCTGCAGCATACTGTTATTTTAATGCAGGAATTTGCTTGTCTGAAAATGTTTTTAATATTTCCTCAAAAAATTCTTTTGTATGTCTTATGAAGATTGGTTGGCACCTACAATTAATTCTTAGTGTTCTTAGCTTTCTTGTTTTCCTGGTAAATGACCAACAAGATAATTGTACTGTTTTCTTGGGCCCATCTGGTCATGACTTTTTTCTTTAGATAAGAAATTATTAGCGTTTAACATTGATTCCAACTGTACATCGTGCTGGCTTAGGTTGTGCATACATCCATAGAGCTCAACTGTTTCTCCAGGAGGTGAATTTCTTTTGTTTTCAGAAACAAAGAATAAAGAGAAAAGCTCCATGTAGTTACCAAACTGTACTGATCATTCAGATGACCTTTTTAAGCCTTGC
>NW_020955262.1:666030-684880 GCF_003031625.1 Empidonax traillii | reverse complement strand
TCATACAGATTAATGTAATAGAGTGCATAATATTTCATGCAGTGCTATATATTTTAGCTCTTCGTGCATCCTGGGTGTAGATGGCTGTTACTGTTGTGCAGGTTTATAGGTGCATGCTGAAATATTAGCATCAGATTTATTTGGTAAATTCATGTTTTCAGATGAGACATAACCTTAATTTCTGCTGTTGTTGATTTATTAGTCACTCCTTGTTCTTTCACACCAATAATACCATTTTTCAGCTTGCTAATATTTTTGACTGCTATATGATGCATGCAAAGGCATTAGTCGTGGTTTCCCTGCCCTCATCTCACTTCTCTGTGCTGTAGTGCTCTTTGGAAAGTAAAATTAGGACCTTAATTATTTAAGAGGCAGAAATGCTCAATTCAAACCTATGGATGGCCCATCTCTCTGCAATACTCCCTTCCTGTAGTTCTTATCTCCCCATCCCCTAGCATCCCACTGCTCTTCCAAGTGCACACAGGTCTGTTTTCTCTCTCCTTTCTCCCCTGAGTGGTGGTACCACTCTCTGGGCTGCTGCTTTGCCTCCGTGACTGGAGAATAACCAGCTGGATCCACTGCCTGCCTGGTGTTCCCTGGCTTTCCGATTGCCAAGGCAGCCAGCCCAGGTTGGGCTCCCACCCAGCAGCATAGCTGTGTAGCTTGCAGGGTGCCTTTGTGAAGTAACTCCTTCTGACAAAAAAAGTTCTTGTACTTTTAGAACAGCTAGTTTGAATGCAGGCTGCTGAAATGGGAGAAGGCAGCTTCTGACCTTGCCTTCTGGAAAGGCTCAATTTACAAAGGATGTGTTGAGTTCCGACCCCTCGTGGGCCATGCAAGTGCAGTGTGTTGTTTTGAACTTTAGCTTTTTCTATTAGAGTGAAATATATTGTCTGCTATTATCACACTGTTAAATTAATTTTCACTGTTTTGTGCATGATTTATTTGAGATTCCACTGGATGAAGCAGGCATGAGGCATTGAGGTTTCATAAGATAAAATAGTTTTGAACTCTAACCACATCACAGTTACTTTGTAATGGTATATAAATTGAAATCATAAGTGTACATCATCCTTCTACTCTGCTGTTCTGAGTAAATAATATTTTTGAAATCAGTAAAGCATTGTAATTCTTCTGTTTTATCACTGAAGTATGTGATACCAAGAAATGTCTTGGAGAGTTTCCTAGTTATTGAATTTGCCTTGGGATTTGTAACTCAAGAGACTGGAACCCAGATCTCCTGCCTCCAGGGCTGCAGGACGCAATACCATTCTGGTACAACCTCTCTCTGTATTTTGGGTTGCTGTTTACATCCGCTGTTTTGCTGACACCTCTTGCAACACATAATTGGGAATTTTGACCTGAGTTACTGTAAGCACCTGTGAGAAAACCCTTTGACTTACTTTAACTTGTCTTACATATTTGCGTGGCCTGTGCTTTAAAATAACTAAACCTTGGCCTCTGTGGAAATGTCCCTTTTTTATGCCTTTTCTTCTTTATTGAGAAGAATTCATTTTTCTAAGATCTCGTGATGTTTGTCAACCTGAAATAGCTGATCTGAGGTCATGCAACAGGTAACTGGCAGGACTGGAAAAGCAGTGTATCTTCTGATTCCTGGTGTTCTGTGCTGCTGACTGAGTCTGTGTTCTACCTCTGTTGAAGCAGAGAGGGACCAATACTGTTAATGCAGCTCAACAAAAAAGAATATACTTTTTTTCCTTCCTGCCCTCTCTAACTACTTTGTGATCCGTCCGGTTTTGAAGGAGTTGGAGAGAAAGGCACAGGCAGATGCAGCAATGTCAGAGTTTGCTTTACTAAAAGATCAATATATTTTTCAGTTAGAAAATGGCCAAAGAAATAAATTGCATTAGCCTTCTGCCATGTGTGGTGTTCCCCTTTAAAAGGCTTAGTGAGGGAAGGTGCCCAGTTTGGAAACATCCCTGGGAGAGGTGTGACATGGAGTCTCTTCTCCTGTCCTGGGAGGTCATTGGTGGGGAGCAGAATGGTCTCTCTTCCCTGGGGCATCAGGTGCCTCTGCAGAGTCAACCCCAGCCCTGGGATCTCTGTGTGTGCGCTGTGTGCGGTTGCTGAAATTGTGTGTGGCTTTGAAATGTCTGAAAGACCCTTTCTTAATATTTTGTTTGTTCTCTGTGGAAGAACTCCTAGCTTTGGAAGTTCTGGGAGGGTTGTTTGGTGACTGGAATATCTTCATTAACTGCACAGACTAATCCTAGAGGAGAATTGTGATATAAATGATAGTGTATAAGTTGTTTTCTGTACTCTTTTCTTACTGAACTTGGCTCTTGAATACTAAAGCATGAGAGCTTCATGACAGAGGGAGGATCTCAGCTGTTGGAATAACACTGATCTTTCTGTAAGCAACCTCTTAACCTGCGTTTTGTGTTTGTTCTTATCAAAAGTTTAGTGTTGACTTCTAAGGATTGGTATGTGAAAAATGTCAAAACACTGATTTTTCAGCTGCATGCTGCCTGCCATAGACAGATCAGGGCTGAATGTATGTGGGCCAGCCTTTAAAATTTTTTGTGCCTGAGTCTTGCTCACATGGAGGGCCCTTGGGACAGATGGCCCCTCGCTGTTGATGGTTCGATTACAGCGATCACCCACAGCTTCTGAAGAGTGCGAAGAAAAGAAATTGCTTTCTTTGTCAAGGTGTTTTCATTTCAATTCTCACCCATTAGCCCTGTTTGGTTAAGTTTTGAATTACTCCATCAGGTGACTGATGAGTTTATTTTTCCCCCGGATGGCATTAAAATGGATTTGGGGTAAGATGGAAAGCAAAGGCAAAAAAAGATTTGTGCTTATTGATCAGTACTCCTTCATCTTTGTTCTGGCTTAATGTGTCATGAACAACAAAGATTAAAATGAACACTGAATCTGGATACGTTAGAAAATATATATTTTAAAAAAAATATTTTAATTATTTTAAATCTGAACTGTTTACACATATAGCAAACTATGTGTAGGTTAAGACTGATCAATAGCTGTTGGTAGTTATGATTTTAGAGCTTCGTGTAACTAAGAATGTTTGTGATTGTTTAAATTTATGTATATAAAATTACAAGACGTTGCTTTATATAATTATAGCTTTTGAAGTTAGATGTGTTTCAGTTGTGGTGTTGTAGATCTTCAGAGGAGTAGGAATCAGCCAGACCAGGTCCTTGTTGCCAGTACTGTTCTACTTCCATACCTTCCTATAACAGCAAAACATCAAAGGTTTGAATTTCATATAGAAAATGCTATTTGTAATTGGAGAATGAAAACAGGGTAGAGAGAGAGCATTTGAAACTACGCTTTTGTAATGTACAGTTACATTCATTCTCTTTCACACATAAGTAGAATATCACTGCACAATCCCTGGTCTCATTTCACAGCATAATTGTAGAGGTGGGATGTATATATGATACAGTAGTATATATATTATTATACATATAGCATTAATTTAAATGTCATGAATAATCTAGACTAAAACAGTGAACAGGGAATCTAACCTCTTCTCCCTGTAGGTTGCAGTGACAGTGTCAGTGGGATTGGCTTTTCCAATGTATTATATATTTCACTATTGCTCTGGCTTTTAGTTTGTACCTGTAAGTTATTGAGTAATAGGTAGTTACCTACCTGTTATTTATTGAGTAATCACATTTAACTGCTCGCACTACTCAGTACTTTAGGCAAGGGGCATAATTTACAGGGAAGTCCTCCTGCCCTCAAGTATTAACAGTTGGGCTGTGCCCAGGATGTGGTCCTCACCAGCGGAAAAGGGAAGGAATGTTGCTGCTCTGTTCAGACCAGAAGCGTAAATAGGTAGTCATTATATCTTCTTTGGCCAAGAGGGAGTTCCCTGCAACATTTAATTTTTTCTTGAAGTAGCAAAAAGAGTGGAGTGACTTCTGCTCAGAGAAAAAATTTGCAGAAGCTTTAAGTTTTTGGTTTAATTTTTTAAATTGCTTTATTTTAAGGTATGTTAACTCTAATGTAAGATTTATTTTTGTATTATTTTTGGAAAATGTGTGTCAAAATAACTTCAATATTATTCTGTGTATTCTACAACCAGTCAGTTTGCTTTACATGATCACATGCATCCCTGGTTTCATGTCCAAGCTGATATGAAATTTGTATTTCTTGGAGTAATTAGGAAGCAGTAACTCGGGTATCCCTAATGTACTGAGATCTTTGTCATCTGCCAAAAGCTTTTTGATTTTTCTATATGAGGTCTCTGTGTGTTCCACAAAGCAAATATAATGTTGTATTCTGTGAGGTAAAAATGTTTGTCTCTGGTCAGAAATCACTGACATGGAAAGGCCAAGTGATGATCCATCTCCTGTGTACTTGACTGGGCAGGAGCTTTGCTTCTTCCTCATGTACTTAGTACATATTGCTTGGTAATGATGTGTTTGAACTTTTCGAGATCTTTCTCAAAATCAGTCTTGCAGCACTAATGTAGTAAAATTTCATGTAGCCCACAACATTTTTTGAGAACTCTAAGTCCCATATTTTCATTTAAAACAAACAAAACATGCTAATGTCTGTTTGCAAGGGAGTCCAGTGTGCTACTTTTTGATCCGTACAGGATGGGATGTAAAACTTGTGTTTGGTTGCAAAGGGGAATGGCCTTTGTCTTAATGTTTTCAGTTATTGTTCATTTCATTAGATCACAGCGCAGCCTGTCTCATTTAAATTTCTTTGAATAAGAGACCCAGTGAAAGCCAGAGGTATTTTGTTTTGTAAACCTTCCTTAAATATTAGCAATCACTTAAGGCATATGTGGTGCTCACTTGCTTGTTCTTTTGCTACCTTAGTTCTTAGGTCGTTGTTTCCATGATCTGTATTCACTCACGATTACAAGTTAAAAATAGGAAAATTTAAAATTTTCCAATGTAACCTCTAAAGGCACACAGTTGTTGCTGCATTTTATGAGGTCATTCTAAAGATTTATCAGGTAAAAGAAACTGCTTATCTTGTGAAGAGACCAAATAAAGGCTGAACATACTCATTTTATCTGTGCACTGTCTGTGCAATGAACTCTCACCCTGATTAAGGTTTTAACCTGAAGCATGGCTAATAGCATTGCAGCCAAAAGACCCTTTCTTTCTGTCCCTAGTTACTGAAATGACTTACTACTCTATCCTTCAGTGGGACAAATTCTTGTGCAAAAAGGGATTGACCTCCAGCTCTGAAGGGAATGTCAAGTTGTGGCTAGAAGTTTAAAACATCTACCTGCCCATAAAAAGGGGAAGAAGTACATATTTCCTAGTTTAACTGCCTTTCCAACAGGGAAATTGGAAAGATCAGAGGAACTGTCAGGTGCAAAACCTGATTACTGATTCTTGGAAAATACTGTAAATCCCTTCTTTCCTTTTCCATGGCATCTTGCTCTTCCTCCTGCTGCTGATGGGTGTTCCACTTTGATCCCCCAAATCTAGGAGCTGAAGCCCACTGTTGCACCCAGACCTTGTGACAGCGGGGCCTCTTGTTCTACTGCATCTCTGGCACTTCATGTATGAAACTCTCAACAAGTGGATTTAAATATAATATAGAGAAGTCTTTTTTTACAATAAGTAGCTTTTATGGGAATGCTGTTTTTTTCATCAGATGATTTCATCTGAAAAGACTCTTGGGTTACATGTTACGGTTCATCTCTTGTTTCTGAATCACTGTTGTAGTGATTTGGATCAGTATTAAATACTTTACTGATGCAAAAGCATCATTACAATTACTGTTGGGGGTTTCTGGAAAGTTATTCTAAGTAAGTAACAGATTTTTGTTTTTGAACAATAGCAATGCTATAAACTTGGTCTGCAAAAGTAATTTTTTATTTCTGAAAACTGTTTTAACAAAATCAATTCTACTTATTGTTTAAATATGTGTTTATAAAACTGTTCCTTGAGATTATATATAATTTCAGCTTTATTAATTACACTCTCATGTTCATGTAAGAAAACGATGTGGAACTTCTTGTTTTTTCCAGACAAGAAAGAAGAACTGTCTGCAATAAACTTTGCTTTGCTGCCTTCCTTTTCCTCACCATATTTCTTTCCCACTCCCTTAACTCCTGGCCCCAGTCCCTTCTTTCCCTTCTGCACTGACAGCTTTTTTCCAATGAATATCTGTAAAGCATCAGAGAAAATATAGCTGAAGGGATAGTGAGTAGTCATCTAGTCCATTCCTCTGTCCCAAGACATGACCAACTCTACTTGGCAGTCTTGTCTGTCCTGCTCAGTAACACCCAGAGGGATGAAGATTCCTCCTCTCCAGGCAGAGCGTTGGACTGGTTAATTAATCTGCCTCATTTTACCTTCGCTGTGTTTTCCTGTCTGAAATTATTCTCTGTTGCTATCAAGAGAATTACCTGAGATGATGTTTCTCAGTATGTGTTTGTAATTTCTGTTCCATTACTGAATTGAATGTGTGCTAATTAGCTGATCCGGTTGTATTTTTGGGTGACATTTATAATCTGCAAGTTGGATGATTATGAAGATTATTTTTAGAGTATGTTTAACTTCCCCCAAAACTGAGAAGTTACAACTCAGAAAGCTTTTTTTTTTTTTCATCGTTTAGAATACATTACTTCTCTAATCTACTCTGTCATGAGAAATATTTCTTTCTTAGATTTGTTATAGAAGTTAAAACGTGTTAGAAGTTGTTTTCTTAAAAATACAGATGACATGCTTTATGATGTTGCCTCTTGGGAATAGATTTTTGGAGAGAAATTACCTTGAGGATATGCATATGTTTTCCTCTTCTCTTAGAGTGTGTCATACTTGCCTGCATTTGTCTTCTGGAGAAGTTCTAGGTTGGAACATCTTGCATACTTCTTCTTAAGCATTGCCCGTGAATCAGTTTTCTCTTTGTATCAGTTATACCATACTCTAAGTTTTGATCCCTCAGCAAACCCCTCTCCATGCTTGTCTCTCTGCTGGCTTTTACAGCAAGGACGATGTACTTTGCAGTGCTTTAGAATATCGAGCAAAGGAATTTTCAAGCACTGGCACATGCTAAGATGTATGTCCTGGAAGGGGTAGGCGTAGGAAGAAGTGATGTTGGAGGTGCATATATATCTATTTATACATGTAACACACAAACTGTTTTATGTAGGCACTTTACAATTTCCTCTTGCTACTACATCTACTTAAAATTGATGCAAAGCTTTTGTCCCTAAAAGTCTGGTAGAATATGAGGAGAAATTCTGTAGTTCCTCAGCTGGCTATAGCAACAGCTATTTCTGAGTGGTTCTCATCCTCTCGCCCATAAAATCAGTATAAAGTTGACCTAAGATAGCCAGATCGGATGGGGTATCTGGAAAGTAATCCTCAGAGAAAAAAAAAAAACTCAGTCATTGTAAATCTCAAGATAAAGAGCATGAAGTTGCAGAATCAGATTATAGTTTGTCTTTTTCTTTCTAAATCAGTACCCTTTTGTTTCTTCCTTTGCAGCACTTGTGAGAAGTTGCCACAAAGATGTGTCAAATTCTGCCTGAGCCTAGCTCCAAAAGCAGAAACCAACGTAATCTTTTGAATAAAAAACCCCAATCCCTGACGCTGATAATTATCATAAAATCCTGAGGCTTTTTATAGGTGTTAGGGTTTGGTTTCAGAGAGTAAAGGCATAAAAAGAGTATAGTAACTTTTCCTTTTGAAGCACAAGTCACATCAGATTTTCTTACTTAATAAATGTATTGCAAGTACCTACTAAAATAACCAGTTAAAAGCCAGTAATAACAGCTGCAAAACCCAACTCAAAGCAGTTGGACAAGTCTTGGAGGCATGTAATTTTTGCTGAGTGTAGCACTGAATGTTTTTCTTGGATTGAGTTAGGAATATTTTTTTAAATGTTGGCTCTTTTTTGTTTCTGTGAAGGAGTAGTAAAAGCATTATTCTACCTGTTTAGATCATTTGAATTTAATTATCCGCTCATGATATAAATATCCTTTCATGATATGAAAGTAAATGTTGTTATACCTATAGTTGAGTGAACTGGAATTTACCTAAATATGCTTTTTTACCATTTCGACTGAGACTGGAGTAGTACAAGAGACCCCTAATACGAAGTAGAGGATGGCAAGCTGAGCAGGACACAAAATAAGGGTTGTAGGGTTTTTATCTGTTACCATATCAGGACACCAAAAGAATTTACAGAGGCTGTTGATCTTGTTGCTTGTAGATAAAGGGTGGTCCTGTGAAATGCTTTTAGCTCTGTTGACATCACTGAGGTGCAAATTTTGCTCATATTTTGACCCTAAATCCAAAGTACGTAGAGCCAAGTTTTGTTTAATTCTAAGATTGTACTTTCCTCCTGATTGTGACCTTTTAAAGTAACACCTGGAGGTCTTGCTATTTGCTTCCTTTTTTGAAGCCTGGCAGTTACATTTGCACTGAGGACAGCGAAAGAAAGAAATCACGTTTCTGTCTGATTTCAGAAACCCCAGTGATTTTGTTACTGTGTTGCTAATGAATTCACTATACCAAATGTTTCTCATGTAACTGTGCTTCACATCTGCCAAAATCATCTGCCTGGCTTTGCTGCTGGGAAGGGGTGAGCCTGCCAAGCCCTTGCTTGGCGGTGCTCTGGCAGCCTTGCTGCAGGGCAGTCCCTGCTCCTCCTCGCAGGCAATGGCACTCGAGTTTTGCAATAGAAGCTACTATAAATGGTAGAGCAACCCTTGGGAAGTCGTGAACAAGAACTGGGTGATAAGAAACGGAACTTAGGGCAGCTGGTAACCAGCTTGTATTTTGCGTGACGTCTAATGCCTAAGACTGGAGCGCTGCCGGGTGAAGCAGTCCCGCTTTCTTTTCACTGCAATTCCCTATTCCCCAGTTTTTCTTCCTTTTTTTTTCTGGCACAAAAAAAATGGTTTTGGGGAACTGATCTAGTTGACGCTGACCTGAGAAGTTTCAGATGCTTGGTTTGATTTTGGTTGGTTCCCTCATTTGGTTCAGTGTAGCTGTGGAAGAGTCTGTACCGAGACGAGACAGACAGTGTTACAGGATCACCAACAAGTACCTGATGGTGGAGTGCAGTGGGATTGCTCATTTGCAGAGGAATTTATACTTGAAATGTTTGTGGACATATGACATTAGATTTACAAGCTCTGTTAAACTATCTTTTGGATTCTGCATAGTTTTCAGTGGTTTGGAGGAAGTAATTTATGAATTGGTACCATTGACTATTTAATATCTCTTACCATACTACTATGGTAGTGATCACTCTTAATATGTAATTGCTTTGTTTTTCATGATACTAACTGGGAATAAAAATGAGCTCCATTATTGGATAGGCGGGCACTGAGATATTCAAACTCCTCTTGTAGTCATTACAGAGATGTGTTGTCAATTTAAATGCATACAAAATAGATGGGGATGAAAAGTCTGTGTTGCAAGTAATTGTGTTTATTTGATCTCATGTTTTTATAAATATGACATCTCATTTCCTGTTTTGTATCTGCCTCCAAAAGTTCTTACTCCCCGTAGTAGATGGAGAAAGATTCCTTGGGCAAAGTACATACATTTTAATAAATAATAGCTGCAGAACCCTTCCTGGATGTTGTTAGGAGAAAAAAAATACTTGTTCAACAAGAAGAGTCAAATGCCTCCATTTTTACCTAAAATGTCACTTTGATTTGAATTAGATGCATGTTAGGTCTAAATTGCATTGAGTTAATTGACAAGTTGAATTTTGCAACACATTTGAAAGGTATGTTCCACTGTTGGTTTAACATCTGACCTGGGGTGATTGGGCCAGCAGCAAACACAAGAGTGCAGCAGCTCTGTATTGAATAGGAAGATTTGAAATCAGCAGCTGGGAAAAAAGAAATCCATCAATGGCATTTCCCTCCCATTAAATCTCCAGTTCACAACAGAAAACATACAGGGGATGACAAAGAAGAGTAGAAGCCTCCATGCTTTGCCAAAAGTGGAGAACCCTCTGGTTCTGATGTAAAACTTAGTGATGAGAAGGAAGTTTCTGAGTTATCGCACAGTGCTGTTGTTATAGCCTGAAGTGGAACTCTGAATAGTTCCTGGCTCCTTGGCTGACAGGAATTGCAGCAGCTCTTGAGGTAGACAAGAGATGGCAGTTCTCATCAGGTGATGTCCCCTGGCACTTACTGGTGGGTTTCTCCATTAGTTTTCCTGCCCTTGGCACCCCAAGGTGCTGTCAGCCATGCCAACCAGCGACAGGAGGATGTGCCTGATTGTGGAGGGCTATTCCTCTGGTCCAGGCTTTGTCACTGACCTGGGTCTTGCTTGCAGGAGGACATGGACAGTCGCTGGTGCTGAGCTGTTGTACAGGAATGCTGTGAAGCTTCCTGGGTGTTTGTGATCTGGTGTAAGAGTAGCACCTTAGGAAGGCTTTGTATTGCAGGAGATTAAAAGCTTTGAGGGGGCTGAGGAGCATTATTCTTGTTTCTGTTGAAAGGTTATGGTTCAGGTTGTCATATTATATGCCTTCAAAATAATGTTAATTTTAGAGTAATATGTAGCCTAAATAACTGATTATTTTAATAATTAGCAGTTTATAAGAGGTTAATGAAAACTTCAAACTATTATTGAAATGCTGATTTTAAATGGCTCTGAACAGAAAATCTTTAAATGTGCTAGCTCTTCTAAACTCTTCCTTGAGAATGCTGGTTACATTGCTACTATCTTAAAAAATCACAAAGGATGTTTTTCTGTACTTTATAAAAATCTTTGTTTTCCCCTCTTATAATTTCATGCTCTTTGTTTCCTGGGGTGGAAAGAGGTTTTATATCGCTTTACTTCTTAATTAAATTAAAATGTGAAAATTGAACATGTGCTTAAAAAATGAAGTATTCAAAGATGAAAGAGTTGAATATGAAAATACTTCAGTACATCATATGCTACCATATGTGAAACAATAAACATACAGTTTCATAAATATGAAATAAGTCTTTTTAATAATCCAGTATCTTCCTTGGTTTTTAGATATATTTTTGCAGTTGCCTCAAAGCTTGATGCTAAGCTGACCCTCTCTTTAATATTAATGTACTCTGACTGTAATACTCTCTTCCTTTGCCTCTGATTAATGCTGTCTGTCAATTATTTACAGATCCAGTGGTACTGTGGAAGTTCCCGGAGGACTTTGGAGACCAGGTTGGAAACATGAGATTGAATTTTTTTTTTTTATGATAGAATAATAATAAAAATGCTCTCCTATTCAACTGTGGAGAGGCAGATGCTAATGATAAGAGGGAGGAAGTCTTCACCCAACTGGTGGCTTGGTGATTAGATTGCCTTTGTGACAGGAATATGCAATAGCAGTTGTAGAGCATGGAATGTCATGCTAATTCTCTGTATCACCTTATTTTTGATATGGAGTATTTTATCAGGTCATCCAGTTGGATGTGTTGGGTTTTTATGTGTTGTGGTATTAAAAATGTGGAAAATTTATCAATAGAACTTCGCCAAATGTTGATAAGTTGCAACAAAACCCACCAGAACAAAAAGGTTAGAGCTGCCCATATATGCCCTTTTAATGTCATCCTGTAATCCTTTTCAATGCAAGATTTTAGATATTTACTCAATAATGTTTTAGAGGTACCCTCATTATTTTCTTGGGAAAAAAATAAATCCTCAGACCCTTATCAGAGACTGATCTAAAGTTCTGATTTTGAAAGCATGAAAATCTGATGTTCTATCTATAATTAATCCTCAAAGGAAAGTTTATATATACAGGACTGATGGATTATTTTAGTGCTTGTAGTGACAGGCAGCAATTAATTATTGTATTGGGGGGTTTGCCCTATTACTATTTTATTAAAATTATTAATATTAAACATTAATGAAATTCAATTTTATTATTTCAGCAACTTTTATGTGAGTTTCTTACATTGAAATATCTTCATTTTCATAAAAGAAAATACAAAAAACCCACTAAAAAGAGTAAATATCTCAGTCACGATGTCTTTTTTTTCCTCTTATTTTTAGACTGATATGGAGTCAAACATATTCTTCATTGGTAATATCACCACAGTGGATGATCTGGCAGTGTTTTTGTACAGTAGATGCTGATAAATTGTTGATTTTTTTTTTTAATCAATAATACAAGATTCTATAAAGACATCTATAAGGTGGTTCATGATGAAAGGAATAAATATACAAACATACAAGGTAGAATGTCTGGTTAGGGAATAGCATCAGTCAGAAACACGTGCAGCCTGTAAAACAGTGACAAATGAGCAAAGTGTGCTGTTGTATGTTCTTAGCTAGGCATTCAGCAAGTTTTCATAATTATCCTGGCTGCAGAATGGTCGTCTTCATTGTCATTTAAATCCTTTTTTTCTAGTTTGTTTTGTTCTCTTTCTTTTCTCCCAAGAACGACTTGATCTTAAGGGGAAAAAAAAAAAAAGAGAGAAATTATGTATGAAGAAAAATGGGAGCTTATTAAGCAAGTCGAAGGTTATTCAGAGAACAGCTGGTGTAGAAAAATGATTAGAAGATGAAGCCCACTGAAGACTGGAGGGGAATCATACAAAGATGCAATAGACATACCTAATCTATAAAAAACCAGAGGCCTCAGGCAGCTCTCTGCCTTTGGGCTCTGAAAAACCTATGCCTGCTCATTGTGCCTCAGCCGCGTAGGGAATCTAGTGTTTCAGGTAAACTGCTTGTGCAAACAGTCTGTTTTAATCCTTCTCCTTGCAAGGGGAATTTTCCTACTAGAATCACTGCATTTGAACAGAATCTGTAGCAGGTTCTGCAGCAAACCCTTGAGCCAAGTCACTGAGTGGAACCAGCAGAAGCCTTCTGTGTGTGTGTGTGTGTGTGTGTGCATGGTGAACCCAGTAGGTTTGGATTGGAGACCTGAGTATCTACCAAATCTAATTTTTAAATTGTTAGAAACCAAGAACTCACTAAAACTATCAAGGCTAATTTCCATTAAAGTTTGTGGGGAGAATATTTAAAAAAAAAAAAAAAAAAAAAAAAAAAAAAAAAAAAAAAAAAAAAAAGAAGAAGAAGAGAGAAAGAAAAAGAGTATTCTCCATCCTATTTTCCAGTCATTTCTATTTTAAATGTAAAATGTGTGAGTTAGTTTTTGGATGTATCCCAAAGAATCATCTTTCCTAAAATTGAAGGGCTGTCTGTTTGCAAAGTGATGTGATAACAGTGGGCAAAATATTTTCCTCTCTTCCTGAATTTTTCTACAGTTTATCATGTCACCTTTCTGTTGCTTTCATAATGCAAGGAAAACTTGTCTAAGCCATTTTGATTTATCCCCCCTCTTACTCACATTTGCCCTCTATGACTGAACTTTCCAGTGCTCACTCATCCCTAATCCTCTCTGTTATTCTTGTCCCCTTCATTTTCTTTTATGTTGGGCAATATTCTTCTTTTGGTCTTTTTTTTTTCTTCAGTGTTGACTTTCCAAAATCATGTTTTGCAAAACGTCCCATCTGTTGTGGATGGGATGTAGAAACTACAGTTGATCAGGAGGAGGACAAGATTGGGGATTTGTCATAATCTCTTGCTCACACACAGTCCATCAAGTAAAGGAAATACTAAGGCATGATTTTGGTACCACAAAAGAATTTGCAAGATTCATTGTTGATTTTGTTATCTGCCAAGGCTGCAGGGAAACCACTTATATCTGGTAATTCTTAGATACCAGAATAGGAAGGAAAAGAGAAAAACACAGAGTAGGGAAAGAAAAAAAAGGTAATGCTCCAAGGCAGGAAATGAAAAATACTTCTCTTTGCCAAGAGTATTTCAGAAAGTGGTTTTGCCTTTTTTTTTTTTTTTTTTTTTTTTTTTTTTTTTTTTTTTTTTTTTTTTTTTTTTTTTTTTTTTTTTTTTTTTTTTTTTTTTTTTTTTTTTTTTTTTTTTTTTTTTTTTTTTTTACATTTTTTAATTTATTTTTGATGGTGGGAATAATTCCAATTTTAGAAACTCTCAAAACTATGAATGAAAAAATGAGCTTGTGCTGGATAGAATTCAAAGTACAAAGAATCACACTAACATTTCAAAGAAGATCTTTATTAAAAACTACCCCAAAAGGCAAAAGAATTTGAGACATTGTAGAGTTACAATTTAGTGTTGTACTGGCATTAGTGGTATAAACGTGAGCTTGAAAATGTTGAAAAAGTTCTGAATAAACTCAACACTGTAGAAAATACGTGAAGATTTCTGATTTGAGCATATATAGGTCTTCTGTGATTATTCTCACAAGCTTTAGATTTGGATGAAGAATGAGTTGTAGCCATTTAATGGACTATTTTTTTTGTTTAAAATGATTTTTGAATTTACATGCCTAGAGGCCCTGTCTTAGAGTATGCTCAAAAATCCCTTGTGCTTAGCAAAATTCTCATGATAAAAGATGTGTGGTTTTTAATCTTGAAATTCCTATTTTGTTTATTCAGACTGGTAGAACTAGAGTTTAATTTCAGTCTTGCAAGCTCGTTTTCAAACAGAAGTCTGTACAGAGAAAATATTAATGCTATGATACCTGGAAAAAAAAAATCCAGGTTTTTTTAGGAGGAAAGTATTTTTAAAGGCTTTTAGAAAAGCAGCCCAGATGAAAACAACACCTTGGCTTCCAAACTGAAATACTTCATAGCTGTTGACAAAGAAAATATGTATTTCTGCAGAAATTAATGTTGCCTGGCAGAACTCTGATCTGCTGATGCTGGCTTGTCTCCTCGTGGCAGTGGAGTCGGTAGCAAAGCCTTATTGATGTCAGATGTGTCCAGGTGCCTCCAGTATGGCTCTATTAGTAGTTGTTCTGCAAATAAAAACACTGACGCTCCCAGTAACCTCATTGGGTTGAAATGTTCCTTGGCACAAGGAATAAGGAGAGACGGTGCCGATAGCACCGGCAGAAGTTAGTGGCTGTGCAAGAGGCAGTGCTGCTTTCTGTGTTGTTTTAACCTTTGAAGCATGTGAAGTCTAACATTTCTTACGAATTTAGTAATTGCATCTATATTGGATGTTATTTTTAGCTATGTAAGAATTCAGTAGCTTTTCAATCTCACCACTCACTGGCGCAAAGTGACTTCTATTTCAGTAGGTCCCAGAGTATATGGTATACACTGAATAACTCTCATTCTTTGCCCTTCTAATCTCTTAAAAATTTCTGTCTTTAGCCTTCCACTTCTCTGCTGGTGAAAAACATATCACCAGGAAGATGATACAAGGATCTAGTACGGCAGGAGATGGTTTTACCAGAAGCCACTTTAGAATAACATGAAATGTGACAAGGGATTGTTCCCTGAAGATGTGGGTTAAAAAAGAATTGAGGTTGTGTTAGATTGTTAGTTGTGTTGCAGGTTTCATCCTACCTTCTCTCACTTTCTGCATTCTAAGACAAGCAGTCAGAATCTGCTTTTTCATGTCAGGCTTTTCCCAAACCCTGCAGATGGCGTCCCGTGTGAGGAATCTCTGCTGTCTTCTACGATGTTACTGTAACACCCTTTATGTTACTATTCCATAATTTATATAAAATCTACTTTCTATTTTTAATGTATCACATTATGCAGAAGTCACCACTGAACTGTAATGACCCAGCTACGGAAGTCTGATACTATATGTGTAAATCTACCTGATTCACCAGAAAATATTGGTATATATAAAGAAGTATAGATATACATGCATGTGTGTGAAATCATTTTAAAGGAAAAATCCTCTGAAGTACTAATATGTCAGTCTTCCCACAGCAAAGCACTAATTGCCCACTTTACTTTCAATGTATATATTAACTACTGAAAGTTAAGCCTGGCTTAAATAAGCATCTGATTGGACACAAAGCGTTCAGTTTCTTCTAGGGTGAAATATTTAATTGCATGGATCATGGCAGCAATTACATAAATGAGGTCACAGTGAAAGAGATTATGTTCTTTTTTAAAAGCTTTAAATAATAGCACCAGGTTGTTTTGTTTGTTTGCTTGTTTGTTTTTTAAATATTTTTCAAGAAGCAAGATAAAATCTGTTGCCTGGGTCAAAACAATGTGTGGAAGCCAGTAGTGAGATTTTGTGTTCCTCTGTCCTCTCCTGAAGGAGCAGCAGGAGCCCAGGAGGTAGGAGGTTGTTTACACTCCCTTCAAGGCTGCAGGCATGCTGTTAGGGGATGCATCTCACCGGCTTTCTGCATGTGATGGCTTTGTTCTTGTATTCTGATGAGGCATTAAATACATGTTTCATATGTTTATGCTAACTAGATAGGTGCTTGCTTTCGTGTTTTCTTTTTTTCTTCTTTTTTTTTTTTCCCCTTAATCAGTAAATTTTAAAAAGGGGGTTGGGATTTTGTTGCTTGTGTATTTAGAACTATGATTAATATTTGGGTACATTGGTATGAGAAAGGAGGAGTCAGTCTAATGAGATGACAGATTTTCAGTAGTGTTTTTGTCTAAATGTTACACATTATTATTTAGTTTAGGGATATTTTGAAACTTGAATTTCTGTGTAACTTTAAGGAAAGCAATTAACCCAGCAGAGAAGATGGCAACTTCGTGCACTCCAAATGAGCTTCATCTGGTTAAGATAGTTTTCTGCCACTGTAATTTTCTGACACTTTGTGTTTGAAAGACAGTGTTTTGATTGAAAAATACTGTGCTTTTTGTCTGTGCAAATCACAACTGATAGATGATCAGCAGGAAAACAGTGAGAGGGGTATTTATAGTTCCTAACTGCACTGTGGGAACAGAAAAGGTCTGTCCCCTCCTGATAAATATTCTGCAAAATAACTGCCCACATAGACGTGCTGGGAACACCCAGAGTCACTGAGACCCTTACATCACTCGGGATGTAAATGATGTTCTCAATATTTTTCTTTTAATTCATCCCAACAGAGACAGAATAAACCTCTGGGATGTTTATTTTTAAAATTATAAAAGCCCGATACAGAATACTTGGAACTTTCTTGAAATTTTGTGGACAGGTGGCAGCATGAAGTGCGCTTGTTCTCAGAATTGTGGGAGTTTTGTTTTATAGACCTTTTAAGTTAAAAATGTTGAACTTGATCAGCATATGGTACTGGCTAGCTTCATCTCTACCAGCTCTTTTGTTATCTTGTTATTGTTACAGGTCTTAATGACAGTTGTAAGCCATAGTTCTGGATGCAGGGGTTAGTCCACCCTGGGGAGGAGAGGGAGAAACAGCAGTGTGGATTATGGAAATATGAATTGATCTAAAAAGCAGCTCTCTTGTAACAGAATGGGACTCAAAGAAAGACTGGGGAGAAGCTGGTGAAAAGGCGATGGAATATGATGTGAAAATGATCATTTGAATGCTTTTCTTTTCATTCCCAGCTGCTGTGTTCTGGTGAAAAGGCACGCATTTGTATATCTTAAGGCTGGGTGAAAAAGGGCCAGATGAATGGAATTACGTGTTAGATATGTTTTCATTTTGAGTCAGATAAATTATGTGCATTTTAATAGACTGTATGCATATGTTAGCCATTTTTTTAAATCATACAGCTGTGATATTGGGGGACTGCATTTTGTAGAAATAGTCTCTTCTCTGTTTGCTCAAATAAGTACAGCATTAATATTTGACTGTCCTTCAGATATCCTGTATCAGCATATCGAAAATAACTGTTACTGATTTGGCTCATTTCAAAGCCAAATCAGATTCCAGCCTTCAGTAATGTGCCAAACCAAAGAAGAAAAAATTAACTGAGGGATGAAATAGTGATGACAATCATTTGGAACGTCTTCCAGAAAGACTGCCAAATTGTCATGTGTGATGTCGCTGTTGACTGACCTCAACTGCCCTCAGAATATTCCAGTCTAATGTCACCTAATTTCTTATTCTGTGATACCTTAGACTTTCTCATCTGCTTGCTAAGTACCCTCCATCCACTTGAGTCTTCGATTTGTTGCCTCTGTTTTACTTTCAGTGTTGCTTTTGTGTCTCAAGCTTCCTGCTGCATTTTGATGAATATCCTAATTAGTGCAGCCTCTTCTTATGTGAAGTAGTGGATGTAGTATTCCTGAACTCTGGGTTTGGTTCTTGAATCTTCATCTGGTTTTCTTGGTGATAGTTTTCTGTAGAACTGGGAGAGCATTTGAGGTACATTGGTTCTCCGTTACGGCTACAGGTATTTGAAATGTCGCTTCAGATAATTTGCTTACATTTTGTCAAATAAAATACTCTTACATATTGCTAGTGTTAGGAAATGGTCTGGGGTCAAATGTCATAATCCAGGTGTGATGAAAGCAAGGAGACAGGCAAAGAGTAAGACTTGATGGGACTGAGATCAGGAACAGAAGCAGCAGAGGACTTTGGGAGCAACAAGAGCAAGGCAAAGGTGATTAGTGGGCTGCAGCTGGAGGGATCCAAACTGCTTGGTTTGGGATCTGGGACCAGGAATAAGTGAAGGTGAAGCACTTCCAGGCAGGTGATCAGAAAGGGAAATACATTAATCCATCAGACTATAACTATTCCTGGTACTAATTACTTCTGTATAAGTTTTCAAAGCATTGTGGATTACTTGGCTGGTAGACTGTATTTGCTTCTTCCCTAAGCAAAGGTGTAGAGTTCCTGGGTTTGTGTGTTGGTTTCTGTTTGCAATCATTAATAAATATACTATCAGTAATAAAAGATCCAGATACGAGAAATAACCTGGGGTTACAGTGCATGCTTCTCTCTGTCCTCTATCCTTCAGTACACTAATGACCACTATTAGAGAAAACATACTGGGCCAGTGAACACTCAGAGCACTGGTTCTTGAGTTCTAGACTGAAGCTGAGAAGAGGGAAGACCTCTTTGAATTGGAGAAATCGTGCTGTCAGAACAGGATTTTTATTAATTTTCCAGGAAGTGTTGTGAATACTTGGGTTGGATTTATGAGTGTCTTCCCTGAGCATGGGTAGTTTCATTCTTTT
>NW_020955262.1:622574-665789 GCF_003031625.1 Empidonax traillii | reverse complement strand
GAACACTCAGAGCACTGGTTCTTGAGTTCTAGACTGAAGCTGAGAAGAGGGAAGACCTCTTTGAATTGGAGAAATCGTGCTGTCAGAACAGGATTTTTATTAATTTTCCAGGAAGTGTTGTGAATACTTGGGTTGGATTTATGAGTGTCTTCCCTGAGCATGGGTAGTTTCATTCTTTTGGATCGTGGCAAAGCAGCTGAAAACCTTGACTTGTAGAAGCTTTTGGCTTGTACTGCCTGGCTTGCTGGTGGAACCTGCTTCCCTCTCCTCTTAGCTGTTCAGAGTCAGTGTTTGCTGTTATGAGAGGTTGAAGCTCAGCTGGTTTACTTAGTGCTGAAGTGGCTGACTGATGCTCACATGCAGAAACACCAGCCAGAAACTGTTGCAGAGTAATCTGTGGCAATGAAGCCATTAGAAGCTTCAAGCAGGGAGCTGGAAGGTCTGAACAGGCTCAGCTGTAGGCCAAGTGAATGTACATTGTGTATCTTTTTGGGAAAAATACACCCAACTGTATGTCCGTTGGATTTAATTTTTGTGATAGTCATCTATCTGCATTGGGTAACCCGGTTTATACATATATGGTATATGTATATATGTACTGTATAACATATACAAAGGGTATGTTAGCACTTTAAATTTATGCTTGTTTGCTTCTTCCCTTTCCCTCTCTGGCCCTGGAGTTTTTTCATCTTCCTTCCGTTTTTCAACGTGGTTGATAATATCTGAATTTAGTACTGGGAAACTATCCTGAACTTAAGAAATAACTGTTTCCTTTATAAAAATATCACAAATACGAAATTATATCACAAATTAAGAAATTATAATCCTAGGAGATCCCTTAGAGATAATTTCCTTTCTCAGTTCTTTTGCTTTCGTGTGTAGATTCTTCTAATCCAAGAAACTCAGCCGCTTCATGTAGTTGGTTTTGCTACCGTTTACAGCACGGTGTGGTTCCCCAAATTCCCCTGCTGCTGGCGCAGCCGTGGGAGGTGGCAACTGTCCCGTAGGGCTGCACATCTAGGGGTGAATGAGCCGAGGCAAAGGTTTAGCTTTTGGACTGTCTCTCCTTATTTATCTGCATAAATCACTCTCTACCACAGACGCTTTCTCTCAGTGTAGCACCCAAAGTTGTTCTTTGACTTACATGTTACTTCATTTGCTAACTACTTCTGAGTTTCTGACCTGCTGATGAAACCAGCATGTCATCGTGGCATCTGCTGCACAGCCATTTTGTGAAAGAATCAGTGGAAGGTTCTGATTTTGGAAGAGCATCAGCTGCTGTTATAAGACAGTTTCATTCCCCAGGCTGAGCAGGGCAATTCTTTCATATAAGAAATCTGCAGAGCTGGTGCTGACCTCTCTGAGTGCACCACTACTGGGTGTATACTGGGCAGATGAGTCCTTCAGTAGGCAAGAAGTGACGTCTTATTAGTTACAAACACTTTGTTTCACCACTAATGCAGAACTTATGGAGGAAAAAAAATATTTTGAATATATTTGGAACAAAATATGCTTGGAGTTGAATCTGAGATGTATCAAGCGTCATCAGGAGTAGAGTCTGTCATGCCTGAAATGTTCTGATATTTTCCAGTATATTTCATTTTCATGAAAATGCGGGTATTCATTAAGTGTAGTGTTCTTTTACAGTTGATATTCCTTTTATAAAAATAATTTCTTGGTGACTGAAAAAAAAATCTTGCAAATAGGAACCTTTTGACCTAAGAGTCAACTACGCTCTACTCATGGTACTCTTTGTTACTGTTTTGTAGACATTTCGGAGACTAAAATATTCACTTTAAAGCAGTACATTCAGTGGGTAGAGTTGGGTGTGTTACAAATAGGCTCATTTCTGTCCCTTGCTATAAGAATATTCCAAAGTGGAATGAAAAATCTCCCAGGTATAGCCATTATTTTATGGTGCTTATTTTTTCACCACTGGAGAAACATCATCTGAACAGGATATGAAGGAGGTTCTCAGCATTGGTGCCAAAGATACATCTTAACTGCTATTGTAATCAGTGGGAAATTTGAAGAGTCTTGAGTGAAACAAATATTGCTTCTCCCTTAGCTATGCAGGATGACACATGGATTTTAACCTGACCTTCAGAGACTTACCTATTTGGACTTTAAAAGTGATGTCTTCCTTAACTCTAGTTAAGGCAGCTTCTCTGGTCCATTTCCAGATAGTGCTAAAGATGCTGTTATTGAAAGTATTTATTAATAAAAAACCATTTTCCCCCTACTGCGTGGTGATAGAAAATTGAGTGTCATACACTGGTGCCCCNCACTAATGACCACTATTAGAGAAAACATACTGGGCCAGTGAACACTCAGAGCACTGGTTCTTGAGTTCTAGACTGAAGCTGAGAAGAGGGAAGACCTCTTTGAATTGGAGAAATCGTGCTGTCAGAACAGGATTTTTATTAATTTTCCAGGAAGTGTTGTGAATACTTGGGTTGGATTTATGAGTGTCTTCCCTGAGCATGGGTAGTTTCATTCTTTTGGATCGTGGCGAAGCAGCTGAAAACCTTGACTTGTAGAAGCTTTTGGCTTGTACTGCCTGGCTTGCTGGTGGAACCTGCTTCCCTCTCCTCTTAGCTGTTCAGAGTCAGTGTTTGCTGTTATGAGAGGTTGAAGCTCAGCTGGTTTACTTAGTGCTGAAGTGGCTGACTGATGCTCACATGCAGAAACACCAGCCAGAAACTGTTGCAGAGTAATCTGTGGCAATGAAGCCATTAGAAGCTTCAAGCAGGGAGCTAGAAGGTCTGAACAGGCTCAGCTGTAGGCCAAGTGAATGTACATTGTGTATCTTTTTGGGAAAAATACACCCAACTGTATGTCCGTTGGATTTAATTTTTGTGATAGTCATCTATCTGCATTGGGTAACCCGGTTTATACATATATGGTATATGTATATATGTACTGTATAACATATACAAAGGGTATGTTAGCACTTTAAATTTATGCTTGCTTGCTTCTTCCCTTCCCCTCTCTGGCCCTGGAGTTTTTTCATCTTCCTTCCGTTTTTCAACGTGGTTGATAATATCTGAATTTAGTACTGGGAAACTATCCTGAACTTAAGAAATAACTGTTTCCTTTATAAAAATATCACAAATACGATTTTATTTAAGAAATTATAATCCTAGGAGATCCCTTAGAGATAATTTCCTTTCTCAGTTCTTTTGCTTTCGTGTGTAGATTCTTCTAATCCAAGAAACTCAGCTGCTTCATGTAGTTGGTTTTGCTACCGTTTACAGCACGGTGTGGTTCCCCAAATTCCCCTGCTGCTGGCACAGCTGTGGGAGGTGGCAACTGTCCCATAGGGCTGCACATCTACGGGTGGATGAGCCGAGGCAAAGGTTTAGCTTTTGGACTGTCTCTTCTTATTTATCTGCATAAATCACTCTCTACTACAGACGCTTTCTCTCAGTGTAGCACCCAAAGTTGTTCTTTGACTTACATGTTACTTCATTTGCTAACTACTTCTGAGTTTCTGAACTGCTGATGAAACCAGCGTGTCATCGTGGCATCTGCTGCACAGCCATTTTGTGAAAGAATCAGTGGAAGGTTCTCATTCTGGAAGAGCATCAGCTGCTGTTGTAAGACAGTTTCATTCCCCAGGCTGAGCAGGGCAATTCTTTCATATAAGAAATCTGCAGAGCTGGTGCTGACCTCTCCGAGTGCACCACTTCTGGGTGTATACTGGGCAGGCTAGTCCTTCAGTAGGCAAGAAGTGACGTCCTACTAGTTACAAACACTTTGTTTCACCACTAATGCAGAACTTATGGAGGAAAAAAAATATTTTGAATATATTTGGAACAAAATATGCTTGGAGTTGAATCTGAGATGTATCGAGTGTCATCAGGAGTAGAGTCTGTCATGCCTGAAATGTTCTGATATTTTCCAGTATATTTCATTTTCATGAAAATGCAGGTATTCATTAAGTGTAGTGTTCTTTTACAGTTGATATTCCTTTTATAAAAATAATTTCATGGTGACTGAAAAGAAAATCTTGCAAATAGGAACCTTTTGACCCAAGAGTCAACTATGCTCTACTCATGGTACTCTTTGTTACTGTTTTGTAGACATTTCTGAGACTAAAATATTCACTTTAAAGCAGTACATTCAGTGGGTAGAGTTGGGTGTGTTACAAATAGGCTCATTTCTGTCCCTTGCTATAAGAATATTCCAAAGTGGAATGAAAAATCTCCCAGGTATAGCCATTATTTTATGGTGCTTATTTTTTCAGCCCTGGAGAAACATCATCTGAACAGGATGTGCAGGAGGTTCTCAGCATTGGTGCCAAAGATACATCTTAACTGCTATTGTAAGCAGTGGGAAATTTGAAGAGTCTTGAGTGAAACAAATATTGCTTCTCCCACATGGATTTTAACCTGACCTTCAGAGACTTACCTATTTGGACTTTAAAAGTGATGTCTTCCTTAATTCTAGTTAAGGCAGCTTCTCTGTTCCATTTCCAGATAGTGCTAAAGATGCTGTTATTGAAAGTATTTATTAATAAAAAACCATTTCCCCCCTAGTGCGTGGTGATAGAAAATTGAGTGTCATACACTGGTGCCCCCCCCTTTTTTTTTTTTTTTTTTTTTTTTTTTTTTTTTTTTTTTTTTTTTGGTACAAAATGTGGAGTGGTAGAGCATATTTCCTGTTTTTCCCAACTTTCTGATATTGCCTAGGGAGTAATCGTCTCCCTGACATGAGTCAGGGAAGTAAAGAGGAAACTATTTATTGCTGCATGGAATACAAAGATTTCATGCATGCCAGAGCTGTGTGGTGAAGTGTTATTTATCTTGGTTTTGTTTGTCTTTCCAGTAAAGGGAGTAGATGGTAGCATTTCAATCTACCATTATTCTAATGAGAACTTCCTTTGGGAAGAAGAGCACTGTCAGTTTTTGTGTTTTTATTGTGAGTTCCAGCCAAGTTGAAGGGTTTTTTCCTCAAGCAGGAAAGTTTACCTGTGTTGAACTTCATACTGTTTTAAATATTCTGCTCTTTGTAACAGAGCTTCTTATTTTACAGAGAACTTTGATTCCATGTATGCTATGCTGGATACAACTATATCTGAAATAGGCTTTATTTTTATCGGGTTATTTGATGAGATTCAGGAATAATTAGACAAATAGAGACTCCAACTTAATAATATCTCTGAATTTTAAAACTTCTTCTGTGGTTGTTTAGGGAGTCCTATTCCTCAGTCTTGCAGGATCGTGAGGATTAACCATGCCTTTTAAAGTACTCATTATCTTTTCTTCTTGCCAAGTGCCTTTTAGGAGTGCTTTAAAAGCAGTAAAATTTCATGTGTACTGCCTGGGACAGCACCCTTAGCCTGCTGTACAAGGCAGTAGCATTCTGTAGTGTGTCTGCAGTCAAAGTGTACCACACCCTGCTCACGTCACTTTTCTGGTCTTTAGTGTGGGCGTTTTTTATTTATTTATTTTAATTTATTTATTTTTCCATTTATTTTTGTCTGTCTGTAACGCACTGTTAGTTCTAGGTGATGTCACAGCAGTCTTTTCTAAGCTCAGTAACAGGGACAGCTGACCGTCAGGTCTCCACTGCCACCTCTGCAGTAGCTACTTGTTTATATGGTTTTGCTTCTCTAAGATCTCGAGATCATCCTGTTACCTTGTTGTCTAGAATCTTTCGGTCCTGCTGCCTCATCTGTCTGTGCCCTTAACTGTGCCCTTGTTGCTGTGTAGAGCACAAAGCAGCTAGACTAAGCTACTAAAATCTTCAGCTGCCTGTCTGGCATCCTTCCCTGAGGCACCTAACTGAGTGGAGGAGATAGGGAGCAAGAACAAGAGAAGTTAAATCTAATTGAAATTCTGTAAGCGATCTCATCCTCATTTGCAGGTATTCAGCTCCTCATTCATTTTAGACAACAGATATTTTTCTGAATAAGCTTTAGAAAGATGAAAGCACCTTTTAGAGAGCAAGTCATCAAAAAGGTTTGGTGCTTAAGCATTATGAGCAACCTGATTCTTCTGAATGTCAGTCATTAGGCTGTAGAGCCTTGCCAGTTGTAATTTACATGTGAACCAACTAAATGAAGCTCAAAAATTGTTCCCAGTAGTGGAGTAGAATTTGTTTTCTGTGGGTCAAAACAGTCTACAGTTGTAGAAATGTGCACCTAACTCAGTTTAGTGGAATTTTAATCTTGCTTGAATCCATTAGTGACAACTTCTGCTACATGGTTTGGAATCTCCTTCCCCTTTGCATGTTTGTCAGTGGTGTTATGAACTGTTCTGTGTCAGCTGTATTGGAACAGAAATATATGTCAGAAAATACAGCACTATCCACAACTTACTCTGACAATCATTAGCTGAACAGAGCAGGTCTATTTTTAGGGAGCTGCGACTGCACGAATTTTCTTTTATATCTTCTGGGAGTAGAAGTATTGCAACAGGTAGAGCTTAGAGGGCACATCTATGGGTCTATGTTTTGCCACCCACACAGCACTGAAACTCCTGTGTCACACAGCAGTGTTACACCCATCTTGTGGTGTCATGCTGCAAATGGAATGGTGTGATGTGCAGAGGATTTTCATGGGACTACCCCATAAATATGGCTAGAAAGCCAATTAGTAATGGCTATTAAATATTAATTTCCTCTGAAACAGTTTCAGAGAATTGTTCATAATTTGTCTTTAGATCTAGAGGAAAATCTGAAATATCCAAAGGTGAAAATGCAGGAAGTTAATCTACTGATTGCATCTTTCCAGAGGACAAAGTGAGAGTCATTGATAAGTGTGAAAAAGCTTTTTGTTTCGAATGGTTTATAAAAGTTGGAGAAAGGTGTTGCTTGTGTTGCAGAGACCTTGTTAAGATAACATAGTTGTACACCTCTGCTTTTCAGTCTCTTCTTTACAAGTAGCCTTGAACACATGGAAATTCTGTTTTGTCCTTACACTTTATTTAGCAAATATGGAAATGATAGCTAAAATATTTAAAACTGGAGACTTCTAACTTTTTTTAAAAAAGATCTAAAAGAAGTAAGAAAAGCTGTGAAATTCAGTGGTTCATTCTTGCAGTGATGAAGTTCTATAACCTTAAGGTACCTTTTAAGTTTATTTATTTGCTTCTTAAAAGAGCTTTGCATTTCCACCCTAGACCATTTACATTAAATTTCCATATTCTTCATTGCTTTTGGTGTTCAGAAGGCAGCTATAGATTTTTTTTTCCTCCTCCAGAACTACCAAATAATCAGTGAACACTCTACTTTAGAAAGAGACCTCTAGAAGTTAAAAATATTTGTGGAGGCCTGATAATGACTTCCATACTTTAGACCTTTTGGATTTACTTGAATGTAATCTAAGATTAAAATTTCTTATTATTCAAACCATTTGGACCTTTCTTTATTGCAGCTACAATTTTCTGGTGAGTTTTTTAGCAGAGGTAAGAGTTAGGTCTTTGAAATATAACTACTGTTGCAGGCTTCACACGAGTCCCTGCTGTGGTTGTGCATGGCTTCAGAGGAAGGAAAAGGAGAAGTCAGTGGCAAGGACAGGGCTTGCCTTTTCATCAGCTGTTTTATGTGACAGCATTAGAATTTCACCTTTATTGAGCCACAATGATGAAGGGCTTAACACTGCAAGATGCTAAGCAGCCTGGCTTTGATTTAAGAATGAAGCTAAATCTGTTCTTAATTCTGTGCATTCAAATATTCCCACTGAAGTCACTGGTTTGAATCAGAAGTACCATGACAGTCTTAAATCTCAAGTAGATTTCTTGTTTGTATGTTTGTCCTGGCACTGGGTGACTGAAGATGATGGTAAGCTATGGTCAAAGAGAGTCCTCTTTGAGGAAGGATCAGAGAGGAAGGTGAGTTAAGAGTGAAGAAGAGAGGATACTGGAGTTGGAGATGTGAGTAGGGAGAACTTGTAAGAAGAACCGAAAGAGAGGCCTGCAGTCAGGTGTTTCAAGAGGAGACGTTTAAATGAGAGGTTAGCAGGAATAGGAAGTTCTAGCAGGAAGAAAGTAAGAGTTTTGAAGAAATTATACAAAATGCTAAAATAGAATAGAAAATAGCTTTTGCCAACAAGGTTAAAAAAAGGACACTGGTTAATAAAGAAGATATAACTAAGGTGAAAGACTGCAAAAAAAAAAAAATTCCCCTTTCAGTGGGAAGGGGAAAAATATTGTTACTGAGAAAGAAAATTTTTGAAGAAGTGAGGATAATGTGGGGGAGCACAAAAGTGTTTTGTAACCAAGTGGGTGATTGTTTGTGCTCCTGTAATTGACATTTCTTTGGCTGATTTCTGCCGCAACACTAAATGAAGAGATGAGAATATATTTGAGCACTAGTTTATATGAATGATTTTGTTAACCTGGTCTGGAATCTGTAAGAGAATTCAAGTTATCTTGGTTACTATTTTCCTTAGACTGTTTCTTCCCAGGGTATCCTGATGTGTCTGTGGAATGGACACAGTGTGACTGTGTCTCAGTATAAGGCTGTCCCCTTCCTTCTCCAGAGATGCTGTCCTTGCAAGGCCAGGAGCTGGACTTGAATGATCCTTGTGGGTCCCTACCAACTCAGGATATTCTGTCATTCTGTGTTCTATGCTCTTTCCATATGTAGAATATACCTGGGGGAGAACCCACCTTCTTGCTTGAGAAGCAGTCTTGTGCTGCAAATAAACACAGAAATAGTTGGAAGATAACAGGACTCTCTTTATGAACAGCAGTTTATCTAGTGTTTTTAAAAGTGGTTCAAAATTCTGAATGTCTTAAAATATTCCTATAAGGGAAGATTTTCCATCCTTTCACACTGATGCACTTGAAAAAATCAGATTCTTTTCCCTCCCCATTGTGAACTATAGAATATGTTATAATAAGAAAAAAGTGCTGGGGGTGAACAGTTACCTTGTCCTTTTAACCTCAGAAATTAATCAGATTAAGCTTCAATATTTAAATATTTCAATAGTATGATACTAAGTGATGAACTTAATTTCTGTCAACTCATCATCAACCCTAACCTACACAGAAAAAGGAAACTGGTTGAAATGCATTAAAATGCATGTAAAACCCCCCAAAAATGCATAAAACCCCCACTCATACCTCTGTAGAAATACATTAATATGCTCATTCTGTACTATATAGTAAATCTGGTGCAATTTTCACAAAGAAGCTCTCACACAGAAGCTGTACCTTCTTCCAGCTGGAGTGAGATCATGTTATGTCTTGTTCAAGTGGAGGAGGAAGCAAGTATCCTCCTAAATCACTGTGCTCTACAATGGAGACAACAGTCATGAAGGTTTCTTATGCTTGTATCAGTTGACTGTGATATTCTAAGAAAAAAAAAATTCTATCTTTTCTAGTTAATAAGGAATATGGTGTATAGCTGGAATCTAACCAAAATGACTAATTGGGGGATTTCATTTAAGGGCAAGATTGTGAGTTTCCAGGACCTTTTTTCCAGAAAACTGGCACGTATGAATTCAAAAGCATCTTCTACCACTGTTTGCATTGCTTTATAAAACAGTGATACACAGAATTAGCTGTATGGGTATCATAATAAACAAGGAAAACTAAATAATTCTTACCTTTTAGACTTCTCTAGTTTCATCTCAATGTAGAGCCAGTGAGCATGACCAGGTCAGGCTGAAGCTGTATAGTGCAGCTGATGGAAGTGAATTAATAAAACCAGTGCACCATGAGCTTGTGGGAATGCAAGTTTCTTCTGCTGTGATATAGACATAAAGAAAAGATTTTTGTAAATATAATTTCCGGTTTTGTTTAAGCTTTTTATGAGGGAAACAGCATGCAGTAGTTCACATGATATTAATTTTATGATTTTATTTGTATAAGGAATGAAATAGTTATTGTTTACTTAGCAATTCAGTTGTGTGTAACACTGTGGATACTTGTTTGGTGTTTGAAAGCAAATAGATAATCCTTTCCTTGTGGTTTTGCTTTTTAGTTTTTTACATCATTATAATTTTCCCCTTGTACGCACTTAGTTTGTGACACAGTGAGCATTTCTAAAAGCATTAATACCATGTGAACCAAAGGAGGAAATAATCATGGCACATGTGAATCAAGATATTTTGCTTTCTGAAGACTCGTTCAACCTTTTGTCTTTGGAAATAAGCACATATTTTTTCTGAGGTTATGAATATAAAAGACAATAAATACATTGTTCTTTTACTGAGAGTGTGTATGTTGACTCAGGATGAAGTCCTGACTGAGTTATGGAACCCTGAAAAGTGATGACCCATTAGGAGACAGAGCTCAAATTTTATTCAGTAGAGGGGTTACTGGAAGTATCAACAGTAATTCTACACAAATAGTAACTGCGTATGTGAATGTGTATCATTTGCATTTTAAATTTGCCTGGCAGCATCTTGGGGGCATCTTGTTTTCTTCCATTTTAAAAATCTGAATAGCACCTGTAATTAAGGAAGAAAACTGAGCCCTGGAAGCTAGGTAGGACTTCCATCTATTGATCTGTGTAAGCCCGGCTTACGCTGTCAGGGGAGAAGCAGTCAACTGCTGAGCTGCTTTGTCACTGACATAAGCTGAGAGAGGATTTTTTTTTTTTTTGTCTATACTGTTTATACACCAGTCTATAGACCTGCTGGCTGGTTGAATTTTAAAGAGTGCGGAGGTTTAAAGACTTGTCCCCCGAGGGATGCTCCTGCCAGTTGGGAAGCGAGCTGAGGCTGCTCTGCAGAAGTTGAGTGCACGTGTGCTGACCGGGGAGGGACGGGCGGCGCTGGGGGAGCGCTGGCCCAGGGAACGCTGCAAAACATACCCATAATTTTCGGGTTGTTTAGTCAAAATATTGAGCTAATACCTTTGGTTTTTTTGTTTTTGTTTTCTTCTTCTTGTGTGATAATTTATTCTGAGAGAGTACAATGGGGAACATAAATGAATACATTTCCATACCCAATTCTGAGTCAGTGCTAAGCTTACCAGGCAGCAATTAAAATCCTTGGTAGTGAGGAGAAAATAATTTCCTATAGTGCAAGAAGAGGTGCAGATTTAGAAAAGAATGACATACTATTTCTTTGGAACAGGAAGAAAACAAACCTTATGAGCCTGAAGAGAAAGACTATTTGGAAACGTTTAGGAAATTCCCGAGTTAAAAGTTTTGATTGACCTGTTCTGTTTGCTTTCTTTCGTTAGAGTTTATTATTGCTACTACTAGCATCCTGTGTGCTGGTTCCTGACTGCAGAAGTTCAGATGTTTACCTGCCCTCTTTGTGTTTTGCTCCTTTCCCTTCTGCAGTGGGCATTCGCAGCAGGATGGTGCTTGAGCAGTTCCTTTTGGGAGAGTATTATATGTACTGCTGTTGTTCATAATGGAGTTAATAACCTGTCCCTAAACACAACTGTGGCTTTCATATGCTTTATCTGTGTGACAAAGTAAAAGTTCTAAAGATTTCTTGAAGTCTCTTTTATGACTTAGAAATTATGAAAACGTTGACTTTTTCATTTTATACCACATGATGATTTATTGGGGCACATCATAATGTTGTAACTAGCACATGCATATTGTAGTCAGTCGTCTTTTTCCTGAACTATTCAGCCCTTGCTGATTAACTTGGATGGGTTCTTTATGTTTTACACTATCCACTGAGCCAGGCAAATGTTTAAAGTAAATAGTCTTTGTAGTGTGTAGGAATTTAAATACATAATTTCCCCTAATGGGAGTTCAACATGCAATAAACAGTGTTCAGGCTGGAGAGTGCTAACATCCTAGATCAACTTCTTAAACACTCACGTGCAGCTCTGGAAATTTGTAATCAATATACATTTTCTGTATCCAGAAATACATGTCTGTTGGTCTGCTACAAAAAGGGAATTGTGTAGCTTTGACCAACTGCGTTGATGTTGACTGTTCTGTCTCTTCTTAGCTGAAGGGTTTCACAAGGGGTTTGTTTTCCCAGTTGGGAGCAAGGAAATAAAATCTGTTTTTCTAGGATCTTGTAAAGTCATTGTTTAATATTTGCTACTAACTGATCTGGTAATTCACATTTAAAAAAAAAAAAAAAAAGGAAGAAAAATGTTGACTACCTTGAGAGCATTTTTATATTTTAATTAACACATTTTATTTGCCACTAAACAGCTTCTGAAATAAAATCGTGCAAGAAAGTGTGACATTATCCTTTCAGTCTATGGTACAAATGTGGATCCAGTGGATTTTGCGCTCCCTCCCCCCCCTCACCTTCTCTTTATTGATAGGAAGACTTGCTTGTGAAATCCAAAGGGTTAATCATATAAATTTCTGCTTTGGACCAGCAGACGATTTCCATCATTTTCAGCGTTTGACTATGGAACATGTATAGAGTTGTTATACCTCTCTGTAATTCATTCTGCTGCCAACTTCATTCCCTTTTCTCTGCCTGCATTTTAATTGAAACAACATTTGTATTTTTGAGCCAGGATCTGTCAGAAGTCCCTGTGGCTAGTCTGTGGTACAAGTAGCAGCAGACGTGGCTTACCCATATGGTGTGGTGCTTCTTGTAAAATCCATATGGCCTTGTTGAAGGGAATCCCAGCGGGGATGTGAAGGGTGTTAATACCCTTCAGGCCAGGCCTTTCCCTCCTGGGGCTTCTGTGGCATTGTCTTTGCAATCTGCCAAAGCACAAACTTAATTCCTTTTTAATAATCAATTATTTCAGTCCAGGAACTTGTGCTGTATTTTTTCAAACTTATATTCCTTGAATTTATTATTTTTATGAATATTTTTGGTCATTTTTTAAAAGCAAACCTTTGAAAAGCCTTTTCAAAAACATAACTTTATTTCTTTTACTTACATTTTCAGGAAGTGCTGAACAGCGTTCCAAAGTTCTGCTTTCCTTTTGACATTGAAAGGTATGTGCTACAGTTATCATTTATTTAAAAATTTTTAATAAAAAAATATATTTAGCATAATTGCAAGCAAGGATTTAAAGAAAAGGAAAATGTAATGTACTCCGTAAGCTTACACCTGCAGATGAGAAAACATGCTCTTTGTTGTTCAAGTAAGTATGAAGTCACTAGTAGGAAGCTATCACAGCAAAATGCAACCTTTACAGAATTTTTGGGATATCTCTGTCAAGGTAGAGCTACGTTCTGACTCCCAGTTTTGTCCATTTTAATTGTAAACACCATCTGTGTTAGTATAAGGATATAACATAGTTTCCTTCAAGCAGCAAGCTTCATAAAAATGTTACCAGGATATAAAAACTCACTGAGCAGTACTGCAAACATGTTGGTTTGAGTTCAAAGAAATGGAGACTTTAATTGCATGGAAGTAGCTGAATATGCAATTGATTTTTCTCAGAGAAGAATCAAGACCGTTATTTATAATTAATAGTCCTTACCTTTCTGCTATCAGTTATAATCTGTCTTCCATGTAATGATGCCAGTCATTTAAATTGTTCATATTAAATGTTTTTATTAATGAAAATATTTATTTGGGCTTGTCAAAATGATTAATGGTAATTAATTTAATAGATTGAACTCATTTGGTTTGGAAAACTCGTTATGTCCGAATTGGCAAAGATTAAATTAGAAACTTGATTTGCGTGATTAATGAAAGATATATCCAGGTACTGTGTGGGTTGAACCAGTTTCAGAACATGGACATCAGTTGTAGATGGAGATTCAGAGATGAGAAGCATTTTTCAGATGCAAGAAGCTGCTCTCTGTGGAGTAAAAGATGATGTGTGTGTGTGTAGAGAGGAAAGAAGAATCTTTGCAGGAAAACACACTGGCAAAATAAAGATGGTCATAAACACAACTTCCCTGAAGTAAACTAGGTTCAGTTTTTTATAGATGAATTTAATTAAGTTGTTTGGGGTTTGAACTGGTTAAGCTCACTGTCCTTTAAGCTGTTTTAATGACTTAACTAATACGATTGTCAGTGTTGGCTTTAAAGCATTAAAGTCTTTAATGTGCTTAAGATATGTACAGAATTGTTTAAAATTGGTAATGAAGATAAATAATGGAAATAAAATTTGAGAATAACAGAAAAAGGTGAGGTTCTGTTGCTGCCATCCAGTGGCAAGAAGATAATCAGTGGCAGCAAACAATTATTTTCAAATAACTGTCCTTAACTATTCCTGTTGAACCATTCAGAAGGCACTTGGCTGCTTGTATGAGATGGATGAACTTAATCAATAAACTGTGGGAATACATGAATTTATAGTACAGCTAAGTAGGTATTTGAACTGAGTGTCTGAAGAGGTAAAAAACAAAGAAAATGGAAAAAAAAAAAAAGAAGATAGAAAGTTATGGGATGTTTGTTGTCTGTCCGTTAATACCCTCTGTGCCCCCATCCCCAGACATGCTTTTTGACTGTTGGCCCCGTGCTTGACCGTCAAGCAGTGATCTCAAAGGTGCCAGATTTCTGCAGATTTTGTAAAAACTGGCGGTTGGGCAGAAGGAGGAGAGGTTCCTGGGAGCTGAGACACACTGACGAGGAGAACAAAACCGACGTGTTCGGTCTGGCCCAGTGACGGCTCAGGCGGCACCGCGGGGTCTTTAAAACAAGGTGCCGCACTCGCAGCTTCCTGCGTAGCTGGGAGCTGAGTTGTGGGGATTTGTGGGAGAACCGAAGGCAGTGCGGGATCCCGAGAGTATAAAAGAGCACAGACAAGGAGGAGGGGCAGAGCTGCTGTGGAGGAAAAGAGAGAAATGCTGGAAGCTCATTCAGGAAAGCAGGAACTGTTTACTGGCAAGCTGTTTGTGTGAACAGCTTACTGGCTACTTGGAGTATTTGCTGTTTGCTTCTCACTTCAAGCATCTTCTATAGTGTGGACATATAGTATTTATTTTTCTTTTCTTTTTTTTTTTTTTTTTTTTTTTTTTTTTTTTTTTTTTTTTTTTTAAGAAAACCAACTGTATTCTGCTTTCTTAGTGTTTTTTGGTTGGTTGGTTTTGTTTGTTTTTTTTTGTTTTTGGTTTTTGAAATCTGAATGATAAAGAAAAGCGTTGGGAAAAACAGTTCTGTAGCTCCTTTTTATATGGCTCTTTCCAAGGAACATTTAAGATGTGACAAGCATTTTAGTTTTTGTCTAGCCATATATGTGCTTTTTGATTGCCTGATGAAAAAATATATGTATTTTTGTCTTGTATAGAGGATCAGGGTAGATGAATACACCTAATACGCCCAGGTATTTTATAGACAGGTTCCAATGACAATTTCTGTACAGAAAGCTTTTATTGAACCGAAATACAAAATATCTGTTTCATTGATTGAACATGTTGAACTTTAGAAAGCTTAGTTTGTCAGCCTGTATCATGTCTACTACACATGTATAAACTACTTCAAGCAATATCTGAGCCTATTAAGAGCTAGAAATTACCAGTGCTAAAGTGATAACTTCCACTGATTCTGCCTATCAGGATACTCAGAACAAAAAAAATGTGACTCTGTTCCGTAGATTGCCTCTGTATTTCTATTATAGAGCAGAGTTATAGGAAATGGAGTGTTATTTCTGTTATCTAGATAAATAAAACTCATTAAAATAGGAAATCAACATTCTTCAAATTATGGAAATAGGAAAGTTAAAACACCACTAAAGCACAGTGGTAAAATCATCATCAACTGTTTTCTTTCAGCTCACCTATATTAATTACTGACTTAACTGAAAAATGAATGACATGAGAATCTATATTTGGTTTTCTTTTATTCACTGTACCACAGTGATCATAGACAGAGATCCAGATTTAGTTCTCACTATTTGATGCTGCTTCCATCCTCTCACCAGATGTACTTTATCTTTTATGCATGTTATAAATAACTGTACACTACTTGTTCTAATTATTAAAAATATATACTTTGAATAGTGATTAAAAATCTAGAGGTAAATCCCATTAAATTTAAACTTTAAGTCAAGCCAATAGAGGCACAATGGTGTTAAAAAATTCTTTGACCATCACTTAAACTTTGAGTTTTGTGTATAATTTTTTATTGAAAGCAAGCGCATATTTTCATTACTGCTGGTTATGGCTTACATTTTATTTTGAAGGGATTAAGAAATGAATTGCATCATAGAAGTTCTTGAGCATTTGCTTCAAGAACCTGGTTTTTTTTAATGAATAAATTATTTTATGTTTAATAAATGATGCAGTTGTATAACATTCTAACAGTTTCCTTATATATATTTACAAATAAGTTCCCTTTAGTACACAATTCCTTTGTTTTTTTTGTATGGACTACGAAGATTTAACGTTTGAGGATATAGAGATTTTTAATTTCCTTTTAGTGTTTGCTAAAGTAATGTTAATGCATCAGTCAAAAACGCTTTGTCCTCTCTTGTTCTTTGAGTCCTTTGTGTAGATTTTACACGTTTTTCTGCACTTTTCTTTCTCCAATAGTCGTTTTTATTTTCACTCTCAATCCAAAATTCAGGTGTGGCTTTGCAGAGTCACACACTGCAATCTCTGCATCTGTCAGTTATCTAGGTGGGTGGTGAATAGTGAACAAGCGACCTCTCCTCTTGTTCCTTTTGGAACCATTTCATATTCAGTCCAAAGTTGTGCCACGTCACTGCTTGACCCCTCGATTTTATCTGTGCTTTGAATCTCTCCCACTTCTCTCCGCCATTAGTACCTCCCCTCACTTCTTTCATTCCTCAGTCTTTTCCCTTTCAGGATGAATTTTTCCTGCTGAATGTGTAGCCCATATACCTCTTTAGATAAGACACTTTGGGAACTGCCTGTAGGATCAGCATGGAGACAGTGATAGGTATCTCATTAATTCTTCCTGCGATGCTCAATCAATCGCAGGGAAGTGTTAGGTTTTGGAGCATAAGCAGTGATGCTGCTGCTGCAGTAGAGGATTTCTCTTTAGCAGCAGAATATCACTGAAGTATGGGAATTAATTATTTAACTCCTAATCTGTTAGGAGTAATAATATGAGTAATGATGGTTGGAGTGACATCACTGTCACTCTCCTGTTCCTGGCTAATGCTGTTTCTGTTATTTCTGGTGAAAGTCTGGGCAGAAACAAAGCAAGTGCAAAACAGTGGCTGTAGAGATCACTGGATTTGCAGATCTTGAGAAAGGCAGTTATATCTTACATGAAAATTTTGCCTTCGAGTAAATAGTTGAGAATGAAAAGTCAATAATCAAGAAAGTATTTCAAGCTCTAGAGGTGAAGATAAATAAAATAGCATTTCCTGTACACTTCAGTTGTTGCAATCAGTTTGCTTCCTGTTCCTTTTTTTTCTGAATTGTAAGGGGTTGGGGCTTCTGGGAAGCAGAGCTAAAATGAGAACTCATTTGGAGCAGAGCAGCCCTCCACACAGGGAGCCTGAGCTGTGGAGTTGTTGGAGGGGGCCTGGAAATGGAGATAATAATCCCTGAAGCTTGGATTTGGGGTTAGTGATTAGTTGAAGACTGCCCAACTCTGGGTTGCTGTCTCTCTGTTCTCTCCATCAACTTGTACCACTACCTTAAACATCTGTTTTCCAAATTCCTGCTTGAAATGGTTTCTAATCTATTCTTTGATTTGGGGAAAATGAGGATGAATTTGCTTTTCAGCATTTAGTTTGGGAGTTGAAATACCTGTGGAATTTTCAGGTTCAAAACTTCAAGCAGAACTATGAACTTCAGTTACACTGGTCAAATACATGAATGTGACATTTTATAATTAATTATACTGGTAACTTTATGACTTATTTTTGAAAAGAAAACAGAAATCTGTATTCCCATGCATAGAGTCTTTAATTTTTTGAAACTCTTTAAAAATTCCTGAAATTCTAAGAAAAAAATAATTTCAAATATCTACTGTATTCTAAACTAATTAATTTGGAAGAAGAACAATTTTTATTGAGAATAAGAGGTACATTTATTGATGAAATATGCTGTTTTTTGTTTGAAGTAGAGTTTCAATTCCTGCCTTAATCAGCTCTCTCAAGACTCTCTTAAAATGAGGCCTGAGTGATGGCTGTAATGTAAACAAAAACCTTTAAAATTACTCTTTACCTATTCCGTGGGTACCAAGGAGCCTTTTCTGCATTGTGTAGGTAAATACTTAAAGAATTTTAAAACCTATTTTTATTTCTTTAGTGAACTGTAATAACCTTGAAAGAGCCCATTGTAGTCTGCAGGGTTAATAAGTATTTACACACATTCTTCACTATTAGTGATTTATTATTGCTGAACTAAGATTAAAAGTAAGCATGCAGGGCAAGAGTTGAAAGCAAGTCAAAAGCAAGGCAGAGGAATGAGTGAGGAGAAGGTTAGTGATGCTTGGGAACAGTTTGTGCCTGCTCTCCCCTTGCAAGTGAGCAGTTCATGCTCTCCTCAAGTCACCAACTAGACCAGTGTTCTGCAGGAAGGTTTTGAGGCTTGGCCAGTTGAACCTGTGATCCAGTAAAAAGTCTAGATAATGTTTTGTTTTAGGAATTCTGGTATGTAATAATTGCGTTTTACCTGTGCTGATTTTCATGGTAAGAAAACCTTGAGAGGCATCAGTGCTGTGGTTTAGTAGCAGTGCCAGGAGCTGCTGCCTGCCTCTGGAGGTGAGATGATTTCTGAACAACTGAATGTGCCATGATGAAACAGAGAGGCACAGTCCCCAGGTCACTTGGCCCAACATTTTGTCTGCATGATGGAACATGCTATATATATGTTAAAAACTGTAGTGCTAGCACTTCTGGAATGTTTTGTGTATCTGGTTTATGCATTGTGGTTGTCAGTTGATAGGCAGAAATCCCCAATCAACATTTGTTTTTCTCTGTAAGGCTTGCATATAGTCAGTTTTAATTCTGCTGAAGAGGAGTAAAAAAACAGGCCTCCTTGCTGCCCCCACATCTTAAGGGGAGCTCTCAAATTAGAAACCTAGAATTAATTCAGTATTTTAAACTCTGATCAGAAAATGTTGTCCAGATGGATGGTCACTGGCTTCTGTTAGCTGTTCTTTTGAAGCAAATGGGACCAAATGCAAACTTTTGGGTTCTTGGGGAAATGCGGTTTTTACTCATGGAGTTTTTCTCATATTAAAAATCTATAACTTGCTGCTTACATCTCCTTCTAAACTGTGTGGGAAGCAGTTTTGAAGCTGGGCGACCTTTACATTGACTGTCAAAACATAGAACTGTCTCTCTTAAAAAAGCAAAGAAAAGATATTGATTTGGAGGTGGTGAGATGGCATTGGAATTGCTTCCCACTGAACTCATAACTTGACTGGGCTATTTTTAATAGAAAATATCAGAATTTAAATCTCATTTTTAAAGTGACTGTGTGTAGGGAGATTTTGTTATTCTTTATTTGCAATGCTGGTTATTTTCCCATGTCATCTTCAGGTTTTGGGAAGGGAGGCTGCACATGGCTGGAAGCAGGAGATCCTAACTGATGTGAGGTTTTGGGCTAAGGAATTGTGTCCAGGAAGTAATGGTGAAGTCATTTGTCTGATGTACATGTCCGTAGTACATCAAAACCAATGCCTGCATAGATGGACATGTATTAACAGTTGCTGGTTGTGAGTTATCAGTGATCTCTTTAGGTTAAGATGATGGTACACGGAGACCCCAGCCTAACCATTCCAGGTGTTCTGTGGTGTAAGGAGAAACCAGTCAGGGCTCTGAAAGCTCCAACCTAACAGTGGGAGACAGCAGAACAAAAGAGGGAGGGAGCAGGAGGCAGCCAAGGTCACTGCACTGCACTGCCAGTGCTCCTGACCGAGCAGCTGCTGCTGAGGTGCTGTGTGAGTCCCTGGCCACAGTGTGCACAGGGGCACTGAAACCACACTGCAGGTTTCATGGCAGTGTGCTCTCAGGAATAAAGAGGAAAATGCAGAGATGTGAAATAGAAAATTGCTTGGTTGGCAGGGGAGTAATAATGCCCTATTATTGATGACTCTCCATGGTACAGAACCTGAGCAAGGAAAGCCTGAGTGAAAGCCATTGAGCGTTTACTGTTTAAAGAGCACAACTAGGGTTGTTCCAGTCAGTTGAAGACAACTGATTAAAGTGCTTGTTCTAATGAATTAATTACCTAACTAAAAAAAGTCCATTCATTGTCATAGGTTTCCAGGGGTTATATTGGACTTGGTATATCTTGTAATGTTGTATGCACAGGGTTTTGTTTTAGCCTTGTCACTGTATGTTCATGAGGGACTAAACTAAACTGAGAAGAGTGGGAGACTGCAATCTGAGTAGTGGTACCACTTAACTAATCTTTAAGCTTTTGTCATACATGTGTTAAACAGTATAATGTCCCTGTGTCCTGTGTAACTTCTCTTACCCTTTGATCATCTGCTACTTTCTTTTCCCTAGGGGAAAATTTTCTATATTTTATTTTGGTGGAGATCTTAAAAAAAACCAAACAAGCGAACCAGCAAGAAACCAGCCAAAACCACAACAAAAAAAAACCCCAACCCATATTGCAAGGGATAAATTAGAAAAATACTTTGTGGTCTTGGATTGGTAGACTGAGATCTGTGGCGGTTTCCAGCTTCTCTGGGAATTCATTTTCGGCTTGGTCATCTATGGTTGACCCACAAATGACACATGTTAATCATAGCACTTAACTAGCAGGTGCTTAGGTATTTTGCTGTAGAAGATCATGTAAGAATAGGAAAAGAACAGCAGACAATCGAATTACAGGCTGAACTGTTGCATTTTATGCTTTCAGATCTCTATGCACTCCCCATCTTAACTCTGTTCTCAATTGGTTTTAATTAACTTTTTAGTAATCCCTTCTGGACAAAACCATTCTATGATTTGCTCTGTGCCTCACGTCACCTCTTTTGGCTGAGAATGCCAAGTCTGCCTAGAGCTGATTTTCTTTGGGAGATTTTGGAAAAGGGAAATATGTATTTCTGTGAGTAAACTTCAGATACAGGTTGTTTGTCTTCTAAAACGTTTACATAAAGTGCATTTTGTGATTTCTGTGAAGATCACTGAAGTTTGGTCACACTGAGAGCGGGTCTGTCCCGTGGTCTCAGTGATACTCTATCTGAAGCTGACAAACTGCACAAGAGAAAGATGTCATGTTTGAGAGCCTAAAGGAGAAGCAGAAACATCATGACAGTGATGCTGTCATGCTATTTGTTCTTAAAAGGAAATTGGGAAAAGGCTCATACTGTCAAGCAGAAAGTGGGAGTATCATGACTGGAGGTTGGAACCAAGATCTTGGAGATGAGTATGTGGAGTCAGAGGTGACATGGGAGGAGTGGTAGAAACTCTGAACAAATGTGTGTTAGCCTGCACTGCTGAGGGAGCACTGGCTGCACAAAACTTGGGGATGAGGAGGGAAATTGTGTGTAAACTTACTCTGTCTCAAGTGGATATGTGTTTTGATACAGTCTTGAAGATATTGTTACTTATCTCTTTAGCTCTTGTGCTGTTAGTTCTAGCTAATGTTGTATGTTCTAGCTTTTGCATTTCCTGAACCAAAAAAACTTGCACTGGAAGATGAACTTGGCACAAATTCTTTGCTGGGCAACGTGTAGAGCAAAAAAAAAAAAAAAAAGGCAGGAAAATGTGTGGAAGATGCATAGGATGCATAGGGAGGCTACGGGCTTAACCAGTGAGGATAGTCAGAAGGGATTTAAAAAAAAAACAAGCTAGCTTTATAATGGCTGCTGTAAGCCAGGCCCATGTTATGACATGTAATAAATTATTTGTAGAATTTTAAAATTTTGGGGTTTTTTGCTGTTCTTCACTGCTGAGGTGTGCTCAAAGCCAACAAACTGTGGCAGGCTTGTACTGGCTTTGGCTTAAGTTTATTCTGTGCTTAAGAACAAACCTTGTGAAATGCCCTGTACTTTCCGAGTAGGGACCAGATGCAGTGGAGCTCGGAGCATGGAGCTGGGGCAGCAGCTGGAGGCACAAGTGCAGGAAGGACTGGGCTCTTCTGTGCCGAGGGGAAGGAGTGGGGTGCAAGAGACAACCTGGATGGTGGGAAGGGAGAGAAGAATAGTGAGGTTTGAGCATGAAAATACTTGAGACCAATGACTTAAATGCTTGTGTTTTGTGTGATTTAGTGGTTTTTTGCTCTGTGTCTGATTTTTCAGGGTGTCCCAAAACCAAGTAGGACAGCATTTCACCTTTGTGCTCACCGACATTGAAAGTAAGCAAAGGTTTGGATTTTGCCGTTTGACGTCAGGAGGCAAGGTCTGCCTCTGTATTTTAAGGTAAGTTGGTATAAGAAAAATTAGGTTCAGGATTCAATATAAAAAAAAAATACAAGAACAAAATTATCTTTTGCAAATTCTCTGCTAATGTGTTTTACTTCTCTATCAGGGTGTCATTTTTCAACAACAGTTACCCTGACTTAATCTTTTCTTCCCTCATCAACCTAGAAACAAATGTTTTTGCTGTACTCCCGACATTGTCACTCTGGCTTCTAACACTGTAGAGTAAAAATGTTTAATCCGTTACATGCACTCAAGTATGCACATTTAAATACAGTATGGACTGCTGCAAAGCAAAGGATGTAAATTCTCAGCTGGTGTAAACCTGGGTATTTCTTTTAACATTTCCCCGTAGACGTACATTAGCTGAAGATTAGTCAGTGGTCTGTTACTTGGTAGAAATAACTAGGAAAATGAAAAGTGGCAAGCTGTAGTTTTTCACTGAACCGTAACCAAAGCATTGCCTTTATTACTTTTATTATGACAATTTCAAATTTACAATGCACAGCTGAATGCGTAACAGCACTAGCTTCAGAGCATTGTACTTCTTGCTGGGGAGTCTGTTTGTCTTTAGTGTGTGTGTGTGTGCGCTGTGTTTAGCTCAGACAGAAAGAATGCATCAGTATTTCCAGCTGATATGTTCTGGTATCTAGTCTGGTTTTCACTCTGAATCCAAGATTAATTAGAAGTGACCAAGTGAAAAAGGACTAACTAAGCAGATTTATTTTGGCATTTTATCTGTTTCCCCCTCTCGCATGATTGTTGATCTTAAATTAACCAAGGTAAAAAAAAAAATTAACAAATAAATGATGTCTTTATATGTAAAGAGTGTGTGTGCATGTTCACACTCACATTTGTCTGTATGTCAAAATAACATAAAATGGTATTTGCTGCATTTATATACACATTGATGACTGATGTATGAGCAATTCAAACTACTTGTTCACCACAGATATTTGCACAGTAGTCATAGACTTTTATATAAGCACACAAGTGCAGGTGTACATAAATGCCATGTCGAACTACCATCTCCATATGCTCATCTCTGTATATTGCCTCGTTTCCCGGTCGGGGCCACTCCCCGGGCAGATGGAGCTCGTTAGCCCTGTAAGGCAATCCATCTACGTCCTGAGGACCTCGATGCCACCGTCCAAGCTCGCTTGGCCCCGGCAGATGAACCTCAGGATTAAAGGGTGGGCTCAGTTCCGCGCACACTGTGTCTCACCTAAAAAATCCAGTGCGCAGGCTGGAAGGTGGAAAGACCTTCCTCGGTTCTTCGTTTGTGAAGACTGGCCATTATTTATTATATTGCCTCAAACAAGAGGAATATATAAGATTGCTGACTGAGGCTTTTATAGCGACAACTAGAGATAGTCCAATACAAAAAACTTAGTTAAGTCATAATAAATAACTGAAATATAAATAAAAATCTCTGAAAAGAAGAGCAGAAACAAGCCAGTAAAAGTGATGAGAAGGAGATACTGTAGAGATTTTGGTAGACTGGTGAGTGGGTAACAGGACACAACTTCTCCCATGTGCTTGTCTTTTGTTGATGGTACCAAACCATGTGTTAACCAGTGCCAGGGCTGCTAAAGACAGAGGTTTTGAACTACTGAATGGGATTCTTAACTGAAAGCTGAAGAAAAGGCTGCTTGTCCATCAACAATTTAAAGCAATGTCTAAGATTCAAATCATGTGGTTTATGGGACTTCTTTCTGTAATTCATTCTTTAACAGAAACACTAACTAAAGGAACTTCTCTGAATTTTCAGCCACATGGCACATAGAAGTTTCTTCTATAAGTTTTACAGGATTTTTTTGTGTTCTATATACACATATCTGAATTGTGTAAACAGAGTCTTACCCAAATCAGAATGTATTGTTCAGGTTCTCTGTATGTTTATAAAGCAAAGTAAAAATCCCCCAAGTTAGCTTTCTCAGGCGTTGTCTAAAATGTACACGCAGAGCTTGACTGCACTTGCCAAATTCAAAGTGCCAGTAAATGCTAAACCCATAGTAAGGTGAGAAAATAAATCTTGGATTATTCTCCAGATATGTTGTGTGATTCCTTTGCGAGTTTTATTTATTTATTTATTTTTTAAAAAACTGCATGGCTGCTTTGTGAAACTCTCAGTGAGGATCCTACTGTGTCACCTCCTCCCTCTCCACAAACTGTTGAACTAATGTGACCCCATAAGACAGCAAGATACCACAGTAGGCATATTGTAAAATATTTTGTTGTGTTCACTGGATCTTTTCTCCTAGTTTGTTTCTTTTTTCCCCTATTTTTAGGTAATGGTTTTGTTAGTTGAGATTTTAAGTGACACAATAGAAACTTTAGTGTTCACTTTTGAATAATAGAAGGAGACTCATTTCTTCTGGCTGTTGTTTCTAAGTACCACTGCTACTTGCTGTAGGAGTAATACTTTCTGGTTTTACATTAAATTGTTTTTGTATTACTTGAATGGTTTTTGTACAAAGTACAAATAATTTGTTAAAAATCCTGAAACTGTTGATGGACTCTGAGGTTGACCTTAGGTATGCTGAGGAACACAAAATGCACCATTAAAATGCTTAGTCCCAGATTTCATTAATTTTATGACTATAAAATTGTCACCTATGTTTCCAAGTGAAATGCTCTAATAAGGAAGACAGGTTTATGTGGTAAGGCTTTGTAGTTCTTCAGTTCAGACCGTGCTTGAAGCTTTTTCACTCTTCCTTTAGGCAAATCCCTTAGAAGCAGAATGTTTCAATTTTACACATTTTGTGTCAATTTTCCAGACAGAAAAGCAGCCTCTAGACATTAGACATTTAGCTACGGAAAGGCAGTTTCCTTAGTTTTATTTGATTACTAGAAGTTAGATTCCTGCTGATAGTTCAGGACTGTTAGTGGTTACCTGACTATTTGACAGAAAACATTTCCTCTCCTTTGTTTAACCTTTGACTCATGAATGTAAAAGTTTTATCAGAGCTATAGCAGAAGCACCAGTGAGGTGGAAGTCTACTTATGGCAACAAGGGTTATGTGTGACTTTGAATAAAAGTCTGAGCTCTTGCCTTATGGCTCATTTGGACTGAAAGAAAATGCTAAGGACGTTTTTAATTAACCATGAAATATCTTGGTCTCTTGTTTTTGTGGCAGACGGTGGCTGTACTTTTAAATAAAAACCCTTGTATTCTCCACCGGGGAATATATATCTATTAAAACAATACTGTGTATGTTTTGATGTTTCTCTTTATTATGGAAGAAAAATTTAGAGAAATTTTTGTATGTTGTTGGAGGTTGCCCTATGTTTGTCCTGTATGTTTGTTTCTCAGACAACTATTGATTATAACATGAGGAATGTGAAGAAAATGTGTACAATTAAAGGAAAATAAATAAGAAACCAGTAATGGTTTCATAGTTTAAGAAACAAAATTGTTTTTATTTGAAGTTTAGGTTTCTACATACATTAAAATTGAACAGTAAAGCCCTGTTTTTCCTCTACTTTATCTATTGTGAAGGGGCTTCATGGATAACCTTTTGACGTTTTCATAAAACAGCTAATTAATTATAAAATGCACTCCTCATAAATAATTTTATGAATACAAATGTGGTGGTAAGGTCTTTCTAGTAATGGACTTTAATTTTGGTTTTATCTGGTGTTAAGGTACATATTAGTGTGACAGTTTTGAGTTAGGAATAGTATATTACAGGTCTCTGTTGTTACCCAACATAATCCATGGTGATGGACACTTGTGTGTTGGATGACTTTTCTGTACATAGACTAGTTCTTCTGTGCAAAGCAAAGATTAAATAATTTTGCAAGATTTGCTATTAGGACAAGCTAAGAAGATTCTTTTACCGGCAATGCTTCTTGTTTTTAGCTATCACACACAGAAGTGCCATACAAGGCAACAAGGCCAAGGGCCAGCTTTCTGCACTTGGGTCCTAACAAGCCCAAGCAGTGCTGCAGGCTGGGGGAAGAGTGGCTGGAAAGCTTCAGAAAAGGACCTGGGGGTGCTGGTGCCGCTGAACACGAGCCAATGTGTGCCTGGGTGGTTACAGAAATAGTGTGACCAGCAGCACCAGGGCAGTGGTTGTCCTCCCTACTGGGCACTGGTGAGGGGCATCTTGGATCCTGTGTCCAGTTCTCAATTCAGGAAAGATTCTATGATTTGGTTTACAATGCTTTATCCAATCTGATGTACTGGATAAAGATGTAAAACATAGGCTTTAATAATCATGGCAATGTTTGTCTATGAATAAATCTGTTTACTAGAGTAGTTGAAGTAGATTAATAGGATTATTAACAAATGTGCCTTCCAAAATGGGCCTATGATATAAGAGGACAAAAATGTTGGCTGACAACCTTGAGGATGCTACAAAATGTGAAGAGCTTACACTAGGTCTTTGAACTGAGAATCTAAAATACCGCCTGAGAGTTGTCCTTATTATGAACAAACACAACTGTGTTTATTTTTGAATCCAGAGATATATCCCATATGCACACACACAAATGCATTCTTTGTTGTTTATGAAAGCAACAAATATAACAATTCTTTATTATATCAAATTAATTACAATTAGCAAATTTATAAAAGAAATATATGAAGGGAACTTTTTTTTTTGCTTTCCAATAGGTCTTTGTGATATTTTGTTGCAGTAAGAACATTATAATTAAAAATATTGTCAAAAACTTTTGCAATTAAACTGTTCTATTGAAGACCTGAAGATTATGTGGAAAAGAAGCAGAGGACAGGTTTTGGCAGCCTTTGGTTTCATACAATATAATGTAATGGAGTACTTGTTTTGATTTCTTTAAGTTTTCAGGTTTAAGAGGCACATTGAATTCCTATTAACCTCATGTCTGTGATTATAAGGATTAAAGCAATTCTTTTTCCAGCCTTTCAGCTCAAAGGAAACTGACTTTTATAAACTGTGTTGAGGTAGTGTGTTTTTACAATGTTTTTCTTTGCACTTTTGTTACACGAAGACACAGAAGTGTATCTTCAGCCTGATTTTGCTAAGGGAACAAATTCTTGTGCAAGTACACTGGTCACCCTGCCTCACTGTATGAAACAAAAGTTCTCCCTTGGCTTTTTGCTAAGGTTCATTAATTTCAAATAATGAATTTGACCCTTTTATGCCTAGACTTAAAAACTGCATTTATTTTTCTTTTCTCAGTAAGACAGGAGTTGAGCTCATACACACAGGAAAGAAGCATGGTTAATATTTTATTCAAGTAGGAGCATTTATTTTTATAGAATGCTGTTCATGAGTTTACAATGTGAAAAATAGATGATCAGAGGAGATTTTGGAGTATTCGACAGCAAAATATGCTGGGGTCGTGTATGCTGCTAATGCAGAGCGATAGCAACGGAGTGGAAAACCTTTAGATAGTTTCACCCATTTGTGTGTCCTGTGTTATAAAAATGTTTTACAATTTGTACCTACCTCGTGCCTTGACTTGGGCAAAACCCTAGGACAGTGTTCCAGTCCCTGCTGTAATTTGAGGCTGTAAAGCTGCTCAGTAGCTCTGACATTTGCAGGTACTCTGAACGCTGCGGTGAACAATTCTGTTTGCCCATCTAGGCTGTGTTTCAGCCATGTGTAAAACCAGGTTAACATGATTTCAGAAGATAATAGAACAGGAGTCCTAGGTGAAAGAAAGCTCAAAGATCAGATGTTTGAGGTGCTGTTATGATGGGTGTTTTACAAGGGGGCGCAGTGTTCACGCCTGTTAGCTGTGAGTGACCTTACACAGGTGCACTGAAGTAAATTTTGTGATTATATAAGAATATATTGAATAGCAAATGCAATAATCTCACACCTTAACCACTGTCAACAATACCAAGCATTAAAAGTGCCTGTGAGCATTAAGAGGTTGATGTAGTTTTGATTAATAGCTGGCACAGTGTATGGTCAAGTGTGATAAAGACATTAATACAGTGGCTTTAAAGGAAATCATTAAATCATTGCCATTGTGTCTCTTTGGCTTGGCAAGAGTAAATTCATGATGGGTTTTTGTGGTTTGTTGGTTTGTTGTTTATTTTTGGGATTGCTTTTTGTGTTGTGTGTTGGGGTTTTTTTAAGAACCAGCATTTAATCATTTTTAAGGATAGCAGAAAGTAAGATTGCTAGACAATGCATACCTGTGTTCGGATTTCTGCTGTTCTTTTTTTTTTTTTTCCCCTGACAACTGGGATCTGTTTCTACAGCTTTGCCAGCTGCGTACTGAGAACAGAGGTGTTAAAAAGAAAACATAACCCTTCACTGGACTCACTGTACAAAACCCTTTCTTCTCTACTAGCCAGGGTTTCCCCTTACAGCTTTCCTTTTCCTATCAGGGAAAACATTTAGTTCTGCATGCTGGACTTTTTTACAGTTGCAGTTAGAATGTTTCCTAAAATATATAAATTTGGAATTTTAAGGTCTGTCCACAACATGCCCTAAAGCCTTTAAGAAATTCATGTCTGTAGATTTACACTGCACCAAGTAACAAAGTCTGTAGTATTGCATATAAATAAATAAAACATTTCAGGCTTTATTTCCTTTCCAGCTCCCCCTTCTAATCTCAAACAGAGATGTCTCACAGACATGAGAGGATGTGTAATTTGTAAATGAGGTGTAATTTATACTGGTACTATTTAGTTTATCAGACCTAATAGCTTAAATATGGGTGATGGAAAGGTCTTTAGCATGTGGTCACTGATGATGTCACTGTTAAAGGTAACTCTTCTGTAAGTAGGTGACAAAAAATGGAATTGATTCTACAGTGTTTGAATTTCTTTCCCCATGCTCTTCAGTTGTGTCTTATTTATCTTGGATTCCTTTTAACTCAGGGAGAGTATTGCACTCATATGGGCTACAGACTTGTGTTAAAAGTCTCTTAAGTATTCACAGATTAACATGCTGCATGTTTACCATATTGATAAATGTTTTTATTTTTGGAAGTTAATTCTATCTGTAAAAATGGCTTTATAGGGAGACCATATTCTTACATATAATACAACATCTATACTACTGTGCAGCATTGCACCACTTGTCAAATATGGGGTACCTGGTCTGCTCAGGTCAAGTTGCTTTCCATTCTCCTGGGAAGCAGCAGTTCTGGCAGGACACCGGGTATGGGAGGATGTGGAATTTCAAAATTACAAATAACTACTGAAAGTTCTAACAGTTAATGATAGTGGGAAGGAAATTTGACAGTGTTTCAAATGGTTTTTTTGGTGCCTTTAAAATAAGAAGTCTGAGTATTATGAGCTAATCTGTGCTTAGTGGAACTTGAAACAGGTGCCCAGCATAAAAAAATCTGTTTCTCTGTCTGTCTATCTACCTATGTATCAGTGACATACCATCAAATTTGTGGGAAAAGTTTTATATGCTTTTTCCTTGTATGTAAAAATATTATAAAATTGTGCAAGTCAGATCAGTTATGGTAGTATTTTATAAGCACTGGAAAAATACATTGATATTTTATTAAACCATTTTTTCCTCCTCTTTTAGTTACCTACCATGGTTTGAGGTGTACTACAAGCTCCTAAATACCCTGGCTGATTATTTGGCTAAAGAACAGGTAATTTTAGATATTCTAGTTCTTTGTGTAAAATACTTTCCTTGAAATAATAGTCACCATTTGAAATGCTGAAAAGGAATTCTATACTTTTAAGAAGTTTAAAGTTTTAATTGGCTTTAGTAGTAAGTATATTCGTCTTACTGAAATTCAAAGAATCTGAACATACAGCTGCCACAGTCACTTGAATCCCACATTAGTCTTAAAAAGCTGCTGAAAATATACCTTTAAAAAGTGTCAGTCTCAGCATAGACAAGTCCTGGGTGAAGTGTGAGCAAAGTGTCACATCACTGGAGGGCTGTGACGTATCGATTGTAAACTGTAGATCTCTGGAACTATCTGATTATCAGCTGCAAACACGTTTTGTTCAGAACTGTATAAAATATGATGTACTGTTTCACCCTTCATATTAACTAAAAACTAACTCTCGTAATTCTGTCGTCTCAGCTAGCAGGACAAAATTACTTGCAGCATTTGGTGAAGAATCATGATAGTTTAGTTTGCATATTCATGAGCAATTAGATGTATTCCAGCATTACACAGCAAAGGAACTACTGGCATCTGTCTTTACTGGGAACATTAAAGCTATACCTTTCTACTTAAACTATACTCTGTACTAGATTACAATTAAAAAAAAAAAAAAGGCATCAGTATTCAGCCATATGCTGTTGACTGGAGAAGCTGACACTTCAAAAATGCATGAGGTATAGAATAAGCAATAAGTCTGCATTATAGTAAATGGAGTATAGATAATGATGATATTTTATTTAAAAAGGAAGTGCAGTAGGAAAGTTTGGTGTTAGCTATGTGTTTCAGTAAAGTGAGGAAAATATATGTCTTACAAATGCTCTAATGAGAACTTGGTTTGGGCCCCAATTTCACTGTAATAGAAAAAAATTGTTATTAAGGTTCTATTTGCAGAAGGGGGTGGGTGTTGTTTTGATCACCAGTGCTGGCATTGCAGCTATTACTTGAAGCAATTAAAGTAGCAGGGTTGTGTGTTTTGTTGTTTTATATGTTAAGAAAACTGCTTTGATGGGTCAGAAAGTTTTAGCAGTGTGCTGAAGCATTTTGTTACACTGCCTGGTGGCACACCTGTTGCAGGGGAGGCTGTTGGAGGACATTGCTCCCTCCTGGCCCCAGGCACTGTTCATCTGGCCAAGAGCTAGACCCAAAGTCTTGTTGATTATCTTGTTTTGTGTGTTCTGATGAAGCATTTTTATAGTATACAATATAGATATGTAGCTGCACATTTAGTAAAACTTTAAATAGACCTATGTCCTGGCTAACAGTTTTAGGAAGATGATGTGCAGGATGCATGGACAGTTTTCACAGTTTTCAGTTGCAAATGATGTGATTCATTCAAGGAGAATATGGGGAAATGTAAGAGGTTGGCTTAAATTGCAGATACCATCATTTTATGAGAGACAAAGCTGGCCTGAATTTTATGCTTAATTCATAGTGAAATACTTAAATATTACAATTGTTTTTGTCATTAAATGTTTATACTCTTTGGTAACATATAGTTTGATGTGTAGTAAGTAGTAATTAGTTTTTATATGATAATTAACTAACTTTTAAAAATATTCTCTACAGGAAAATGACTCAAATGATTTGTTAAAATCATTGTATAGCCATCCTGTGCCAAAGGCAAATGCTTTAGTCAGTTTAAGTGTGGTAAGTATTTTTTCTTTTTTATTCCTACTCTGATTACTGATTAGGAAATAGTAGGTGAAGTTGAAACAAAAGGAAATCCCAACCCTTTGAAAGAGTAAATTTATGTAGCTTCCCATCATTAACAGGATTGGACGACCTTTTCTTCTTTTTTTCTTTTTTTTTTTCCCTCTGTGCAGGGTAGAGTTTGTCTTGGTCTCATATTGTTTTCTGAAAGCTGTACTCATAAAGAAGCAGAAATTTGAATTTTGCTCTATGGATGAGAAAGTAAACTGCAGTGGGATCTGACAGTGCTAGAACTACTTCTTTGTGCTTCCAGCTGTTTCATGTAGACAATTTTGGTTTCTCCTGCTGTGCATGAGGAGACACTAACTCAGTTTTATTGCCTCTGATGTCTGAGTAGGTGGACTTGCAGGATTGGACAAAAGTCTGTGTAAGCTGGCTGCTTTCCCATCCTGCTTCCCCTTCGTCCTAGTTTTGCTTAATCATGCAAAAATGTTGTAAGAACAGTAGAAGTGCACTCTGTTATGGGAAGCTTTCATCACATCGAGGTGAAAGAATGTGTCCAGGCCTACCTTGCTTTTGTGCTCTGACTTTCTGGGATGTGGGACAGGGCACTGAATGTGTGACAAGATGATGTTATTGCAGAAACATCAAAAAGTGAACCTGTCATTGTTACAGTTCCAAAAGTTTTAAATGGAAATAGCTTACAGTTGTAGAGCTTGTGCGAAATATGAAGCCCATACAGAACCTCTATTATCTCCAAGACATTGTGCATGTTCAGAGCATCTGTACAGTTACTGCACTTGTCAGTAACAGTGCGTAAATAGCTGTTTCTTGATTGAACCAGCACAGTTTGCAGGACGGAGAAAGAAGGGATTTTTGTAAAGGCTTCCCTTACACATGCACACACTGAAAGATCATTAGATTATTTATCTTGACCTTATTTGTGTCATTTCTTGTTAATTTCAAATCATTTATTTTATAACTAAAGCCAGTACTTCAGTTGAAGTAAGCACAGACTCTAAAAAAACCCTACAATGAAAGCATAGACAAAGGAAGAGTCTACCACTTCTGTTCCAGCAGTTACTGACCCTTGCTGCTTAACACAATGCCACCTTTATTTTATTTTAATTTGTCATGTTTCAAATCCCTTGGTTTTCACTAGGCTACAGAGACCTAATATTTTCCCGCCTTGCACAGAGCTAATCAACTGTGTTTGGAAGTCCTTCCAGTCTTGTTTATTGTTTTTCACCAGAACAATACTGGGTTTTGAGGCTGCAGTTGGAATTTTCTCTGTTGATAAGGTTTTTTTCCTTCTGTTGTCAGTGCAATGTTTCAGTTCCTAGTACCTTTGCCAGAAATACCTCTGTATATCAAATAATATTTTTTCTGTCATTAATTGCAGTATTAAAACCAATTATAATTTGGCAACTCTGAAACCCCTTATAAAATATCCTTCTAAAGTCCTGTGGTTCAGAGGGACATAGAGAAGTTTTAGGGTTTCTTCCTTGCATTCCTTACAAAGAGTTCTCAGTGTTGCAGTTCATCTTGCATAGAACTTGCCCACCTCAAAATGAACGTGGTGGTGAATACAGTTGGCTACAGTGGAATGACAAACTGCTTGCAATGAAGTTGATACTTGTTGGTTTTATTTCAATGTTGTATGGCTTTGGAATTGTTTTTTTTCCTCAATTACACCTTGTTCCCAGTAGCTTGTTACATCAAAGAGTATTGTAATCTTTCTAGCTGAGCAGCGATTATCTAAATTCAAACCTCTTGCCAGGGACAGTTGAGCAAATATTGGGGGTTCAGATGGGGCAGAGCAGGAAGGAATAGATTACCTGGACTCCTGGTGCTTGTTGGATCTACAGGCATCTTTGGCTTCGTAATGCTGAGTGCTGCAGGGAAATGGTTATGGCCACTTTCTATTTTTACTCTGTGTGCCTGGTCTTTTGCAGTGATGTTTCTTTCTTGGTCCTGATACATTGTAAATAAGCTGGACTGGAAACTCCAGTAATAATAGACTTAAAAAGAAATCATAGTCAGAAAAATAATGGTAGAAGTGACATCATGGCTTTTCTTTGTGCCAGGATCAGTGTAGTTCAAATTTCATGGTGCAGAATTAGCAAGATCCCTCCCTCATTCCCTTGGGTGTGCAGCAGGGTGGATTGCAGCAGGGTTTGGGTGGCAGCCCCCGGTGGTACTTAGGATTGTGTGTGTATTACTATGCATAAATTAAACCCATTATCTGGATATGTGGTGTTTTCAAGTAATCCTTGGTTAAGAGGACACCAAAATGCCTTGGTCCAGTTAGGGACCAAGTTCTGCTCTCACCTCTTGGTCCTGGTAACAAATAGTCTGCAGCTGAATAACAAATAGTCAGCATTTGTTCTAATGAAACCTGACCTTAAATTTAATTAGGTCACTTTTCTTTTACCCATAGAGAGCTAGAAAAAGTGGGTTTTCTGTTTGTTTTTGTTTGTTTGTTTTTGTTTGGGGGGGGTGTGTTTGTTTTTGTTTGGGTTTTGTTAGGTTTTTGGTGGGATTTTTTTTGTTGTTTTTGTTTGTTTGTTTTTTGTTTGTTTTGTTTTGTCGGAAAAGCTAGCTAAGTCTGAATTCAAATGTGGGAGAAATAAAAAGAAGAAAACCTATTTTCAACCACTATTTTATACATGGAATCTTAGAAACATTAGAGCCAACTTTGGCCTTTTTTGCTGAAAAACTAAAAAGTCAATTGTTCAATCTTTCTCTCATCTTACATAAGAACCAAGAGATGATTTTTACAAGTGAGCAAGTTTTGAAAAATCAACCTTGTCTTGTATCGGTGAGTTTAAAAGGCACTGACTGTCTAAAGCCTATTGCAATTAAAGAAATAATTACTTGCTATCGGATATCTCTTGATTTCAGGCTTATTTGTACCTGTCCTTTGGGAGATTCTGCTGCTGTCTTTAGCCTAAAAGAGCAGTCTGATATTAATGTACCTTTTCTCTTTAAATCAAACTTCATAGCTATGTGTGCGTGCATCATAATCCTTGAATTGATGAACAAAACTTGCATTTTCTAGGGTCCTTTTTAGAGAAAACTTTATGCAGGACAGCAACTATTAATTTAGTATCTCTTCCAAGGTCATACATCTTCCTAAGGGAGTTCACAAAGATGTGCAAGGACTCCATACACATTATTTTTGCTGCTTTATGACTCCTAATGACTGCAGTAATGGCCTTTGCTTCTCAATCGTTCTGGCTTCCTTTTCTGTTTAATGAGTGAAATATTATTACTTTGTTAATTATAAATAATTACTTCTCTAAGTTATTAACTTTATTACTCAGAAATCTTTTGATAAATATTCTGTGACCTTATTACATATAGGAAATAATGTTATATTTTCACTGTACTTCTGAAGAATATAGATATTCTAATCTGAATTCCTGTTCTTGACTGGGAAAAAGTCTCAGCTTTTTTTTTCTCTGTTGATGCAAAACAATAAGCAGTGATATTTATTGTGCAAGTGGTATGATGTTTATGGGATGTTGTTTTAAAGCCAATTTTTTGCCTTAAATTTTAACTATTGCCAAATGACCTAATTTGTGGGAAGAATTTTCTATTAAATGTATCAAGCTGGTTTAATAAGTCTCCTACACAGACTTAATAGTATTAATTTTTTTTTTCTTGAATGCAAGACACATTTAATGTCTTAATATCTTTGTTTTGGTCTATCTTTTTCAAGTTTGACTTGAAAACAAACTGTGTCTTTGTGTTGTTATTACAATTTAAAAATATATTGTGAAAACAAAGTCTATTAAAAATGTCAAAATTCAATTAAAAACAAAACCCAAAAAGTCAATAATTATCATATTTACTTAGTATGTCCTAAGTGTTCTTACCCTTTCAAGATTTAGAATAAGTCAAAAAGCCTTAAAATACTGAGCTAAATCCGTGTCTGATAACTATTAAGAGCATTCGATTAATAAGAGTAATTTACATTACATCTGTTTTCAGTTTAATCCATTTTATATTTACATCCTAGATGGTCTTAAACTAAGATGCATAAAATTGCTAATGTAATTCATAAATGGTTGCGGAATCTCAAGCATTTCTACTAGCACATTTTTGATTAAAAGATGTTTGGAAAGAGAAGAGAATGTGTATATCTAGTAATAATATTTCTGTTCTATTCTAAATTATTTTCTCATGAGAATGATTTTTCTTTTCCATTCTAATTTTACATTTTTTCGTTTAACTGTTATTTTTTTCCAATTTTTAATTCAGTGCTTAAGTTAATCAGTGCTACTCTCAGGCTCGTGACAACACTTAAAGCTGACTTAATTTTAGTGTTGTTTCAAAACTGCAGTCCAGCATTTTGTTCCCTTGATTTGTGTGCTGTGTTGAACCAGAGCTTGTCATTTCATGTTGTGGTCTGCTTAATTCTTTGTCTAGTAGTGGTAAGAATGTTATTGGAAAAATGGCTATTTGCTTTAACAAAGATGGGGCTGGAAATCCTAAATGCTGGGTTTTTAAGAAGAGAATTTTATTTTTTCTGTGTGCATAAATTATAAATTATTTTTTTCCCATTGATCAGCACTCGTATTTCATTACTCCTGATTTAACTGGATTGCCAACAATCCCTGAAAGCGTAAGTATTCTGTTTCTTATTTAGCCTCGTTCTGGGTTGGGCTGAACTTTTGCTTTTATCAAGAAGAGCTTTTTTTTTTCTCTAACTGTTTTTAGAAGATGATTAATGTCTATTATTACAACCTTTAGCTAGTAGTTACTGTTGCATTCATTAACCCATTTAAAAACATTAACAGGGCATTTTTGACCACTGCTATATCCACCCTTTGTTCATAATTACTTGGCTTCTTTGCGTTTATTTGGGTTACTTATATAAAATATATTCTACTTGTGCACCTTGTGTTCTGTGAATACTTGCCCTTTAAACACTGCATTGCTAAGCTGCAAATTCAGCTATCAAGATATGCAGTCTTTTTTTTTTTTTTTTTTTTTGTGCAGGAGGGCATTGTTTCAGGCTTTCTGAAAACATGCTGTACCTGCTTACACTTGAATACTAACCAAGTTTTTATTGTTTTTGTTTTCTTTTCCTTACAAAGATTTGCATTCTGTAGATGCTAAATTCTTGGTGGTGCTGTGGGTAGATTGCAAATGTGACATCTCAGAGCACATTCTCTATGACCTGTTCAGCTGGATAGCATCCAATAAAGGAGCTTCGAAGCTTTCTGTTTTCCACTCTTGCCTTTAAATCTGAAATTGAAATATGGATGTATGGATGTGCATTTTTACACTTAGAAATAATGACCCCTTCTGTAGATGCAGCCCACAAAACTTGGGCAAGTTGTTGTATAGAGGGATGAAAGAGAGGACCCTTATTGTGTGGGCTCACTTGGCAGGACAGGGCTTAGTTTTTAAATGCATGTTTTCATCTGTTTCACCTTTTGTGTTTAATTCCTCTAAGAGATCTCTTGTTTTAGCTTATTGATTGGGGTTCTAATAGAACGTAATTTTGGAAGTTAGAAGGTGTGTTATGGGTTCAACCTGAAGAAAATGTTGAGAAGCATCTGTCTGGGCCTCTGACTGATGGAGGATCTTGGGGTGGTGCCACTGGAAATTTATTTTTCTGGTTCTGTGGTAGAAAGGTAAAATAATTTCAAGGTGCTTTTTTTGTAATTATTTTTCACTCCATTAGTAAAAACTTCATCCTTTCAGTATGAATCAAAATAGTATGGTACTAATGGAGAGTTAGAACACGCAGGGAGTGAAGAGATGAGGTAATTAGAGTAAATTAGTAATAAAATGAATTTTTTTTATTTCTTGTTGTAAGGTTCACATATTTCAGGGGCAGTAAGTTTTCAGATGTAACAGAAAAACAACTGTGACTGTCTGCCAAAGATACATTGGTCTGTACAAGATTGCAAACTGTTTTTTTACTGCAGCTTTTGCAACAGAGAATCAGCTCACCATTATCAACTGCAGTGTAAGAGGATGTCCAACGTAAATTGGACTCAAATTCTCATGGCACATCAGCCTCTGACAACCACTTAAAAGTATCACTTGAAAGACCAAAGTTTTTCTCTAAATGAAGTGTTTGTAGCCTTAAAGCTCTGTATTTTCTCTCTTCTAAAATTCTATGCAGCATGGACCCAGATTAACTCTAATATTCCATGTGTTCACATTAATCATGCATTTCTGAATTTACATGAAACTGGATTATCCATTGGATCTTTATCTTTTCAGTTTCTTTTTTTAATTTAATATTGCAGTATGTCCAAAAAGGAAGTCACCCCACTCTGACGCTTTTACTATTTGTCTTGCCCTGGCTGTTTTTTCAGGTCTGCATGACCTTGCTGCTGTGTGCTGACCACATCCAGAATAGACTGTTAGTCTACAATTGCACTTTTGATGTCTGTCCTTGGGCTGGGGCCCATCCTTGATAGACCCCCTACACGAATGTTCAGTAATGTTGTTGCCCCTGAGAAGAGATGAGTAAGAGTTCTGGTAGCAGATATGATAATGAATATGTGAAATGAAATATTTTGCATATTGAGGGGTGTATTAATGTATTTTTGTACATGTTCTCTAGTGTTTACAAAAATATGCTGCTTTCCCAGGCATTTTTGCTGGTAGCTGTTTTAGCTTACTCAGAGCTTGTGTGTCTCTGGCACTGTGCCCTGCAGAAATCCTGTTAAGTTTAGCTGGAACAGAGAGATTCCCCCTCCCCCCCCTCAAATTTTTCTCTTTCTCTCCCACTTTTCTGTTGTCTGAACTTTGCTTTTTAATAAAAGCCACAGTGGTGTTCTTATCAAGGGTGAAAAGGGTGGCTCCAGTACCTGCCACCAGTTCTGGATGTTTGATGTCCTGGCACATACAGCTCAAGCAAAAGTGTTGGTGTTTTTCAACGAGCTGTTTTGGGGTACTTGAAATGGAATAAAATGTGTTGATTTTGGGAGAGCCTGGCAAAAGTAGCAGTTTTATTACTGTAACTATGACAGAACAGTTAGCACAGTGGTGGAAGGTCTGTTCCTGGGTCAGAAGTAAAAGTCACCTTAAAGCATATGGTGCTATTGATATGATACCAATTCAGTATTTTTTCAAATTTGAAAAAACAAGAGGGCAAATGTAGGTTGCAAGCATAACAAAGTGAGCAAAGTGTTAATAACTTACACCACAGTTAGTTTTCCATTGATTTTAAAGACCAATTAATTATTTTTAAAGCATAAAAATTTTAATGCAAAGGGATTTGTTTTAGCTTGTTTTTTTTCCCCCCCACCTACTAATTTTCAGAAATGTTCACAACTAATATATAAAATGTTCCACTTAGCTACTACTGTTGTTATATTGTAAACATTTTATTTATTTAAACAGAGAAACCTCACTGAATATTTTGTTGCTGTGGATGTGAACAACATGCTGCAACTTTATGCCAGTATGTTGCATGAGAGAAGAATCATTATTACCTCGAGCAAACTAAGCACTGTAAGTACTTCACACATCTCCTTTCAAGTAGGATATATTGAACATTTCAAAAAATGACCTGCAGACCTTTGTGGTTTTAGATATGTTCCATTTATAAGACAATATCTACATACTCTTCTAATATATGGTTTTAGCCTGGCTCTTGAAGTACAAAAGTCTGATTTATATAAGACCTACTCAGATACATTAAGTCAGGTTAATTATTTTTCTTATCAGGAGATGAGAGTTCTTTAACTCTCCTGAGTTCATTTCTGTGCCTTCTAACCTAAAAAGAATTCTTAAGGGCTATTATAAGATCTTTATTATTCACTTGTGGCTTATTCCATTGGAGCTACTTGAAAGAAATCAAGGGTCCGTAATAATAGCTGCTATCCTAACCTGGTAATAGGTAGATTCATCTTTGTTAGAGTGGTTTGGGAGTGCACATTGTAATATCTCTGATTTGGAGCAGCTCTTCGGACTGTCAATAACATGCAACTCAAAATAGCAGTTTTTTAATTAAAGGCTTTACTCTAGTGCCCACATTAAATTTTTTTTCCCTTATGTCTGCTTAGACTGCTTAATAAAAGAATGTCGTGTTTTGTTTTGAAAGTATACCTAAATATTCAGATGTAATTTTGTTTTACTCTTCACAGAATCTTACAGGCTTTTAAAATACCCTATTTTGCATCACTACAAGACTGTCACTTTATAACCAACGTTAATCATAGAGTATAATCCTTATGCAGAATCTTTAGCCCATTAAGCACAGTCACCTTAATTTTTTTTTTCGACAGTACTGCCTAAAACATTTTGTTTAATATGCTTTCTGTGGTGGAAAATACACTTTATATTTCTGAACACTACTCTTTGTAGTCCCAAATAAATGAACACATGGTTACAAGGTTGGATACAGCACTAAAAGTTACTATTTTCAAAGACTTGCAAGTGCTGATTTCTAATACCTATGTGCGCATGTAAGGAGTGAGAATTTTTGGATTCTAAATGGAGGATACAACTGCTTAAATTTTTTTTGAGTCAAAAGTAAATTGAAGGTAGAGAACTGTCATAAAAGTCTGACAGGTTTTACAATCCTCATAGGTAGTAGCAGTTATCTAACTGTAAAACGTTGGATCATACAAATAGAGGCCACGTGAACAACTGAAAACCAGAAAAATAAATTGTAAATGAATTTAGGCAATCTTCAGAGTAGTAGTCTGTGATATACTTTTTGACCACCAAAGACTTAGGAAATCTTAGGAAATGTCCATATTCTATTACAGGGTTTTTCTCTTCTCCCCTTCCTGAAATGGCTCAGGGAAGAGTTGAGCATTACAGCACACTAATAAGACCGCCTGAATGGGCAGATAGAATTTGAAGAGAAAGCCCTTTCAAAGAACCTGTCTTAGTAGAAGCTCACATGATGTAGCAAAACTGTGGAGTCAGATTTATTTTTTTTCCCCCAGTTTGCCAGTCTGGAACGCAGCTTGCCATGTTTAAGGGGGGGGGGAAAGGTAGAAAAAGAAAAGAAATACACTATTAAAAAAGCTCATCTCCAATGATGCCACAGTCAAGCCTCTTTTACTGCTCCAGTAGAGAGGAGATAGGAATCATGATGGCAGCTCTGTGCCTGTGGAAGGTACATCTTGCAGGTGGGCACGTGTCCATCTGCTTAACACGATTTAGAGTTGTACTCTCAGCCTGCACTTGGATCGATTTGAGACTTGTTTTTTTTTTTTTTTAGCCTGAAAATCTTAGCTAGTCTCTATTGCTGTGATATGACAAGAGAAGATGAGGTATCAGAGTTAGCCTGCGCTGATCTCTGCCACCTTACTTATTTGTTCAGATTCCAGGCTCTTTGGGAGTCACTACAGAACAACAGATATAAATATCCTGGTTGTGAGAAACTTTCACTTTGTAAACAATTCAACTGTTTATTCCAAAGCCTTTAATGAATTGATAATCATCTTCCTGGTGTCCTCAGTTGAAAATAATTTATATCACTTTTCACACATTTGTGGTGGCATTTGGGTGTCCTGGAGAGTGTCCCCAAGCTGTGAATGTGAATAGATTGCAGATCAAATTCAAAAAGATTGCAGATCAAATTCAAAAAAGCACTTTCTTCTCGTTATTTTTTCAGTCTACTACCATTACTTAAGTCATAGCTAAACAAAATTACTGCTACACCATGTTGTATCCACTTCTGATACAGGATAGGGTTAATTTTCATTTGGACTAGTGAGTTCTGATAAAACAAAAAAAACAGACCTGGCTTATCAAGAGCTTTGGTTCAGAGAACTGCTACCTGCTCGTCTCTTTCCTAAGCAGAACAGGACTGATGTGTGGCTTGCTTCTTTACAGAGCAGTGTAGATTAAAAGTAAGTTAAATGCTTCTCAGTATCACTCGTAGGAATTTAATGGAATTGCCAAGAATGATTAAATGTGATTTGGCATAAGGTATTTCTTCTTTAAAATATGGATTGCTTGATGTACAATAAGCAAATGACATGTATCTGGACAGTAGCCTTTATGAGCTTTGTGCTGTTTTACTATTCCATACAAAACACACAGGCTGGTACTTTGTGTTGCAAAGGTCATGTTTTAATATTCCTAAATTAGAGCTTGATACTTGAAAAGATTGTTTGTTCAAAAACAGTGCTATCAAGTACAACTTTCTGTTAAGGGAGTTGTGCCTTATCTTTGGGGTTAAGTGAATATCAAGTGTTTATGTCAGTTCATGAAGACTGGGTTGTGATGTCACCTTCAAGTTATCAGCTCTGTTTCGGTTCACTATCTCAGGGCAGTGACTGATAACAAAAGGCATAATTCAAGGCCTTGCTCACTTTCTCCTCACCCTTCTTGTGGGGGCCAGGAATGGAGAATTGCACTTACTTTTGCACAGGAATTCTTTGTCTAGCATTTCTGCCCTATATACTTTTATCATACTTGAGTAAAGGATCAGTCCCCTTATGGAAAAAAGGGAGAGGAAATGATGCTATACTTAAAAATTTTTACTTCAGAGGAAAAAAAAAGGAAAGAGAAAAGACAGTAGCCTATTTTTATTAGTGTTTTTTAATTAGAAGAAAAAAAGTACTGCCTTACCTTGAGGGTGTGTTTCAGCTTATATTTTATTTCAGCCAAGCAGGCTTTGTTTTTTGGTCATTGTCAGATCTTTGCAGTTGCTGTGTATTCCTTGCATCTTCCTTTAAATTGATTTTCTGTGGTTTTATCTCCTTTAAAACTCCTTTGGTGGAGATATTCGTCTGCTAGCCCTTCCAATTACTACCAAGATGTAAGTGGAAACTTCCCACTACTCCATTCTGTTATAGCTTCTGGGTCACTATTTGCCCTAACTGTTGATTCTTTTATTAGCTTGACTTTCCAACCACCTTAATAATGTGATTATCACCAACCTCACAGCTTGCTTCAGGCTTAGCGTTTAGAGTGAGATGGATTCAGCTAGCCTGAGGATTATGCTCTGTAAGATCTGTTTGTAGCAAAAATTACCATTTCTGTCTTTTGAACAGTAAACTATGAAAGAGAAACAAATTATATGGTTTTGGATTAAGGGAAAGGATGAATGAAACAAAGGGATTGATCTGTTCATAGAGGTGGCTGTTAGTTATTTCACTTTGGCAGTAAAAAAGGGAAGACCTTTCCTAAATGTCATGCTGCATGTTCTTGCACAGCACTGTTTTCTCACACGTTACTGCATCTGCATGTATTCTTATTAGTTACATGGAGCTGTATGAGTTTCAGTATAAATAATTTTTTAATTCAGTCTTTCTATAAATTATTAAAGTGCTGTGGTTGGCTTTTTAGAGGAAGGCTGAACTACAGCATTGATTTTATGCATGCTGGAGGCAGGCTCTAGATGTTTCGGCCCCAAGTGCACCTGCTGTGGTAGTCTACCAGAACATCATACCACACTCTCATGTATTCAAAGCAAAGGAATAAATCATGATTTTACAACAGTGCATCAGTTGACTTATTGCTGTTTTGTGACCGGAGGTAGGAAGGATTGCTGTTTAAAGCCATGTCATCGGTTCTCAAGTCACTCAAGCATGAAAGCTTGTCATATGCCTCTGTAATTGTACCTCACCAGTCTCTCCCTAACTAGTCAGCTGGGGCTGTGTGTTTCGTCTCAAACACCCGGCTGGCCAGTGTCTGACAGGAGCTTTCTCATCATCCTGTCAGTAATATGCTAACTAGATTGTATCTTCTGCGGCCTACACTGGCAGGTGGAAAGGATGCTACACTTTAAAGCAAATGTCTAAATGTTATCTCCACTTTGACCAGTATTTGTTTCAGGTAATACAAGCCTGACGTGTCTGAGAGCATGGTGGTTACAAGTTCTGCACTGCACTGGCTGTAGGTTTCTTTGGTGAGCCCTACAAAACCAGTCAGATATGTCAATAAAA